>NC_057417.1:5817000-6167045 GCF_019320065.1 Cervus canadensis | reverse complement strand
CAGTGTGTTTGGATGGTAACTCACTAACTCCTCCAGTGTGGTGATGCGGGCAGAGAGAAAGAGGGAGGGAGGGAGAGAGAGAGAGAGAGAGAGAAGGTGTTGACTGTAGACGGACCTGAGTTTGAATCCTGGCTCTGCTGTTTCATAGTTGTGTGATCATAAACAGGGCTTCCCAGGTGGAGCTGGTGGTAAAGAACTCGCCTGCTAATGAAGGAGACGTAAGAGATGTGGATTCGATCCCTGGGTCGGGAAGATCCCCAAGAGGAGGACATGGCAACCCCTCCAGTATTCTTGCCTGGAGAATCCCATGGACAGAGGAGTCTGGCAGGCTATAGTCCATAGGGTCACAAAGAGTCAGACACAACTGAAGTGACTTAGCATGTGATCATAAACAAGTTAGATGGTCTCAGTTTCTCCACCTGTTAAATGGGCATGACATCACCTTCATAGGATGGGCTGAGAGGGTTAAATAACAAAGTACCTGCCTCATGCTGTCACCTGAAGAGTGGGCTCAGTGGATGCTATGTGTGCATGCTAAGTCACTTCAGTCATGTCCAACTCTGCGACCCCATGGACTATAGCCCGCCAGGCTCCTCTTTCCATGGGATTTTTCCAGGCAAGAATTCTGGAGTGGGTTGCCAGGTCCTCCTCCAGGGGAATCTTCCTGACCCAAGGATCAAAACTGCATCTCTTGTGTCTGCTGCATTGGCAGGCAGATTCTTTGCCACTGAGCCACCTGGGAAGCTTGCTCTGCATCCAGTCCTCAAGGCACCGGCTGCACCTTCCCAGCGCTAAGGGGGCCTTGCTTCCCAGGGCGCCGCTTCGCACTGCAGCATCATGACTCATAAAGCCAGCAGGGGACGGGCTTCCTCTTCAGCACAGAAGCCTCCCTGGCTCCAGGCTGATCACTCTGTGTGAGCCTTTGCTCCAAGCACCTGGCCTCCAACTCACCCTTGGGAACCGCCAGGCAGAGAGCAAACGCCACTCATGCCTTTGGGAGTTAGGTCAGGTGCACTCAGCCAGTGTGGGGAACAGCTGGGATGCAGAAAAGAGAACAATGGACCTGGAGACACACTCCACGTGGCTTAATGCTATCTGGCGTCAGTTTTCTCATCTGCAAGATGGGACCACAAACCGTGATTCAGAGAGGCAGGGTAGTAGAGAGCGGGAAATCGGCAAGTCTGGATTGATAATAACATCTGGCTCATGGGGGAATGCGTGGTCTCCTCTCTCTGGCCAACCCAACAATCTTCTTGTTTCTCTTCTCCTACGTAGGTATTCTGGTCACACACAGAAGTTAAAGATCTAGAGAGAGGCATGTGGTTAGGAGAATTGGTTATTGCAGAGCGAGGCAGAGCTGAGTTTGCAGTCCAGCTTTGTAGCCTCACCTGTATACTCTCGGTTAATCCATAGCCGCTCAGAGGCTGTTTTCTCAGCAATAAAAGAGCTAGAATAGTCCTGCTTTCCCTGTAGCATTGTCATAAGGAATAAATGAAATTCGAGTCAGACAAGTGCTTAGCTTAGGGCTTACATGTTATTATAGTTGTTATGTCTTTTTCTTCCTTCCTCCCTTCCTCTCTCCCTCCCTCCCAACTTCTTTTCTCTCTTTTTTCTTCCTTACTTCTCTTTTCTTTCTCTCTTTCTTCCTTTCCTTCTTCCTTTCTTTCCTTTCTTCTTTCTCTTTCTTTTCTTTCCTTCCTTCCTTTCATTTCCACCTGCTACTTTGCCCATCTTGCTAACATCTTCTGAGACGGACCACAAAGAGATCACTAAGAGGAATATTCAAAATAAAAAGCATCACTCTCCGTTGGCCTGGGAGGCCAAAGGACAACCACCATGTCACCTCTCATCTGCCTCTCCGAATAGAGAAGATTCAAGTGGCCCAGTGCTTTCAGGTGGGACGGCAGTGGCATTAGCATGAGAAACCAGTTAAGGAGAGGTGTGAAGCTTTTCTGTATTAGAGACAGTCCCCAATCTGGCCTCCTTGCCCTCCGCTTCCTCTCAGGAGCAGGCAGGGTGAGTCTTCAGCATCACACTTTCCCACCTCCATGCCTTGTGGCCACCTTCTGGAATGTTCTTCCCCATCTCATTTATAAATTCAAACAGATCCATCCTCACCTTCTCTGTGTCTTTGTGGCTTGGCCACACAGAGGGGATGTGTCTCTAGAGATCTAGAGAGAGGCGTATGGTTGGAGTTGGTTATTACAGAGCAAGACAGAGCTGAGTTTGCTCTGGTTAAAGAATGGTTAACAACCATTCTTCTTGTTTGGGCAATGCCCTGTCTCCATGGGGTTAGGTTGCGGTTGATCCCCGACCATCCATCAGAGTGATCTTTTCCTGTGGCAACAGGAAAAGGGAAGGATGGAAAGAGCAAAACGGGGGGTGGGTGGTAGGTGGGTCATGTCTCGGGGGAATCAACTTCATTTAAAGAGTCATCCTGGAAGTCCCCTATCTCCATTCCCTAATTGGTATCTGTTTGCACCTCATTGGCCAGAGTGTGGTCACGTGACCCCACCTGGCAAGGGAGCCTGGGAAGTGTAGTCTTTCAGCTGAGTGCTAGATCAGTGTTCCAATACTAGCAAATAAGTGGCCATCAAACAAGCACTACATCTCTGCCATTCTCCCCATGAGATTACCCACCACTCAGACGCAAGCATGAGTTTAAAATGATTTGGGAGCAAAGTGCTGAACTTGAAGGCTGATGCTCAACAGTCCTCTTCCAGTTTTCTTTGGAGACTGGAAATCAACATGGCCTGAGGAAAGCCTTGTAGAGTGGGTGTCTTAACCTGGGTTCCTGTCTGCTTGCATTACCTTGGGGACCACATCAATAGGGGATTGAATGGAAGCCCCCCACCAGCGCTGGTTCTCAGCTACCCACGTTTCTGCTGTCCTTAAGCTTCTTACCCCTGTCTTTGCCTCTCATTTATAAATGTTTAAAAACATTCACTTGATGCGCAGTGGGATTATAGATTCTCTCATTTCTGCAACGAAAAGCCGCTCATGCATTATTCAAGAAAAATATTGTATTATTGAACAAAGGATGGGTGCATTCATCCCTTATTATGCATTCTAGCCTTTGCTACCTTATTAGTAGACGCGTTCTGTGAGGACTTTACTGATGGGGTTTGTAAACAAAGGCGAGATCAAACACTGGTGTGTTTAGATGGCAAGATTAAGAGGTTATCACAAAGTCATCAAATTGCATGCCTGGGAGGTTATCTAGTCTTCTCAGTGCCTGGGTTCCTTCTACCTTCCATTCCTACCAAGTGGAAGTTCAACCTTAGCTCAAACTCTTCCAGTGATGGGAAACTCACTACCCCAATTTCACCACTGTGGTGTTTGTGATGAAGTTCATCTCATATTGTGCAGGGATTCTCTCCCCATGGGCTCTACCCACTGGGCTTCCCTTCTACATGGAATAGTTCTGTTCCCTTTCCTCCACAACAGCCCTTAAGCTATGAGACGGTGGAGATTGTCATAACCCACCTTGGTAATTGCTTTGAAAGGCTACATATCCTTTGATTCTTCAGCCAACTGGCCACTGCAAAAAGGACAGTCAATTGGATCAATAAATATTTATCGAAGAACCTCCTCTTTACAGTCCAGGCACTTTGATAAGCATGTTCATACCTTATAACTCTTTTTAAGAATATTTATCTATTTGGCTGGCCCAGGTCTTAGTTGGGGCCCCCCGAGGGATCTTTAGCTGTGGCATGTGGGATTTACTTCTGCAACCAGGGATCGAACCCAGGCCCCTTGCTTTGGAAGCTTGGAGTCTTAGCCACTAGACCACCAGGGAAGTCTCTGTGGCTTATAACTCTTTGCAATTCAATGGAGGATTTGTAGAGTGTTTAACTAGCAGGATTCGAAGTTCATATCCACCCTGTACCTCTCACCCTGAGCCCTGACTCCCACCACTCTCCCCTCACCCTCCTTCCTCGGCCTCTTTGGGTTTCTAGCCCTCCAACACACAAGCTCTCCCTGCTTCAGGGCATTTGTATACGCCATGCTCATTGCCTGGGATGCTTTCCCAAGATCTTTATATCTGCTGCTCACGTCTCACCATACAGCTTGCCACTGAAGGGACACCTCCTCAGAGAAGCCTTTTTGGATTTCTGTCTAAATGAAGCCCCCAGTCCCACCTCTGGCCCATCACTCTCCCTTCCATTGCCCTGCATTATTTTTCTGTAGCACTCTGCAGTCAATAAATATTTACTGAGCACATACTATGTGTCAGGGATTTTTCTAGGAACTTGAGCTTCATTGGTGAAAAGAAGAAATTCAGTTATTCTTGCCTTCATGGAGCTTACCTTCTCCCAGGAGGGACAGAGAATATGCAATATATGTGTGGATAAATTATCTGGTATGTTAGAAGGAGTTAGGAACTAGGGAGAAAGAAACAGAGGACTGAGATGCCAGTAAGGCGAACAGGGTTGTGTGTTAATATTAAACTCATCTTTCGGAGATGAGCTTTGAGCAAGGATAGTTTCCAGAGATGAGATACTATTTTTATTTGTGTGTCTGTGTATTCCTTGTGTCTTCCTTTTTGGAACGTAAGATCAATGAGGATGGGGGTCTCTTCTGTCTTATTTCTGTTTGCACCCAGTATCTGGCATATTATAGAAACTCAATGGATTTTTGGGAAATGACTGTCAAATGCCTATGTGACATTTGATAAGAGGTATTGGCAAAAGTTTTTGTCAAAGGTATAATGTAAAACGCACAAAGTTGGGACTTCCCTGATGGTCCAGTGGATAAGAATCCATCTGTCAATGCGAGGGACGCAGGTTTGATCCCTGGTCTGGGAAGATTCCTCCTGCTGCGGAGCAATGAAGCCCGTGCACCAGGGCTGAAGCCTGTGCCCCTGAGCCCATGCTCTGTAGCAAGAAAAGCCACCGCAGTGAGAAGCCCTCGTACCGCAGCTAGAGAGTAGCCCCCGCCCGCCACAACTAGAGAAAACAGGCACAGCAACAAAGACCCTGAGTAGCCAAAAATAAATAAATAAATAAATTAATTAAAAATCCCCCCCCCCCTCAAATCCTTGCAATTGTCATCTGCATCCTTTACTTCTGTGAATTTTTTTTTAGGTCCTGCCTCCCTTTTTCATTTCCCAAAGAATGGCAAGAAGGATGGAATTGCACTCACTTCCTACTAACACATCCCATGATGTGACTCAGAGCAGGTGTATCATTCCCATTCTGCAGATGAAGAAACTGAGGCTTGGAGAGGTTCACGGTCAATCAGGGTTAGTGACCGAGTATGGATTTGAATCAGAGTCCTTTCCACTGACAGGATGACCAACTGCAAGCCGACCCTCACTGGCTTTTTCTGCACTATCCTCAGACCAGAGCTTCCTTGAACATCATGGGTGATGGCTCCCCCCTGGGGGGGGCTCTCATGAGATCCAACTCTTCATCACCTCCCCCACCTTGAATCTGAGGTGGAATTTTCCTGAGAGTGAATCTGCTGCTTCCTAACTCTCTCTGAACCAATCCAGTTAGGGCAAATCCTGCTCAGTCTGCTGGATCCTCTTAAACAGAACCAAATAAATAAACGGTAAGCTTTGAATAATTGGCTTTTGCTTCTCAAAGCCAATTGTTATCAAAAGGAATCCTTCATTCTGCCTCTTTCATTACATTTAACTAAATTGTCTTTTGGGTCTCTGGGGAAAGATTAACTCTTTTCCTTCCAAATGGCTTCAGGGCAATAGCAATCTTCCCTTACCTTTCTAAAGAATCTTAGGATTTTCAAAGTCCTTTCAAATAAATCATAGGATTTTTGGTCCAGGTGTTACGAACCATCCTGTGCTGTATAGTTACTAGTGTTAGTCCCTTACTCGTGTCTGACTCTTTGCGACCCCATGGACTGTAGCCCACCAGGCTCCTCTGTCCATGGAATTCTCCAGGCAAGAATACTGGAGTGGGTAGCCATTCCCTTCTCCAGGGGATCTTCCCAACCCAGGGATTGAACCCAGGTCTCCAGCTTTGGAGGCAGATTCTTTACCATCTGAGCCATAAGGGCACTTTAAAAAATTGGGAATCCACAGATGGATGCATTCATTTTCAAGTAACAGAAAACTCAGCTCCAATGGACACAGAAATAAAGGGAATTTACTGACATAGAACTGAAATATCCAGAAGAAGAAACAGTTTTGGGTGTTGCATGATCATTACTATGGCTTAATTTCTCTGTCAGTGTTTTCTATTTTTTTTCCCAGTTATTTTGCAAGTCAGATTCATTCTCAAGCTGGCTTCTTCCTTGATTGCAATATGGTTACAACAAACGATGCTTTATGCTTTCTCATTCACATCCACGGAGCAGAAAGAACATTTTTGCTTCCACATTCCAAGAGGAAGCCGAAGGTTCACCTCAGTTGCACCTACAGAAATCACGTGCTCACTCCTGAACCGGAAACTGTGGCTCAGGCAGGGGCAGGTGCGCTAAAAATGCTGATTGGCTTGGAGTCAGTTTCCCCTAAAGCATGCTGATGCTGTTAGGGAGAGCGCTGAAAAGGCAGTCAACACATTTCTACTCCAGGTCCAGGTTAGGATGGGAAAAACTGAGGATGGAGTCATTTATGAAAGTCATTTATTGGTCATTGGGTGTTGGAGCAGAGACTAAAACCTAGACTCACATCTTTGGATTCAGAGATCTTTCCCAACATCAATTCGTCCTCACCTTTTGCTAGTGCTGAATTTGTAATCTTTCTTTTGCCAGAGGCTGAGCAGTATCAGCAGAGTAAGATATTGGGGCGAGGGAAGGCCTCCTTTGTACCTTGTTGATACCGAAAACTTCACATAATTACCTTCTCTGGGGTTACAATATTGCATGTTCAGTTATTAACAATCATCCATTGAGCCAGGAATGTTGCCTGGCCCAGACCATCCAGATACCGTCTTTTAATCAAGTCTTCTAGTTGCAAGATACAGAAACCTACTAAAGCTAATTTGAGCAAAAACAAAATAGGGGATTTATTCTAAGAGTACAGGATTCTTCATTTTATCCTCTCTTCTCCCAGAAATGACATCATACTCTTCTAGGATGAAAATGTATAATAACAATACACACACTGCTTATGGAAAATATTAATTGGCCCCAGAAGTCTCTGCAGCCTGATCAGAGCAGATTCTCTGCTCCTTTTATTATCTTTAAGTTTAAGGAACTTCGAATAACATCTAATCCCATTTGCATGTATTTCCAGATAGCTCTTTTAGGCTTAATTAGATGGATTTTTTTTTTTTTTAAAGGGAAGGACCTGGAAAGTTTCTCTGGAAAAAAAAATATAGGGGATCGATTGGAAATCTGGATGGTGAAGTCTGCTCCTCTCATGACCCAGTTTAGATATTCAGTTGCTGTAGTCTCAATGCATGCCCACTTTGTACTGAGTTTGCATTCTGATTCAGGTCCCACAGGTGCAAGCAAGAAATTACTCGAGGCTAGCAGGAGGCGTGTTCATTTTATAAAGTTTCCTCTGCTCACTCTCATGCAAGATCTGTGGCCATGGAAAAATTTCTTGGCCACTCAGTTATTCAGGGAGGACAGAGTATTTCTACCTCTTCATCAAGACCCTGGATGGCTCTCATTCAGGGATGGTAAGGGAGTCACCTTCCTATGCATCTAGATTAAATAATCTGGAACCATCCTTTCCAGCTCATGAACATCATAGCTTCCTCCTCTTTCCAGAAGCAGAGGGAAGCAATATTTAGATAACCTGATGAGTAAGCAGTGAATGAATGAATGAATTCCTCTTTTGCTTCCCCAATGAATTCTTCAGTTTCTCTGCTCAAACTGCAGCTTCAGAATCAGTTGAGAGTGTGTGGAAGCACTGAATCTGAAGCCCCATTCCAGACCCTGAATCAGAAGCTGTGTTTTAGTAATACTCCCTGGGTCTCTCCCAGGCACAGGAAAGTTTGAGAAGCAAGGCTGTAGAAACTGCTTCTACATCACCTATGGTCCTTTACTGCTCCTTTGACTGCTTGTCTGCATCCAGGAGGAGGGCCAGAACCATGTCTATTCTCTTGGGTATCTCCATCTCTTATATAAGGGTTATATCCTGGTGGTATTCAGTAGCTGTTAGATGGATGAATGGATGGATAGATGGGTAGGTGGATGGATGGATGGATGGGTAGGTGGATGGATGGATGGACAGCTGGATGGATGGATGGATAGATGGGTGGGTGGATGGGTCGGTCGGTGGATGGATAGATGGATATGTGAATAGATAGATGGATGGATGAATGAGTGGAAGGATGGACAGGTGGATGGATGGGTGGGTGAATAGATGGATGGATGGATGGGTAGATGGATGGATGAGTGGATAGATGGATAGGTGGATGGATGGATGGATAGATGGATGGATGGATGGATGGATGGGTAGGTGGATGGATGATGGGTGGGTGGGTGGATGGATGGATGAGTGGGTGGGTGGGTGGATGATGGGTGGGTGGGTGGATGGATGGATGGATGGGTGGGTGGATGGATGGATGAGTGGGTGGGTGGGTGGATGGATGGATGGATGGATGGGTGGGTGGGTGGATGATGGGTGGGTGGGTGGATGGATGGATGGATGGGTGGGTGGGTGGATGGATGGATAGTTAGATGGATGGATGTATAGGTGAATAGATGGATGGATGGATGAGTGGGTGGATGGATGGATGGGTGGGTGATGGGTGGGTGGGTAGATGGGTGGGTGAGTGGATGGATGGATAGGTAGATGGATGGATGGATGGATGAATGGGTAGGAGGGTGGATGGATGGGTAAGGGAGTGGATGGATGGATAGGTGGATGGATGGGTAGGTAGGTAGATGGATAGGTGGATGGATGGAGAAAACAGGTTTCGCTGCTTGCAGGGAGGCTACCTGTTCTAGTGGCAGAAAGCTGAGGTCAGAGGAAAGGGACATGTCATTGAGAAGTTTTGTTAGCATCACATTTCTTGAGCATCCTGTGTTGTGTGAGGTGGTTTCCTACACCATACAACTCACTCCCTATAAATCATTACCAGGTAGGTATCAACACCATCATATCACTCCTGAGTGAGTGGTGAGCTACACTTTGAACCTGAAACAATACTTCTTCTTCCCTGCTGTGCTGCCACTCACTGTCTGTGTGACCTGTGTGTCAGGGGCAGAGGCTTTGGCGCCCCGCTCATCCAGTAAACCCGCCATTCACTCTTCCAGACAGCAGCTTCTGTCTGCGGGGGGCCCCACAGCTCTGCCCGAGGGCTTCCCCCAAGCTTAAGAGCTTGCTTGTCCTGTGTGCAAGGCAAGTCAGGAGTTCTGGGGAGATAACACTGTTAGGAGCAACCCTCAACCAATAGGAACAGGTTGTTGTTTTTAGTCCCTAAGCTGTGTCCAACTCTTTGTGACCCCATGGACTGTAGCACGCCAGGCTCCCCTGTCCTTCACTATCTCCTTGAGTTTGCTCAAATTCATGTCCATTGAGTTGAGGATGCCATTCAACCATCTCACCCTCTGTCGTTTCCTCCTCCTTTTGCCTTCAGTCTTTCCCAGCATCAGGGTGTTTTCCAGTGAGTCGGCTCTTCGCATTAGATGGCCAAAGGATTGGAGCTTCAGCTTCAGCATCAGTCCTTCCAATGAATATTCAGGGTTGATTTCCTTTAGGATTGACTGGTTTGATCTCCTTACAGTCCAAGGGACTCTCAAGAGTCTTCTCCAGCACCACAATTTGAAAGCACCAATTCTTTGGTGCTCAGCCTTCTTTATGGCCCAACTCTCACAACCGAATAAAATATTACAAAAAAAAACACAAAAAACAAAAAACAAACACTGTGACTGACTTGGTTCGGGGAAGGCAAAGGTAGAAGCAGAGAGAAAAGTATAATGAAAACAATGTAAGATTTTTTCAATCTTCGGCATAGTTGGTGCATAAATGCCTCTTGGATGGGAAAACTCTGGGAGCATGTCCTACAGCATCTCCTAGAGTCTTGATGGGGTGAAGCCCCAGCTGCGCACAATGGAGACCTACTCAAAACACCCTTTTCATTGATTTGCTTTCCTTCCCTGTCTCCTCTCCTTCTGGTGCTTCCTGGGATCGCCTCACAAATACATTGTTTGCATTCAGATCCTTATCTTAGAGTCTCCTTCTCAGAACCCAAATCTGAGAAAGGATCTATTAAATAAAAACCACTACAGCCATCATGTTCTGATTACCAGACATTGTGATAAGCACCTGGAGAGTGTTATCTCATTGATCTTCACAACATCCCTGGGAGGTAGGTTCTGCCTGCAGATAGGAAGTCAAGGCTCAGAGAGTGAAGGGATGTGCTGAAGGTCACCCAGGCTGGTCACTGGCACAGACTAGATTGGGGCCTGTTTCTGTTTGTTGTCATGAGCCTTAAATACCTGCCATCCCAAGAGGATTTGAATTATCCCCTGAGATCATGGATGTGAGGATTCTTCACAAAAACTGAACTGCAGTTGTCATCACTGAGTTTCTAGAATGGACTGACTTTGTCAACAGAGTTCTTTCCAAGGATGCTAGGGCAAGTCAAGGAGGGCTTGGGTTGCCAGGGGTCTGAGGAGATATTTGGAGAGGGTTAATGTAAGGATTCCAAGGGACCAGAGGACTACGAAGAAACATTTAGGCTAGGGATGTGTGTGTCTACAACCCCATGGACTGTAGCCAGCCTGGCTCCTCTGTCCATGGAATTTTCCAGGCAAGAATACTGAAGTGGGGGTGCCATTTCCTCCTCCAGGGGATCTTCCCAACCCTGTGGTCAAATCCTCGTCTTTGCATCTCTACATTGGCTGGTGGATTCTTTACCAGTAGTGTTACCTGGGAAGCCCAGGGTCTAGGGATAGGGGAGATCTTATCAGTAGAATAGGAGGAGGCTGGATGGATTTGAGGATGAGCTTGGAAAAAGCAAGAATGATCCGGGTCCCTCTATCGATGGTCCACATCTGGTGCTTGGGTGTTGGGGAGTAGCCAAGGAGTGTGATAGACAGTCTGGAAGTAGGAAAAGGGATTATATGTGGTTCATAGCAGTCAAAGGTGAACCCCTGGCAGCCACATCAATATACTGTAGAGGGTAGACTGGCAAATAGCTTTTATTTTACATGCCAGCTCTCACTGACTGATCGTGGCTTCCTGGAGCCCTGTGTGGAGGGCAGTTCCGAGGCTACTTCTCACCTCGGAGTGAAAGAGAGTCAGGATTGATTGGTGATGTCTGCCTGGGGCCCAGGGATGGAGCGTGTTGGTACCCAGGCCACGTGGAGGAAGAGACTGAATTCCAGTCTTGAGTCAGAAGAATTCTTTCCACTAGGATCGAAGCAACATTTACATCTCAAGTAAGCTTTTGCTTTTGAGAAGTATGATTTTTCCTTGAGAGTTTATCTTTCCTTTGAACATATGTGGCTAAACCGAGGCCATATGCAAACTTACAGCTTGATTATAACTCTCTAGAGGCAAAGAAAAGAAAAAAAACCAGCACACAATTTACCGAGTAGAACGCACATAGAAGAGGGGGTGTGTTGAATGGCTTTCTTCTCCTCCTCCTTCTTGCTCATGGTGGCCTGTGTTGGGTGGGTTTTGATGGTGCTAAGTCTTACTGCAACCCTTTCCAAGTCTGTGTTTTCTACCTCCAGGAGCTCTGGCTCTGGGTCTCATCTAAGTGATAGTGACAAGGTCTGATTGTGGGAGTTTTGTTTTCTTATTGCAGTTGGAAGACGGAGGCAGGCAGCCCCCACATGGGTGGTGGTGTGTGGGTGCATCTGCCTATGAGGAATGCCGAACACAAACTATAAATAATGCAGCCACATCTGCCCTTGGCTTTGGAGCGCGTGTACTCTGCCGCATCACTTAGCTTACTGATGCTCCGTGCAGACCTGTGTGGTGGGGAGAGTCAGACTCACACTTTTAGTTTAACCCATAATTGGTACCTTCGCTTTCAGAATGCCCTGGGGGAATTGCCTTTTTATCTCATGAGATGTTTTGAAATTGTCCTCAAGCGTTCACTGGAAATTCAAGCATTTAGGTGAAGTCACACGGAATGAACTCGTTATGAATTCACATAGGGACAAATTCTGTTTGTATTTAATGTGTAATTGTCAGGTTAAATAGTTTAACAGAGTACTCCACACTGAGATTCTATTATAGGAAGTGGCTTTCCTAACATGAGCCTGGCATTCGGCAGATTTATGGGGATAGGTATAGTATTATCCTTCCAGTGCAGAAGGCTGGTTTGGAAACACAATTAGATGGAGTGTTGCTACCGGAAAAGGATGGGAAATTGACTTCTTTGGGTTGGTAGCTGATGCCTGGAATTTAACTAAACAGAGAAGATTGAGGTCGAGGTGAGGATCAGTGAAATGGAATGTCAGGATTGATTAGAAATGTCTGCCACAGATAAAGGAGAAAAGAAACACATAGGTGTCATCCTTTCTCTAAGAGGAAGTTGTTTAGAAAAGCAGGACGGGAGGAACAGACACCAACTGTCCTGGAAGTAAAAAAGAATTGGACAGGGTCCATCCTGACTGCCTGTTACTGGAGGAAAAGTTTTGATTTAGACATTGGCAGGCTCCAGAAAAAGCTAATCCCTACCTTCCACTGTTTCCTATGAGAAATGAGCCAGCAGCATTGTTTAAGACCTAATGCAAATGAGTTTTTCAGGCAGAGGAGAGACAGGAGAGAGGAAAGCAAAAGCTTTCATTTTGCACCAGGTGGTGATGAACAGAACTGTAAAAAGAAAAGATTTTGCGGAGCCACATTGAGCGTGGTGCTGTGGTTTTCCTTGAATTTCCATGTCTTCTAGAACAGTGAAGTGGAAAGGGTTCATTGAGCTTTGGATGTGGATTAGAACGTGGATCGCATCACATATCACCTAAGTCACTTTGGCCAGGTCATTTGAACATTCCGAGCTTAATTTTCTTCATGTGTAAATTAAAACTAAAAATGTAAAACCTGCCTAACTTATGAGGTTTTGCCAAAAGTGGAGCATTAGTTCCTTCCATGTGGAATCTATGTTAGGCATGTAGTGTGTGTTTGACAATATGAATCCAGAAAGGAATAATCCATTTAGGATCAGACTACCCCGGTTTTTGCTCCTATCTTTAAGGTCCTGGAATGCCTCTTCTCAGGGATCATACCTTCCAGAATGTCTCTAGAGAAAAGAAAGACAGCTCCAGATCCTGGTGGCTTCGATCACTTTATCAACCTTGTGAATTTCACGAGACTCTGAAGGAAAAGTTGTGTGTTAGTTTCAATTGATCCCAAAGGTGATGATTTGGTATGGCTGTCTAGATCATTGAATACCCTTCTTTCTGCAAGTCCTGGATGTTGAGTTTAGCTTCTTGATTTTTCTGCAGTTGGGAGAGAGAGACCGAGACTGCCAGCCCCTCCCCAGGTCTTTATGAAGTGCCAAGGTGAAGACCACTGATAACTTTCTCACTGTCTCATTGTTTCTGGTGTCATGCAATCCTTGTAGACCCAAGAAGAATGAATGTTCCATCAGAGCTGTAAATGGCCTCAGGCTGGAAGGACCTGGGGGGAATTGGCAGGGCAGTCCTTACCCAAATAGCTCCTCTAGCAGAAGGAAAGTCTGCAGATTTCTGAGCCTACAACCCTTTCCGCCTTCAGATCATTTACAAATGGCTAACAGTGAATAGATGGAGAAATCAAGGCTTCTTGCTTATGTTTTCACCACCCTTTATTCTGGTTGAACATAGTTGAGCTTCTATTATAGTAATACAGTCAAATAGATTTTTCTGCTCATACTTGCGTCTCAGCCTTTTGGGCTAAAATCAAGTGTAGAATGGGGGCTTCCCAGGTGGCCCAGTGGTAAAGATTCCACATGCCAATGCAGGAGATGCAAGAGATGCGGTTCGATCTCTGGGTCAGGAAGATCCCCTGGAGAAGGAAATGGCAACCCACCTCCAGTACTCTTGCCTGGGAAATCCCATGGACAGAGGAGCCTGATGGGCTATAGTCCCCGGGGTCACAAAGAATCGGACACGACTTAGCAACAGAGCACACTGTGCCCAAGACCAGCCCCCCGTCACTCCATCCTTGGCTCTGGCTGTGCGGACACCTGGTCAATCAGGGTGCTTCCTCAGTTTGGAATTTAAACCACAGTAATCCTTATTATTATTTTCCTATCTGGCTATTGAGAAAGGACTACGGCTGGCATTCAGCTGCTGCCTCCTGCTTCTCGCTTTGCAAGCTGAGAAGGTCTGGAAGCCTGTGCCCAGGGTCTGGCATCCACTGGGGCTTTGTGGTTGGGCATATTCAAACCTCTTGCCCACAGAGAAGAAAGGCTCTGCTCCTGGGGCCTGGCTGAGAGCATTGAGATAGGAGGCATTGTTCCTGCGGGCAATCAAGGGAGAAGCTCAAGCTGATTTTTCTGTTTTCTGGCAGCCGCCTTTGCTTTCCTTCCCCCTCTGGGGAAATTAGCTTGCTGGCTCAGAAAGAGGGAGGATAAACAAGTCTAACCTGAAATATGCATTAGAGTTTAGCTATTTTTGGAGGTCTCCAAGATGGAAAATGGCTGAAGACTGACCAGTTCCCATCTGCCCTGAATTAACTTTCTGAGGTTTTTATGGGGAGAGGGAGGGGGCCCATGGACCATCAGAACCGTGGAGCTGAGACTGAGAGCGATCTGTCGATCTGAGTGAAAGAAGCGTGGCCATAGCAAGTCCATTCCTCTTAGCAACCAACTCAGAGAGGAGACAGAGAAGGAAGCTGTGCTGAGATGGGCAGGGGTTGCCTCTGCTATGGACCCAATGTCTGTGACCCCCTCTCCACCAATTCATCTGTTAAAGCTCTAATGTGATAGTACTGGGATGAGGGCCTTGGGGAGGCTGTTCGGTCCTGAGAGTGGAGGCCCCATGGTGGGATAAGTCTTCTTTCCTCTCTTTTCCTGCCATGTGAGCACACAATCAGAAGACAGCCACATGCAAACCAGGAGGAATCCCACACCAGACACCAGATCTGCTGGAGCCTTGATCTTGGACTTCCCTACTTCCAGAACTATAAGAAGTAATTGTCTGTTGTCTTAGCTGCCTCATCTATGGTGTTCAGTTTTGTTGTTGTTGTTCAGTCACAAAGTAGTGTCTGAATCTTTGTGACCCTGTGGACTGCAGCACGTCAGGCTTCCTTATCCTTCACTGTCTCCTGGAATTTGCTTAAATTCATGCCCATTGAGTCAGTGATGCCATCCAGCCATTTCATCCTTTGCCGCCCCCTTCTCCTCCTGCCCTCAGTCTTTCCCAGCATCAGGATCTTTTCCAATGAGTCAGCTCTTCACATTGGGTGGCCAAAGGATTGGAATTTCAGCATCAGTCTTTCCAATGAATATTCAGGGTTGATTTCCTTTAGGATTGACTGGTTCGATCTCCCTGCCATCCAGGGGACTCTCAAGAGTCTTCTCCAGCACCATAGTTTGAAAGCATGAGGGATCTTTAGTTGTGGTGTGCAAACTCTTAGTTGCAACGTGTGGGATCTAGTTCCCTGACCCAGGATCGAAGCCAGGCCCTCTGCATTGGGAGCATGGAATCTTAGCCACTGGACCATGAGGGAAGTCCTTCATGTCCCTATCTTTGAAAAAGGTGACTGCAGACAACCCACGTATCTATTGATGGATTAAGGGATAAACAGACACGATCCATCCATACCATGCGATATCAGTCTACCACTGAAAGAAATGAAGTACTGATTCACGCGACAACATGGATGAAGCTTGAAACAAGATGCTCTGTGATGGAGCCAGACACAGAGGCCACACGTGTGTGATTTCTATGGAATGTCTGGATTAGGTAAACCCACAAACACAGAAAGTAGATGAGCGATTTCCAGGAGCTGGGGAAGAGGGTAACGGGAGTGCCTGCTCAGTGGATGCAGGCTTCGTTTTGGGGTACTGGAAGTATCCTGGAACTACATAGCGATGGTGCTTGCAAAACACCATGAATGTACTAAAAGCCACTGAACTGTCAACTTCAAAAGCTTTCATCATTAATGTCATGTTAGATACATTTACCCTCACAAAAATATAAGGCAATGCAGTGGTCCTTATCTCCTGGTAGCATTTTCAGGAGCTTTAAAAAATGGATGCCAGACCCACCCCTAGGGATTCTCATCCCATTTTGTTCTTGCTTGTTGGTTAGTCACTAAGTCATGTCCGACTCTTTCCGGCCCCATGGACTGTAGCCCACCAGGCTACTCTGTCCCTAGGATTTTCCAGGCAAGAATACCGGAGTGGGTTGCTATTTCCTTCTCCGGAGGATCTTCATGACTCAGGGATCGAGCCCACGTCTCCTGCATTGCAGGTGGATTTTCTGCCACTGAGCCACCAGTAATTTCTAAAAGTTGCTCTCAAGATCCTAACCTGCAAAAAGGTTCAGAATCATAGAACAACCTCTAAGGTTCCTGCCAACCCTGCTTCCCTGTTGAGAGTGAATTTAAGTCAATCCATCCTTTCTTTGGTATTTTGAATCTTCTTTGTGGAGTAAAAGCCTTAAATCATTTTTTTGGGGTAAAGATATTACAGACATGGACTTGTAGGAGAGGTAACTTTTGGAGTGTGGGGGATGGTAAAGAGAGAAGGAGAGTTGCTGGGTGCCTTTGAAACCACCCATCCCCTCAGCACACTCTTAGCTACAGGAAAGCGTCCCCACACTCAATCTTAACATCTTTAAATACCTAAAACCACACATACAACACTAAGCATTTAAACGTACTGAGACTTAAATGGGCTCAATCCCATTCAAATACTTGAACTGAGGACCTACTGGTACTAAAAGTGTATGGGGTCTGGCTGCTCACCTCTCAAAAGTCAGTAAACAGACCAGGTTGGTGCAAAGGAAACTTTGCTTTATTTCAGATGCAGGCAACTGGGGGAGGGGGGCCATATGCAGAAAACAGCACAGATGTCTCTTCAAATTGGTCACCAGTGGTCTGACCAGCAGCATTTTGATTGTTTTAGATACAGTTAATCTTCAGTTCCAGGGTCCATTTATTCCCATTTCCTTGATGCCAGTTCTCGGTATTGTGGCAGCTTATGTCATAGCTGTGGTCTGGTCATTATGTAGTTAACTTCTTCCACCTGATATTTTGGTATCTATAAGACAGATCACAGGATATGGCTCAGAATATTATCTATAGTCTTTGAGAAGGAACCAAAGGTCCTTGACTATGTTTAATGTCATACATTAATAATCCCACATTATTATTATTTGGTCTCCTTTGACTGCTTTCCTTTGTTTCTGTATTTCTCATATCTCTGATTAAACTTACTCTTCGACTCAAGTTTTCTATAGACAAAAGGCAGGCAAGGACATCTGCGAGAAGTGGGGCAAGGACCACAGGGTCTTGCTCCTTTTCACTCCTGCGTGCCAGGCTTTGTAATGGATGCCAGTGGGGGTGAGAAAGAAACCAGGATGAATCAGAGTTCAGTTCCGCAGCCCACCATCCAACAGGGGAAGACAGAAGCACTGTGAAGGAGAACAATTACCTTCCCACCAGTGCATAACCTGGATTGACAGTCTGCAGTGTGTGAGGCCTTTTATATGGACCATCTCATTCTGAGATGGTTGTCACCTGCTCCAAGTGTGATGGCTACTTTTAGGTGTCAGCCTGACCAGGCTCTGGGATGCTCAGAGAGCCAGTAGCATGTTATTTCTGGGTGTGTCTGTGAGGGTGTTTCTGGAAGAGAGTAGCATCTGAATCAGTAGACTGTAGAAAGATCGCCCTCACCACCGTGGGCGGGCCTCATCCAATCTGTCGAGGACCCGAATAGAACAAAAAGGCGGAAGAAGGGCAAATCTGCTCTCTCCGCTCGAGTTGGGACGTCTGTCTCCTGTCCTTGGACATCAGCGAGTCTCGCCCTCCTGCCTCTGGACTTGGACTGGAACGCACACTGCTGGCTTCCCTGGCTCTCAGGTTTTGGGGTTTGGGCTGGAACTACACCACGGATTCTCCTGGGGCTCCAGCTCTCAGATAGGAAGGAGGTCGTGCAACTTCTCAGACTCTAATCCCACAGGCCAATTTCTTATAATGAACCTCTTTCTGTGTATCTCTTTGCTGTTGCTGTTGATCAGTAGCAAAGTCGAGTCTGACCCCATGGACTGCAGCACGCCAGGCCTCCTTGCCCCTCATCATCTCCCAGAGTTTGCCCAAGTTCATGTCCATTGAGTCGGTGATGCCATCCAACTATCTCGTCCTCTGCCGCCCGCTTCTATCTTTGCCAGCATCAGGGTCTTTTCCAATGAGTCAGCTCTTGGCATCAGGTGGCCAAAGAATTGGAGCTTCAGCTTCAGCATCAGTCCTTCCGATGAGTATTCAGGGTTGAATACTCAACCCTGTGTATCTCTATGTGTATCCTATTGGTTCTGTTTTTCTGGAGACCCCTGACTGATGAACCAGGTTACACGGCTGGGACGTGGTTGGCACAGACTCTCAGCTACTGGCCACTGTACTTTACCTCTTCTGTTTGCAGGGCTCACTCTGACCTTGCTGCTTGGAGACTTAAGTGGCATCTGGAGAACAGAGAGGAGGGGGAAGTCACTTTACAAGAGGGGGATCTTCCTTAAGAACCTGCCCACCGTATAGTTCCCTCAAGCTTTGTAGCCCAATATGGTCCACCTGTGTGGCTACATAAATTAATTAAAATTAAATTAAATCAGTCACACCAGCCACAGTTCAAGTGGTCAGTAGCCAAACTCAAATTTATTATCTTATAGTTCCAGGAAGTCAGAAGTTGAGAAAGCTCTCAGTGGGACAAAATCAAGTTTTCAGCAGGTATGCATTCCTTTCTGAGGCCCAGTGGGAAAAATCCATTTTCTGGTTTTTCCATCTCCTTGAGGCTGCCTTGGCTCATGGTCCCCCCTCCATCTTCCGAGTCGCCAATGGGCAGCTGAGTCTTTTTCATTGACATAACTCTGAATTCCTGTCTCCTCTTTCACATTTAAGGATCTTTTTGGTTACAATGGACCCATCTTGATAACCCAGGATAAGCCCCCTCTCCCAATTTTAAGATCAGCTGATTAGCAACCTCAATTTCACCTGCTACCTTAACTCCCCTTGGCCAGATAACATCGCTCCTTGGAAGGAAAGCTATGACAAACCTAGACAGCTTGTCAAAAAGCAGAGGCATCACCTTGCTGACAAAAGTCAAAGCTATGGTTTTTCCAGCAGTCATGTACAGATGCAAAAGTTGGACCATAAAGAAGGCTGAATGCTGCACAATCAGTTCTTTTGAATTGTGGTGCTGGAGAAAACTCTTGAGAGTCTCTCCTTGAGAGACTACAAAGAGATCAAACCATTCAGTCCTAAAGGAAATCAATTCATTGGAATGTTCATTGGAAGGAGTGATGTGAAGCTGAAGCTCCAATCCTTTGGCCACCTGATGAAGAACTGACCCACTGGAAAAGACCCTGATGCTCAGGAAGACTGAAGGCAAAAGGAAAAGGGGGCGGCAGAGGGTAAGATGGTAGGATAGGATCACCGACTCAATGCACATGAATCTGAGCAAACTCCAGGAGATAGTAAAGGACAGGGGAGCCTGGCGTGCTGCAGTCCATGGGATCACAAAGAGTCAGACAGGACTTAGCGACTGAAGGACAACAGCAAAATGATATATTCAAAGGTTCTGGGAATTAGGGTGTGGACATCTTTGGGAGATCATTATTATACCCACTACTGCATCTAAAGTTCTAGTAGAAATCACAGCAAAAGGCATATTCATGTATGTGGAAGATGCATGGCAGGTGAGAGGTGAGGCTTTGTGATTTGAAAAACAGTGTAAGGTGGGCATAGAAGAGGCTTTCTGGATTTCTGGAGTCAGACTGCCTGGGTTAAAGTCTTGCATGGTGACCTTGGGCAAACATCTTGGAGCTTCAGTTCCCTCACCTGTAAATGGAAAATAATGACAGAACCCCCCTCTACCCGACCCCTCCCATGTCTTCGTGAGAATTAGAAGAGATAATGCATATAAAGGCTTGGCAGATAGTAAACCCTAAAATGTCAGGTACCATTTGGAAGCTAAAAATGCCTTCACATTACAGTTTGAATGTGTTCTAGCTTTGAAAATAACTCCGAATTCCATTTATGTTAAGAACCACATTCTGTTCTCCATCCCTGTGTGCGAGATGGCCCCTGGGAACTGGGTGGTCCTCAGCGCAGGGAGGAAGGGGGTTCTGCATGTTCCCAAGGGGACGGCAGAGCGCTGGATGACCCAGAGAGCCTCCCTCTGCTCTCTGCTACCCGGGGGGACTTGAAGGTCAAAAGCCTGTTAACGCTTTTACAGATCTAATAGCAACACTTCTGTCATCTTGAGTGCAGTGAAATCAGCTAGTACTGATGTATTTCAGGAAATTCCTAGAATCCCCAAGTTATAAGGGGCCATTCGCACGAGGCTTGCTTATTCTTTATCATAATTGGCTAAAATCGTCATGCCTCTTCAAATGACGCAGAGAGGGCAATTGCATTTGGCTGTGCCTCACTGCTTGTGAGATCTTAGTTCCCCGGGATTGAACCTGGGGCCCTGGGAGTGAGAACACCAAGTCCTGACCACTGGGAATTCCCTGCAATACCTTTAAAATAATAAGGAAAAAGGGATGGGTAATACATGCACATGGTATAAAAGGGTTTGCTGCTTCAGCAGTTCTCCTCTCTAGGGTCAACTATTGGTACTGGTTTCTTTTTGAGAAAAATATTTAGTTAATTAACTTGGCTGCATCGGGTCTTAATGGCATCACACCACATCTTTCAGGTGGCACAGACTCTCTAGTCGTGGTGAGGGCTCAGTAGTTCCGGTTCGTGGGTTTAACCGCTCCTCGGCCTGTGAGATCTCAGTTCCCTGACCAGGGATTGAACCCAAGTTCCCCGCAATGCCAGCTGGATTCTTAACCACTGGACCACCAGGGATGTCCCGATATCAGTTTCTTGCGAGCCCTTCTCAATATGTTCTGGGCACTTACATCCTCTGCATTATGTTTTATCTGATCCTCCCCCACTATCCCTGACACCAGCTGACTGGTCACCATTCTGTACCCGCCCCACCCCACTCCTGGTCAGTTTCAACAATATGTCTTGGAGACTGTTCTCTTTTGCTACAAAAGCAGTATTCCGTTTTAAGCATGTATTGATACCATAATCTATCTTACAATAACTTATTTATAGTTTTTAGATGGTCTTCACTGTTTTGCTATCGCAAGCAATATTGCAAATAATCTTTGTATTTATAGCGTTTCACACAGGTCCAAATATGATAACTTTTTCCAGTGGAATCGCTGCATTTTAAAAGTATGTGGAATTTTAATTTAAAAAGTTTGTGCCTTTATTGGTGGGAATGTAAACTGGTTCAGCCAGAATGAAAATAATTTGGTGGGGGTTCCTCAAAAAATTAAAAATAGAACCACTAGATGATCCAGCAATGCCACTTCTGGGTATATATCCAAAGGAAATGAAGTCATTATTTTGAAGATGTATTCTAAACACCCAAGTTCATTGCAGCATTATTTACAATAGCCAAGATATGGAAACAATCTGTGTCCATTGGTGGATAAATGGATAAAGAAAATGTGATATATATATATGAAAGTTGCTAAAAGGGTAGATCTTAAATATTCTCACAACACAAAAAAAATTATAATTATGTGAAGTGTTAACTAACCTTCCTGTAAATCTATATTGAAAAAACAGAAAAAAGTTGGGGCCAAATTTTGTTTCATAGAAGTTTATCAGCAATTGCGAAAAAGACTGTTTCGCCACAATCTCAATGACAGTTTTTTTAATCAGATATCCAGATTTTTGCCAATTAAATATTTTTAAAATATGATTATAGTTTAAATTAGCATTTATGTGGGACTTCTCTGGTGGGCCAGTGGTTAAGACCCTGCACTTCCACTGCAGGGGGCACAGGTTCAATCCCTGGTCTGGGAACTAAGACCCTGCATGCTATACATCCATTAAAAAAGAAAAATATCAAACATACCTATTAAAAAATGTTTTTAAAAAAATAATAAATTCACATTTATCTTATAACTAGCATGAGTGACTATATTTTAATATGTTTAAGAACCATTCATATTTTATTTTTAAATGAAGAACTCTTGGTCCATTTTTCTACTGAGTTTTAAGTCTTTTTATTACTAGATTTATTTATTTACTGCTGCTGCTGCTAAGTCGCTTCAGTTGTGTCCGACTCTGTGCAACCCCATAGACGGCAGCCCACCAGGCTCCCCCGTCCCTGGGATTCTCCAGGCAAGAACACTGGAGTGGGTTGCCATTTCCTTCTCCAGTGCATGAAAGTGAAAAGTGAAAGTGAAGTCGCTCAGTCGTGTCCGATTCTTACTGACCCCATGGACCGCAGTCCCCCAGTCTCCTCCGTCCATGGGATTTTCCAGGCAAGAGTACTGGAGTGGGGTGCCATTACCTTCTCCAGTTTATTTACTAGATTTCTAGAATTTCTTTATATTTAGGAAATGACCGTTTCCTTTGGTTCCCAGTTTGTTGTATCTTTTCAAACTTTGTGTTTTTTAAAGGCAGAAATTGCTTATTGTATTTATTCACATATGCCTTTTTGAATATATGGATTCTGAATTTTAAGTAGTGCTTAATGTTTTCTGGTCATCAAGAGTTTATTTAAAAAAATCCCCCATTTTTTTCTCTTAGTATTTTACTGGTTTCATTATTTTACGTTAAAATCTTGGCTCCATCTGGAATTCGTTTTAGTGCAAAGGTATGAAATAAGAATTCGACTTTGTATGTCTCCAGACAGTTTTCCAGTTGATACCATTTATGGAGTCATCTGTCTTTCTTCTGCTGATATGAATGAAATGCCATTATATTAGCATCATGTATGTACTGGGGTCTATTTTTAGATCCTTTCTTCTGTAATTCTCTTTCCCTTTGGGGTACCTTATTTGGTCTTTGGTGGTCTCTAGTGCTTTTTGTCCCAGGTCCTCTTAAATCACAGAAAGGAAGTTCCTGCTCTTTTGACTGCATTCTAGACTTTTGCAATGGCTTCAACTCGAACATAAACTCAGGCTTGAGATGCTGACTAATTAGAAAGCAGGGTAGGAGGACCAGGAAATTCTTCTCCATCATTAGCCACAATCATACTGTGAGGCGAGCAGAAGTAACGCAACTTAGATTAGGAGTAGGCCTTCCTACTATCAGGTAGCTTTCGCTTAACAATGAATGACCACTGTTTGCCGATTAGGACCAATTAGCTTTCACCGATGTTTGCCAATTAGGAAATTAGGAACGGGGCGGAAACCCCCAGGAAAGTCCCGCGCGCGCCAAAGTATTGACCAATGAAATTGCTTTGCAAACGTGTAACCAATCCGCTTCTCACCCTATAAATTTGTGTAACAGCTTGGGCTCCGGGCTCTCTGACTTGCACCACTGCATTGGTTGCCGGCGGAGAGTCCGGGCTCCAGTCAGTAATAAACTTCCCTCCCTGCGAGTTGCATTGTCTTGGAGGCCTTCTCTCTTCCCGCTCGGGGGATTCGGACATCAGGCATAACAATACTCTCTCAGGATTCAGAGGCTTCAAATTGCTGCACTGGAAAGATGGCGTTAAAAGTGAGTTGACCTCCCATCTTGTGGAGGACTGGTTGATGATAACCATGATAATATCGATGATTATAAACTACTATCCTGGTGGTGCTAAGCACTTTAAATGTTAGTTTGCTGATTTTTCCAGCAACTCATAAATTATTTAATAGCACATTTATCCCTATATTACATAAGAAGAATGTGAAGGGAAGTGAAACTTATGAGACAGTATGAAATAGAGAAGGGGTTTAGGCCTAGACAGAACTGATTCCAAAGCTAGGACTTTTAAAAATCTTTTAAAAAGCTTTTAATTTTGTATTGGAATATAGCTGATAACATGGTGTGATAGTTTCAGGTGCATAGCAAAGTGACTCAGCTATACATATCCATGCATCCATTCTCCCTCAAAGCTTCCCTTCTATCCAGGCTGCCATTTAACTCGGAGCAGAGTTCCCTGTGCTATACAGTAGGTCCTTGTTGCTTATACATTTTCAACATAGCAGCGTGTACATGTCCATCCCAAACTCCCTAACTATCCATTCCCCTCATTCTTTACCCTGGCAACCATAAATTCATTCTCTAAGTTCAGTGAGTCTGTTTCTGTTTTGTAAGTTCATTTGTATCATCTCAAAGCTAGGACATTTATACAGTCTCTATTGCAGAATCTTTGGCACAACATAACTAATGAAATACACTATGTTCATTTATTGTCTCTTTTATTAATTCACTCCATAATCACTTTGGAACTCTTGGTAGTTATTAACAGGAGTTGGAAAATCATATACCTTTCGGGGCAGGCTGATGACATGGTTACTCAGATGGGGTACAATAGGGAGTGGTGGGTGCTGTGGCAAATGAGAGATCACATGTCATGTCTAAAGTTGGCACCATCCCTCAGGCCAGGCCACTGTTGCCATGGAGAAGGGTGAGCTGAGCATTGCCCAATCTTCAGATTCCCAAAAGGAACCAGAAATTCAGATCTTCAGGTGAAATCTCCTAATTTTTAGGTGTCAACAAATTATGAAAATCAATGTACGTCCTTTAAAACTCAGTACTTAATTCTAAAAGATTCCTGTTAGATAGGGTATTAAGCAAATAGAGATATTGACTCAACCAAAATTGACTCGGTAAGGGAAGGGAAAGAATTACTGATTCACGTACAAGATATGAATGAATCTCAGATAATCTGTGTTGAGTACAAGAAGCCAGACACAAAAGAATGTGTTCAGCATACGTCCATTATTTGAAATTCTATGACAAGTAAAATTAACCCATGGTGAGGGCAGGGATTAACTAGTAATGGAGTGAGTATCCTTTCAGGCATGGTAGTAACATTCTATATTTTCACAGGGTTTGGATTAAACTGATGCATGCATTTGTCAAAATCAGGTTCAAGAGGGAAGAGACATATGTATACCTATGGCTGATTCATGTTGATGTATGGGAGAAACCAACACAGTATTGTAAAGCAATTACCCTCTAATTAAAATAAATAAATTAAAAAAAAAACTAGTGAATGGGTTTACCTGGTAGCTCAGCTGGTAAAGAATCTGCCTACAATGCAGGAGACCCGGGTTTAATCCCTGGGTTGGGAAGATCCCCTGGAAAAGGGAAAGGCAACCCACTCCATTATTCTTGCCTGGAGAATCCTATGAACAGAGGAGCCTGGCAGGCTACAGTCCATGGGGTCACAAAGAGTCAGACATGACTGAGTGACTAAGCAAGGCACAGTGAATGGACACTTGAAAAAGTATATATTTCAATGTATGTAAATTGCATACCAAAATCTATTAACACATATTGAACTCTAGTTAATGGCAATCATCCTGAAGTATTTAGGAGGAAATATTAAACATATGGATGTCTGGAATTTGAGATGAACATAAGAATAAGATGGATTAATTGAGGGATGGGTGGGAAGATGTGTGATACATCAAGCTTAGTAAAATGTTAATGAATCGGTGGTGACTGTGTACTTGAAAATTTTCATTATAAAATGCTGGGGCACTTCCCTGGGGGTCCAGTGGTTAAGAATCCACTTTGCAACGCAGGGGACACAGGTTTGATCCCTGGTCGGGGAATTAAACCCGTGCGCTGTGTTTACTGAGCCCCTGCTCTGCAACCTGTGTGCCACAGCTAGAGAGCCCATGCTCCACACAGAAGATCCTGCATGCTGGAACTAAGACCCAACACAGCTAAATAAATAAGTATCTAAAAAATATATAAGAAATGGGAAAACTAGCAACTGCCCCAACCCAATAAGAAACTACGTGTGAGCTTAGTACACACACACACACACACGCACACACCCTGTGGGCTAGACTTGCCTCTATTCCATCATGTAGCCTCATCACCCCATTACATGGTGTTGTCTCTGCAAGTTGATCATAAGGCGATCATTCCTGAAGTCGAGCTCTCCACTTTGCGTGGGGCTTGATCAGTCTGGCATGGTTCAGCGGGTGAAGGTAGGAGAAAATCCATCACCTGATGACATCATTAACACTTCTCCAACATGCCCTGTTGGAGATAAAGTGAGCCTGGCCTCCTTCTCATCAATCAAGGGGCAAGAAGAAAACCATTCTGGCGACACAGCTCCTTCGTTCCCTCTGCTAATCCATCTTGCTACCTCAGCACTCTCTCTCTGTACGTGACATTTAAATTCAGAGGGGACAAATATTAGCCCGGCACGGCCCCTTCATTAGCGAACAGGCTTTCAGAAGAGTGTTTGCAGGCCGCCTTGCTGTTCCCAGTGTTGGCTGAGGAGACAACCAGCTTCGCTCATCGGCAGCATTTCAGGGCAAGGGGCTGTGTGTGGGTTGAATACCCATTGTGTGTCCTTGGCTGTGGTTGGGAAAACAGAAACTACGCTCAAGGAGTGTCAGTGTCTTGGAGGCAGTGCCGGAACTCCATGGAGAAGGGAACAGGATGGAATAATTTTCCCTCTAAACACATTCTCTAAATCTACACCTTTTCAATGATTTTAAAAGGCAATCTATCATCCTAACAAGGGTTAAGACTATGATGCATGCAATTAGATGAAGCAAGGGTCAGTTTTGTAAATACGTGATTGATGCATCAGAGGTCAAACCTGCAGACGTTTCGAGATTGTAGTCAGAAGGTAGCACCTTTTTATGGGCTCTTCTCTTACGCTAGTTGAATTATTCACTGGACTGTTCATTCCTTCTCCCTGGAGGAGAATAATGCTTCCTTTTCTCAATGATGTCATACTTTTGACCTCCTTTGGCCAATGAAATGGGAGCAGAAGTGACATGAGTCACTTCCAAGCAGGAGATTTAAGGGCTGTATTCTCTTTTTTCCTCTGCCAAAGCATGTCTCAGACTGCAGCTGTTCCAGCAGCCTGGGTCCCAGAGAGAAGGGACGTGGAGCAGAGCTCTTTGCTGGCCGCAGTGGATTTACAAGACGAATGAGATACAAATATTTGTTAATGTCAAGGCCTTGGGCTACTGGGGTCATTTGTTACAGCAGCGTCACCTAGCCTACCCTAACTGATGCGATCCCCAGCTAACAAAGGAGGTTCCTGCCCAGGTCATATAGACGGGATCCTCTTGACATGATGACATCGCCACAAAACTTCTGCCTAGTTTTGGAAAAGCAAGGACTACACAGTAGAAATTAGCTTGGGTAAAGACAATATAATTTAGATGCACACACGTGAGGGTGGTTGCTAAGGACGGAGACGTGGGCTGGTGGAGGTGGGCGTGGCTCTCAGGGGTGACGGAGTACAGGGCGGTGGTCTGGGGTCTGGCCTTGAGATCTGGATGTGCTTTTCACCAGCTGTGTGTGTCGAGTCGCTCAGTCGTGTCTGACTCTTTGTGACTAGCTGTGTGGCTTTGGACCAAACTCTTGTGTCTCCAATCCTTTGTGCTCAGGAAATGGAGTTTTTGAGAACTGGGTCGGTTGTAAGGTGTATCATCAGGATTCAGGTTTTTTTCCTTTTCTTTTGTCTCCTTTTCCTCCTCCTCTCCTACGTGGTCTGAATAATAATGTGGAAGAATGGTGGAAGACCAGGAAGTGCAGCATATGCCTGGAGATAAGGTTCTAGCCTGCCCTAGGGAAGGGCCTTGCCCTCGAAGTTTCCAGCAGACACATTTGGATGGCAGCTTTGCCATTCATTTAGTTGCTTAGACCTCTGGATGAACCAAAGGGAGGTGGGGTGAATACACAGATCTTCCCTCAAAAATTTTTTTTCTAAATGCATAAAATAGAATAATCAGAATTACAGTTTATTGCTGGCAAGACATTTAAAAAATACATATATGTGTGTAGAATAATACACATATTTCTTTATTAGTGCATTAAATATAATTAGAACTATTGGCAGATCTAATAAGTGTTGATATTTCAGAATTCTGCTGATCAAAAATAGTATTTTTCCATGACTTCAACACTTGTATCGCAATGGGAAAATATCTGTGGTTTCCTTTGATGACAAAGTCAGAATAAGGTAAATACTATTTTGCTTGGTTGGCTACATTCAGTTGAAGGAAATAAAAACTTTCAGCTAGAGGTTATTGAAAACCTTTTTCTAATTTGTTCCCATTCAAGTTCGCAGACTCCCTCAATTCTATTCAGGACAGCTTGAGGGTCTGCGGACTTCAGGTTAAGAACTCCTGCATTAGCTTCATTTTCTTTTTTTAAAATTTATTTTTAATTGAAGGATAGTTGCTTTTTAAAATTTATTTTTTAATTGAAGGATAATTGCTTTTCAGAATTTTGTTGGTTATTTAGCTGCATTTTCTTAAGCACATTTTGTCCCTTTTCTGAACCTCAGCATCCTCACTTGCAAAATGGATGTCTTGCCCTTGATATTCTTTCTAAGCATGGGATTTGGTAATCCTCAGGTGAGGAGCCCTTGTGGGACTCTGCCTCCCTGGATAATGGACTTCAAGGAGTGACACCAAGATAAAGAATGAGCACACTCAGCTGCCTCTCCTCTGGCCCAAATGACTATGAATCGACGAGAGAGAGGGAGAGGAAGACAGAGAATATAAATGAAAATATATATAAAGCACCAAACTGGAAAAGGAGAAAGAGTGGCACTGGCAAACCAAAATTGTTGAGAAATCTTTGACACATCAAAACACAATCATGTATTTGGAAGAACAGCCATTGGAAACCACAACCTAAAACATACTTAAAGGAGTATCTAATTTTAAGATACTTGGCACACTGACCTTGTGCCAATCTTTGTACTTGGATTATTTGTGTTAGTCTTCATGATGACCCTTTCATGTAGGGATATGCAAAAATATCCATTTTATGGACAGAGAAACTGAGGCTTAGTGGGCTCAGGGACTTTGCCTGAAATCACGTAACTAGAGAGTGACAGAGCTGAAAATGTTTGGCTGTGTGGCTTCAAAGTCCATGATCTCATCCATTGTACTCTCCTGGGAGTTAATTGCTGCATTTAATTCATAGGCAGGAAGAGGCTTTTTTTATTTTTATTTTTTCATTATTTTAAGTCCTGCTAGAATCTGCAGGCTTAAGAACTGGGATGGAAATTGTTCTGGCACCACTTCTGGATCTGGAAAAAGCTTAAGCTGCACCATTCTGTTTTAAGGGCAGCGTGGTCCTCACTAACCTCCCTCCAAGTCAGCAATGCAGGCAGGAGCTGTCTGGCTTGGGGGCTGTCAGGGGAACCCACACTTACCCATCCGAGAATATCTGCACTTGAACACAATTAACTCAGTGTTTCTCTTCATCTCTTCTCTGAACCCCATGTGCCCTAAAAATACTCTTTGACATTATCCACAAACATTGAAGAGATTTTTATTTGGCCCCGACCTTTGTACAGTTCCTACTAAATGAGAGTCAGTGACACACAAATGGGGATGAATTATTTATAGGCCTGAAGGGAAGTCAAAGTTGCTTTTATTCCTATTGAAAATTTATTAGAAGGCCAAAGAGCACCAAATTAATTACTGGTGCCTCACAGAAGGAACCCAGCCAAACTCAAGGGTGCTTATTAAAGTCAGGGTGCTCTCCACAGCTGGGTCCCTGGAAATCCCCAGAAACCTGGGCTGTTGTTTGAAGTGAGGTGAAAGTCGCTCAGTCGTGTCCAACTCTTTGTGACCTCATGGACTGTACAGTCCATGGAATTCTCCAGGCCAGAATACTGGAGTGGGTAGCCTTTCCCTTCTCCAGGGGATCTTCCCAACCCAGGGGTTGAACCCAGGTCTCCCGCATTGCAGGAGATTCTTTACCAGCTGAGCTATAAGGGAAGCCCTTCAGATTGCCTTGTCAGGAGGTAAAAGTCTGCACCCTTTTTGACAAGAGGCTGCCAGGATGAGGGCAGAGATGTAAAGAATTCTGGGGGCTTCAGACACAACCATGAGGGTGGTCATGTATGAACTTATTTAATAAGTCAACTGACATTGATTGAGCACCTACTTGAGGCTGGGCATTGGAGAGGAAGAGACAAGTTCATTAACTTATTTGTCCAATGATTCAACAAATATTTAATGTCTTCTCTTGAGAGGTGCTATTTTAGGCACGTGGATATATGTAACAGGGCTTCCCTGGAGGCTCTGATGGTAAAGAAGCCACCTGCAATGCGGGAGACCTGGGTTTGGTCCCTGGTTGGGAAGATCCCCCGGAGGAGAGCATGGTGACCCATCCAGTATTCTAGCCTGGAGAATCCCCATAGACAGGGTCCTGCATTCATGATTAAGATGCTGGCTCCTGTCCTCAGGAGCTCAGTCTAACGAGTTCTTAATCACCATCACCATCATCATCGCGGTTCTTATTGTCATCATTTAATGAAAGCTTACAATTTTCCAGGCACTGCACTAAGTGTTGTACATGCATTAATTCAACTAATCCTCATCAACACTCAATGAGATGGGGGTTATTACTATCATCCCCTTTACACAGTTTAGAATACAATTACAAAGTTTAAGTAACTCACTCAAAGAGTCAGACCCTGGAAGCTGTGGGGTTGGGTTTCAAGCCTTGGCAGCCAGCCTACCGTGAAATCTGTTATTATAGGGCTTATATATGGGCTATAAGACTCAGAGGCAGAAGGAAATCAGGGAAGGGGTGTCTGAACTGGGTCTTTTTTAAAAAACAAATTCAACTTCTTTAAAAAAAAAATTTATTTATTTGGCTGTGCCAGGTTTTGGTTGGGTCACATGTGATCTTTAGTTTCTCTGGCACCACACCTTGGAAGCATGAGGGAACTTTCAGCTGCGGCAAAAAAGCAAACTCTCAGATGCAGCATGTGGGATCTAGTTCCCTGACCAGGGATCGAACCCAGGTCCCCTGCACTGGGAGCACGGAGTCTTAACCACGGGACCGCCGTGGAAGTCTCTTCTTTATTATATTTTAAAATACCGCTACAAATAAGCTTGTTCTATTTTAAAAGCAGTGAAGAGACAGTAAATATATTTTTCTTTTTCTGCATTTTTTTTCTTTTCTTTCTGTCCTTCTCTTAGGAAAAGGTCAGATGGGTTCCCCTACACTCTAGGGGAGCAGAATTGGGGATCTGGGTCTGGGTATGTGTCAAGAGACAGAAGCGGAAGGAAGGTTGGGAGGGTAGGTGACAGGTCACCATGCTGAGTGTTTTCTGTTTTTCCTTATTGTTTTCTCAGCCACCCCGCTTCATAACTGTTGGGCTCCCTAAATGTTGATTTTAACAGTGAAGGACACAGATGTTGAAGGAGGGGGATGCCTTTACAGTGAACAACACAGCTGAGCCCGGGTTTGGGGGCAGCCCCGTCTACAATCCTGGTCCCACCTGCGCTTTCCCCCGGCTGGGACCCCCTCCTCCCAGCTCCACCCCTCTCAGGGGCCTTAAATCCCTTAGCGCTGGCTCCTGAGAATGGCAGTGAGGTCCTTCTTCTCACCCAGACATATGATGCTGCTTCTCACCGTTTCTTTGTCTGCCCTGTGGGCTCCTCAGGGACCCTGACGATGCAGAAAGTCCCCCTCTGTTGCTGGAGCTTTGGGCCCTCTTGGATCTTATCAGACACTTTCACCATAATATTTACATCTCAGCTAAAGAGGGGAAAAAGAAAGCCGTCATCCTCCCAATGTACATCCTTGGCCTAGATTTGCCCAGGCAGGGACAATTGCATCTAGATGTTGTCACAGAGAAAGGAACAGCGGAAGGACCAGTGGATGAAGTGGATGGCTGACTGTGTGTGGGGAGGAGGGGAGGGAAACCCCGGCAGCCACTCTGGGGAATATTCGTTTATTGCATGTGTGTCCTCGCTGGTGTGTGTTCAGGAGAAATGATCAAACATCTCAACAGGCCAGGCAGTGGGGGAACTGAATAATGAACAAGACCCAGTGCCTCACCTCTCCTGCAGAGCCTGCCAGGCTCACCAGCCCTCTTGGCAGGGGAAGCAGTACTGGAGAGGAGCAGAGTGCTGATTTTGGAGGGGAGGGGGCTTAACCCAGGGGAGGTGGGGAACAAAGACCTTTCCTGACCACATTGGAGAGTGGCTCCTCTGAGTCCTCTTCCGCATGAGGCCTCAATACTGACCTTGAACTTGAACAAACTTGACCTTGGACTTGAACCAGCACCACCATAGTTTTTCTAACAGTTCATGGCTGCACCCTGGGATGAATCTAGTCTTCCTTAAACTGCTTCCGAAGAAACTGTAAGGATGTCCACAGAACTGGTTGTTCCAGCCAACTCCTGAATACGGGACCCCTGCCTCTTTGGGAGGCTTGGAGCCTAATTTCCAGCAGCACCAGTTAGCAAACCCAGATGGTTCAGATGGTAAAGAATTTGCCTGAAATGCCAGAAACCTGGGTTCCATCCCCAGGTGGCGAAGATCTCCTGGAGAAGGGAATGGCTACCCACGGAGAATTCCATGGACAGAGGAGCCTGGCAGGCTGCAGTCCATGGATCGCAAAGAGTCTGACATACTGAGAGACTAACACACATGCACATCCCTCCCTCCTATTTTTTGTGACTTTTCATGTCCCTGTCTCTGCAAGATCCTTCCACTCCTCCTTCCACTCCCTCATTCTCCCTTTAGAGATCCGCTCATCTCTGCACAAATCCGGATGGAGGCCTGCTCTTTTTCCTACTGTCGGTAGTTATTGAATAAACTCTGCTTTCGCTGCTTCATCTAAGGTCCGCCTGTTTCTCTTTGGTGGCGGGAAGTGCGATCTGGAAGGATGCGCGGAGAAGGGACGCGAAACTAGGGCGTAGGGGCGAACCTTCCGCTGAGGGAATGATTTGTGCAGCTGATACACGCGGTTCGAAGAACTGGGCGAAGTTTGAGGAAGGTGGAGAGCAAGGTGGAAAGGCGGCTGGCCCAGCAGCAGAGTGGAGGTGCACGTATTTTTGGGTGACTCTCGGGGTGTGCCTCGGTGCAAATGTGCTTCTCTAAGAGACCGTCTCGGCTGGAGAAATGGAGACTGCTTTCATCTGCAGCGAAGCCAGGATCAAGTCAGGATGTCCAGCGGCATTGGATAACTGATGGTCCCCGCTCTGCCTCCTAGCTTTCTCTTTTCCGGAGATCCTTTGTGCTGCCGGATGCCTGTCTCCTCCCTGCCTCTTGAGAGGTGGAATTGTAAATATTGTGGCCCCTGGATGGGGATATTTGGGGGGCCAAGAAGTCTTCCTTCCTTGTGAAATTGTTAGTAGCTCAGTCGTGTCTGCCTCTTTGCGACTCCGTGGACTGTAGCCAGGCTCCTCTGTCCATGGAATCCTCTAGGCAAGAACACTGGAGTGGGTAGCCATTCCCTCCTCCAGGGGATCTTCCCGACACAGGGATCGAACCTGGGTCTCCTGCCTTGCAGGCGGATTCTTTACGTGTGAGCCACTGGGGAAGCCTTCCTCCTTGTAGCACACCCCCTGCCTATAGGAGTGCGAAGTAAGCTGCCTGAGTAGGGTCCCACTCCGGGCGACCCCATGGACTGTGGCCCCCCCAGGCTCCTCTGTCCATGGGATTCTCCAGGCAAGAATACCAGGGTGGGTTGCCATGCCCTCCTCCAGAGCACACCCCATGGTATCATTCATCTTTGTGATTCAGCTCCACCAGAAGTTGGTATCTTTCATCTATAACCCCTTTGGCTTTCCTGAAACAGGGTTCAGAGCTTCGCGTTCATGAGTTCATCCTTTCCGTCTCGTCCTGTTCACCATGCCACCTGCCACAGGGATGCCCTGAGGACCATGTCATTGCGTTGTTTGTGGAATTTGGGGGACTGGAAGCTGCTCATTTCCCTTCTCTCCTTGGAGAGTTTCTGTACAAGGCTTCTGTTGATATGCCCAGCTCTGGGCTATGGCAGGTCTTTGTATGCCCAATGTTATGGTGTTTGACTTGATTAAGCTTTTTTTTTAAACTTTTATTTTATATTGGATTATAGCTTATTAACCTAGACAATATATTAAAAAGTAATGATATAGCTTTGTCAACAAAGGTCCCTATAGTCAAAGCTATGGTTTTTCCAGTAGTCACGTATGGATGTGAGAGTTGGACCATAAAGAAGGCTGAGTGCTGAAGAACTGATGTTTTTGAATTGTGGTGCTGGAGAAGACTCTTGAGAGTTCCTTGGACAGCAAGGAGATCAAACCAGTCAGTCCTAAAGGAAATCAACCCTGAATATTCATTGGAAGGACTGACGCTGAAGCTGAAACTCCAGTCCGTTGGCCACGTGATATGAAGAGCTGACTCTTTGGAAAAGATCCTGATGCTGGGAAAGATTGAAGGCAGGAGGAGAAGGGGACAACAGAGGATGAGATGGTTAGATAGCATCACTGACTCAATGAACATGAATTTGAGCAAATTCCAGGAAACAGTGAAGGACAGGGAAGCCTGGTGTGTTGCAGTCATGGGATTACAATGAGCCGGACGTGACTTAGTGTCTGAACAAATAACCAATTAACAATGTTGTGGAAGTTTCAGGTGGACAGCAAAGAGACTCAGCTATATATATACATGGATCCATTCTCACCCAAACCCCGCTCCAATCCAGACTGCCATATAACATTGAGCAGAATTCCCTATGCTATAAAGTAGGACCTTGTTGGTTACCCATTTTAAATATAGCAGTGTGTAGATGTGATCCCAAGCTCCTTAACTATTCCTTCCCTCCATTCTTCCCTCCTGCCAACCATAAATTCATTCTCTAAGTCTGCGAGTCTGTTGATTAAGCTTCCGTTGAATTTCTTACCGACATTTTCAGGCATGTATATTCCTACATTTAAGGAAACCAGTTTTATGAAAGTTTGAGCACATGTAATTGACAACGGCCCTAGAACTTTTTTTTTTTTCACACACACCGGAAAGTTGGGGGGACTGGAGCACGTTTTTATAAAGTGGTCCCCACTGGCACAGTGTGCTTCTGGTAGAGCAAGCAATTTTCATATAAATGAAGAAATAGAGCTGAACTTCAAATTTTGAAAATGGAGTTTTCAGGAGATTATGTGATCTGGGAGATCATATTGTTTCCCGAAGAAGGCCTGGCATGAGAGAAAAGAGATTTCATGCGAAGTGCTGCAAAGCTCTGAAAACTCTTCAAAAATCATTTGTTCTAGCACCACCACCAACAAAAAGCCTGAGACTTGGCCACTGTGGTATTTTTTTTCAATATTGAATTGCTTTTTTTGGGTTGTTGTTTTGTCTCTAGGGCAAACCTATCTACAACTGTATGAGAAAAGTCTATGAAAAAGTTGGATTTACTTTACAAAATCACTTTCCTGAAATATATCTACCTGCTAAGGCAACAAGATGCCTCTATGGAGATGAATAAAAATCAGATGCTCCAAAGTCAGGATTATGGCAGTGGTCTAAAGTATTGCCATGTGATTGTCACTGCTTCTCCAAGCTGTTCTGGGGACCCAAGGTGGGTACTGGGGTGAACTGCAAGGAGATGTCCCATTGTGAACATCAAGGAAACAGCTGGCCGTGTTTGGAGATCAGTTGCTAAAAATACCTCCATATGTCGAGGCCAGTCACCCATGGTGGGAACTTGTCAGATTTCTCTTCAATGACACCCCAGCTTGAAGTATGCATGTGACAACTCCAGACGCTCTACTAATGGCCCGAGATATAAGAACCGGGAGGAAGCCGGGATCTTCATCTCTGGCGCCCCCACACGGATGGAATGCGGTTCTGAAGATGGTGTTGGTCTCAGTTGAATATTGCTTCCCTGGTGGCTCAAAAGGTAAAGAATCCGCCTGCATTGCGGGAGATCTGGGTTTGATCCCTGGGTTGGGAAGATCTCCTGGAGAAGGGAATGGCTACTCACCCCAGTATTCTGGCCTGGAGAATTCCACAGACAGAGGAGCCTGCTGGGCTACAGTCCAGTGGGGTCACAGCTAACACTTCAACTTTTCACTTTCCCTTACGTTGCCCATTGCTCCTCCCTAAAGTTTCTAATACGATTTACAGCCCATGTGAAGCTCATAAAACTAAAGCTAAACAACAGTGAGAATTACAGAATCTAATTCCAACGCTGTGACTTAGATTTAAGATCATTGTGGGATTTTTGACTTCATTTCCAGTTAGGATTCCACTGGCTAGTGGACATGTCTGTTGGGTTCTGCGTTTAGCACCTCACAGACCATCCCCTTTCAACCTAAAGGATTCAGTGTCCTTGTTACAACCATTTTATAGATGAGAAAACTGAGGCACTTAGAGATGAAAGACATCTGTATTTCCACCAGGAGTCAGTGGTCTAGCTGCAATGGGAATACATCTCTGTCTGATGTCACAGCTGCAACTTTTTTTTTGGTGGTTTTTTTTTTTTTGTTGTTGTTCTGTTAAATAAGATCAATAACTTCATTATTTATGTAAAAGTGTTGCACCCATATTATAAAAATTCAAGCCATTGAAGAAATATATAGAAGAAAAACAACTTACCTTGTTTCACCCTCTCTAGAAAAACATAATTAATATTTAGTGACTATCATTCTAGGCATCTCTCCACGGATACACACAGACATCAGGAAAGGGAGGTCAGTGCAAAGATAGATGGAAATTATTCTGCTAAGTGCGAGCCTGCTCTTCATCTTATTCATAACAAAAATAATTACTTTAACTTTTACCTGAAGAAAATTAAATGGAAATGGAATTTGAAGAAATTGTTAAAGCTTAGACAGCAAATCCCTTCCCAGAGATAATTCTCATCCCCAAGTCATTCCTCTAAAGTGAAGAGGAAAATTATGGACTCATTTCATGGCTAGAATCTTTGTTTTTCAGCAACTTGTTTCACTTTATCAAGGTTGGAGAAGGAAATGGCAACCCACTCCAGTATTCTTGCCTAGAGAATTCCATTGACGGAAGAGCTTGGCGGGCTATAGTCCATGGGGTTGCAAAGAGTTGGACACGACTGACTATCACTATCACTAACATGTTTTAATGTGCTTACATTTTCAAGGTCATAGTGTTGGAATTAGATTCTGTAATTCTCACTGTTCTTTAGCGTTAGTTTTAGATTTAAACAACTCTATGCTTGATCCCAGATGTGTCCTTTCTTGAGCTCCGTTGATTCATTTCTTATTTGAATACATTTCATTGTGAAGCTTTTCTGTTTTTTCAGGAGAAACTCAGAGGTGGTGTGTTCTCTGAACTCTTATAGGCTTGATTTCTACGACTTTCTGTTAAAGTAGGATTTTATTGAGGTGCAATTTTAGTACATGGAATGCACAAGTCCTAAGGGTACAACTTTTGTGAGGGGACTTTTGTCAATTGCTTTGTGGGGTGTGTCAGCTACAAATTGGGCCTTGCCAAGGGCAGTTGCCATCTGCCTCTGCCTGGACCCTCTACTGCTGCAGCTGTTACCTTCAACACCCCTAGGGAGTTCAGGGTGGAGAGTGAGGCACTCTGCTCCAGGGAAACTGGTGAAATTGGATCTTTAGATAGATATTTGCAAGCACTGATTTCATGATCCCAATCTTTGCATCTCTTCATATCTAGAAAAGCACTAAGTCTCTTCCTGATGGCACCAGCTCCTTGTGACTAGTGGAAAGCCTCTTGAAAGTAAGCCCGTGATTGCGTTGAACTCCCCCATCACCAATATCTTCTGTATTGACCTTCCCCCCCCCACCTCTTTGGAGCAGTTTCTCTGAGTTATCTGAGGTGCTGTCTTCCGGGCTGTGGCCCTCATTTTGCCCCAAATAAAACTTAACTTGCAGCTCTCCCGCTATGTATCTTTTTAATCGACAGGTGTAACCGACCAAAAATAAACTGCCCATATTTAAAGCACACAGTGGGCTGGAGTCTAGTGTGATGAAGTAACCAGTGAAGCTAAAGCAAAGCAAAGATTAAGAGACAGTATCTGTAGCCATATGCCTGACAAGGGGTTGGTATCTAAAATGTGTAAGGAACTCATACAACTCAAGAGCCAAAAAATCAAAATATTCCAATTAAAAACTGGGCAAAGGACCTGAATGGACATTTTCCTAATGAAGACCTACAGATGGCCAACAGGTATCTGAAAAGATTCTCCACATCATTCATCATCAGGGAAGTGCAAATCAAATGAGCTATCACCTCACACCTGTTAGAATGGCTTTTATTCAAAAGATGGTTGTTGGTTAGTCCCTAAGTCGTGCCTGACTCTTTTTGCCACCCCATGAACTGTAGCCCGCCAGGCTCCTCTGAGCATGGACACACACATCAGAGAGTAAGTACTCTATTTTGCCTGAATGTTTTTACTCAGCATAATTATTTTGAGATTCAGCCCTGCTGGTGAGTATAACAATAGTTCATTCTTTTTGTTGCTGAATGGTCTTTCATTGCATGGATGTACCATGATTAGTTTATCCATTTACCTGTTGGGCTTCCCAGGTGGTACAATGGTAAAGAATCTGCTTGCCCATGTGGGAGACACAGGAGATGTGAGTTCTATCCCTGGGTCAGGAAGAGCTCCTGGAGGAGGGCATGGCGACCCACTCCAGTCTTCTTGCCTGGAGAATCCCATGGACAGAGGAGCCTGGTGGGCTACAGTCCATGGGGTTGCACAGAGTTGGACACAACTGAGCATGCGTGCACTAAATAGCCAATTGATGGACATCTAGATTTTGGCTGTTACAGGTAAAGCTGCTATTTACATTTGTGTACGTTCTTTGGATGGTTGTATGTTTTCATTTCTCTCGAGTAACCTGGGAGTAGAATGGGCTGAATCATCTGTTAGCTGCATATCTGAATTTTAAGACACCGAAAAACTGTTTTTCAGAGTTGTTGTAGCATTTTAAACTCACCAACAGTGTATGAGAGTTCCAGTTCCTCTGCATTCTTGTCAGTGCTTGGTATGGTCAATCTTTTAAATTTTAGCCATTCTAATAGCAATATCTTGTGGTTTTAATTTGCATTTTCCTAATGACTAATGATATGAAGCATCTTTTTATGTGCTTGTTGACATCCATATATGTTCTTTTTTTTCCATGCCGGGTATCACAGCTTACATCTGCTATCCCCAACCTCCTACTCCATCCCTCACCAAACCTCCTCCCCTTTGGCAAACCCAAGTCTGTTCTCTGTGCCCTTGAGCCTGTTTCTGTTCGTAGATAGGTCCATTTGTGCCGTACTTAAGGTTCCACATATAAGTGATGTCACCTGGTATTTTTCTTTCTCTTTCTGACTTACTTCACTTAGTATGATAATCTCTAGTTGTGTCCAGGTTGCTGCAAATGGCATTATTTCATTCTTTTTTATGGCTGAGTAGCTTTGAGAGAGTCATTTTCTAGGCAGGTTGATAAGAAGTCTAGGGGTCCCCAAGAAGAGAGGGGTCTGGAATTCTCAAGGAGGAAGAAAGGACAAACTTTTTTTTCCCTCTACATTCCTTAGGATCATATAACAATAACGTATTCTGCCTGAGGACAGTCTCTGGATTAAACCTTCTGGCTAATTCTGTTATCTTAAAATGTAAATTATGGGAGTAGGTCTGGTGAGGTCTTTACAACCTCCAAACATTCTTTGGATTCATTGGAGATTTTATAACTCCATTGCTAACACTAGCAAGGGGGTACTCTTTCTACCCCCTTCTGTTGCCTATGTCAGAAGTCTTCTCTATCTCCTTTATACTTTAATAAAACTTTATTACACAAAAGCTCTGAGGGATCAAGCCTCGTCTCTGGCCCCAGATTGAATTCTCCTCTGGAGGCCAAGAACCCAGGTGTCTTTGTGTGATTCAGCAACAACCTTTCAGTATTCCATTTTATTTGTGTACCACATCTTTATCCATTCATCTGTCAGTGGACATTTAGATTGTTTCCATGTCTTGGCTATTGTAAATAGTGCTGCTCTGAACATTGTGGTGAATGTATGTATTTGAATTAGAGTTTTGTCTGGATATATGCACAGGAGTGAGATGGCTGGATCATACAATGGACATGAGTTTGAACAAACTCCAGGAGATGGTGAAGGACAGGGAAGCCTGGCGTGCTGCAGTCCATGGGGTCACAAAGAGTTGGACACAACGGACTGAACAACAACAGAGGTAATTTTATTTTTACTTTTCTGAGGGATCTCCATACTGTTTTCCATTGAGGCTGTACCAACTTACTTTCCCACCAACAGTGTAGGAGGACTTCCTTTTCTCCACGTCCTCGCCAGCATTTGTTTTTTTGGTAGAGTTTTTATTGATGGCCCTCCTGACTGGTGTGAGTTGGTACCTCACTTTTGATTGGCATTTCTCTAATTATTAGCAATGCTGAGCATCTTTTCATGTGCCTAGTGGCCATTTGTGTTTCTTCTTTGGAGAAATGTCTATTTAGGTCTTCTGCCCATTTTTCAATTGGGTTGTTCATTTTTTGTCATTGAGTTGTATCAGCTGTTTATATATTTTGGAAATTAAGCCCTTGTTGGTCTTATCATTTGCAAATATTTTCTCCTGTTCTGTAGGTTGTCTTTTCATTCTGTTTCTGGTTCCTTTTGCTGCACAAGAGCTTGTCTTGTATGTTTGATTAGGTCCTGTTTGTTTTTTCTGTTTGTTTTTATGATTTGGGAGACTGACCTAAGAAAACAATTTATGTCAGAGAATGTCTTGCCTGTGGTCTCTTCTAGGAGTTTTATGGCGTCGTTTTTTACGTTTAGTCTTGGAGGCATTCTGAGTTTATGTTTGAGTATGGTGAGGGGGTGTGTGCAACTATATATGTTCTTTATTAAAATGTCAGTTCAAACGTTTGGTTTATTTTTCAAAGTGGATTGTTTATTTTTCTTAGTTTTGAGCTTTGAGAGTTCTTTGTATAACCCAGACAGAAGTCCATGATCAAATATATTTTCTACTGTGTCTGATCTTTTCACGTTCTTAACAGGGTCTCTTTTTCTAACTTAAAAAAAAAAATGGAAATGTAGTTGATTTATAATGTGTTAATTTCTGCTGTGCAGCAAAGTGATTCAGTTATGCGTATAGACACACATACACACACACAAACACACACACATACATAAACACACACACACACACACACACACATTCTTTTTCGTATTCTTTTCCATTATGGTTTGTCACAGGATTTTGAATATAGTCCCTGTGCTCTGCGGTAGGAGCCTGTTGTTGATCCATTCTGTATATAATAGTTTGCATCTGCTAATCCCAAACTCCCATTCCTTCCCTCCCCCACCCCCCTGGCAACCACAAACCTGTTCTCTATGTCTGTGAATCTGTTTCTTCAATAATGTCTTTTGAAGAGTCAGGATTAAGAAATTTGACAAACTACATACTAGTCATCAAATTTTTTTTCTTTTAAGGATCATGCTTTTGCTGTTGTATCTAAGAAATGTTTGCCCAACCCAAAGTGACAAAGATTTTATTTTATTTTTTTAAGGATAAAGCTAGATTCTACTAACTTTCTTCTAAAATTTTTATAGTTTTAGATTTTACATTTAGTCTGTCATCCATTTTGAGTGAATTTTTGTATATAGTGTGATGTGTTCATCCAACTTCTTTTGAAGGTGAATAGCTACCCAGTTTTCCCATAAATGTTAATTAGGCCAAGTTGACAGTATTATTCAGGTCTTCTATATGCTTATTAATTTCCTTCTACCTGTTATATTAATTTTTGAGAGAATCTCTGTCTATAGTTTAAATTTTCTCTTTTTACTTGCAGTTCTATCAGTTTTGCTTCACATATTTTGAGCTCTTTTTTTTTTTTTTAAAAGCCCAACTTTCTGACCATCCTGGGCGTCAAACTGGACCAGCATGGGGCCTTTCCTGTGACCTGATGATACCCCTGGATTTGTCCTTCTTAGAGACGATTTATTTATTTTTGGATAAGCCTTTCACATCTGTAACCTTTATTTTCAAGGAAATTGGCTTCCTGCTTGATGTCTGAGGAGGCATGCACTGAGATTCAGCCTCCCCCCAAATAATGGTAATAATGACAATAGAAGCTCCTGGCTGCCAGGTGCATTGCCTACATTATCACTAATCCTCCCAGCAGCCTTGCATGGTAAATATTATCTCTATTTTGCAGATACATTTTATTTATACCCCACCACGTTTTAGGAAGGCTTATAGAAGGCTTTATAGGGAGTTATAAAATACAGTATCATCACAAAAGGTGAAGGTAGGAAAAAACAGTTTCTTAAAAGCAACGCAGAAGTGGTCTCCTTGCCTTTAAGAATCTTGCCTGCAACCACTGAAGTGTTAAGTAGAATTGTGATTTGAACCTGGCTCTTTCAGTTGCTAAGACTCTGATGTTTATACTCAGCCAGACCAAGCAACAAGAAGAGGCAGGCAGGTACTGGGGGTCAAACCTTAGTGGGGACAGTCTTGTCATTGTTCAGTCGCTCAGTCGCTTCCAACTCTTTGTGACCCTGTGGACTGCAGCACGCCAGGCTTCCCTGTCCTTCACCATCTCCTGGAGTTTGCTCAAACTCATGTCCGTTGAGTTGGTGATGCCATCCAACCATCTCATCCTCTGTTGCCCCCTTTCCTTCTTGCCCTCAGTCTTTCCCAGCATCAGGGTCTTTTCCAGTGAATTAGTTCTTCGTATCTGGTGGCCAAAGTATTGGAGCTTCGGCCTCAGTCCAATGAATATTCAGGTTGATTTCCTTTAGGATTGACTAGTTTAATCTCCTTGCAGTCCAAGGGACCCTCAAAAGTATTCTCCAGCACCACAGTTTGAAAGCATCAATTCTTTGGTGCTCAGCCATCTTTATGATCCAACTCTCACATGACTACTGGAAAAACCATGGCTTTGACTATACGGATCTTTTTTGGCAAAGTGATGTTTTTCCTTTTTCATACACTATCTAGGTTTGTCATAGCTTTCCTTCCATGAAACAAGTGTCTTTTCATTTCAAGGGGAGACTGACATAGGGCTAATTTGGGGGTAAGAAGGGAGGGTTAGGGGAAATAACATACAATTGGAGACTTTTTGGTTGATACCTGCTATTATTGCTTGGCCCTCAACCTTTCTTTGATAACAGAGCTGCTTTTGGGAAAACCCATTCATTCCATGTGGACTGGATGTGGTTGTTCCCTAGGCTGAGGTGTGGGCATGAGACCTGGACCTGGTCAATCAGAATACTCTACTCCTGTAGCCACAGCAATGGTTCAGAGGCAGGCACATGGTCAGAGAGAAACCAGAATCTGTCCTGGGCTCTTCATCCAGAGCCAACATGGGGGATGTTCTCTTCCCAGAGTGGCTCTGAGACAGAGCTGGGCCCTCTAGTCCTTGTCCCCCATGTCCTCCACCTGCCTTTTGTTGTGGAAGAACTTTAGCCCAAGAATAAGTTTAATCAAAGAAGTGAGAGCATGCAGAAACAACGGAAAACAATACAAGACCAAATTATATTAGTTTAGTCAGTAAGTATAATCAAGGACCTTTAGCTCCTCTTCAAGGGCTATAGATAATATTCTGAGCCATATCCCTTGGGCTGTCTCATAGATACTGAAACCTCACCAAGGGGAAGAAGTTAACTCCTGATGACTAGACGGTAGTCGTGACATAAGCTGCCACAATTCTGAGAACTGGCCTCAAGAAATGTAAACAAACTGACCCTGGAACTGAAGATTAACTGTACTTAAAACAATCAAGATGATGCTAGTCAGACCACCCATGACCAATTTCAAGATGATGGTCAGAGCTGATTGTGCTGTTTCTACATGTAGTCCATCCCTCTGCTTATAAAAGCTGACTTTCCCCGAGGAAGTCAGCCTTTGAACTGTCGTCCACCCTCCCCAAAAGTTGCCAGCATCCCCAATAAAGCAAACTTTCCTTTCCACCCACCTGATATCCTTATTGGCCTCTAAATGGTGAGCAGTTGAACCCCATTTTTGGTTACAGTTACACCCATAACCACGTGAGTCTGGGGCTTCTGACAACCATCCTGCATTCACATGGAGAAAGGCTGTCTAAGATATGGAGAAAGCCCAAGCGCTGGTGGCATACGTTGAAACCCCAGATCCAGCCTTGCCTGAAGCCTGCTCTTTTACGGCAATTGATGTGTTTCCCACATTCGTGGGTGGCTAAGTTAATATGAATTGGGTTTCTGTTACTTGTATCTAAAAGGAGATTACTACAGATCTGAAAGATTATGGAAATTGACTAGGGAGATATTGGGAGGAAGAGTGTTGCAGGCAGAGGGAACAGCTTGAGCGAGGGGCTGAGGTGGGAGAAAGCTGGATGCACTGAGCTGAAAGAGGTCAGTCCAGACACATGAAGCGGATGAGCTGGATGGGACTGCACCGTTGGGCTGGTGTACTGCATGTCATTGCCTGGATGAGCAGTGAAGGGAGTTGGTGGAGGTACTGGGTTGAATAGTACTCCCCTCAATTCATGACCATATAGAACCTCAGAGTGAGACCTTATTGAAAATAGAGTCTTTGCAGATTACTTTGTTAAATGGAGTAGCTGCTGCTGCTCAGTTGCTAAGTCATCCAACTCTTAGTCATCCAACTCTTGCGACGCCATGGACTGTGGCCCGCCAGGCTCCTCTGTCCATGGGATTCTCCAGGCAAGAACACTGGAGTGGGTCGCCATTCCCTTCTCCAGGGGATCTTCCTGACCCAGGGATTGAACCTGGGTCTCCTGTATTGCAGGCAGATTCTTTACTCTCTGAGCCACCAGGGATGCTCAAGGCATGAATACCATGGATAAATACCCCAGCTTCCTTGTCCTCCGATGGGATGACTCGAAGGCATGTCTCGCAGCCTGCAGTGGTCTCCAGCCCCATCATGCTCTGTGGCCCAGAGGGTAACCTGCTCATTTTTTAAAATATTTATTTATTTGCTTGACTGCACCAGGTGTTAGCTGTGGCAAAGGAGATCTTCAATCTTCGTTGCAGCAAGGGACCTCTTAGTTGCAGCATGTGGGATCTAGTTCCTTGACCAGGGATTGAACCTGGGCCCCCTGCTTTGGGAGCATGGAGTGTTAGTCACTGGACCGCCAGGGACCAGTGCTGGAACCTGCTCATTGGCCTGTCCTATGCTGGGTCTTTCCCCTCCTCCCTCTCTCTCTCACTCCTTCCCTTTGCTTCCTGGGATCACTTCCCAGATCAACTACTTATGCCCAGATCCTTGTCCAGGTCTGCTTTGTGGGAATTCAAACTAAGACAGATGCTCCTTAAGCCAGTGGTGGCCTAGTGGACAGGGCCTGGAGATGAAGATGGTGAGATTGGCAGGAGACATGGACAGATGGATGCATTTGGGCTTAATCTTAAGTGTTTTGGGGGAGATGGAAGCAGGGAGTGATGTCTGATATTCATTTTTTCAAGGATCCTATTGGCAGCAATTCGTAGGGCAGTGAAACAGTTGCAAGGAGACAGATTGCAGTGGTCCTTCTCCTTTTTATAATTCATGATCTGAGGCTGAGCTCTCCCCTGGGGATGGAGTGAGATGCATAGTAGGATGGGCAAGATACAATTTTCTCCCCACGAATCTTGGGGACCTCTTGTTATGCTGTAACTGTCTTAGTTAACACTCAATTGCCAAGTAATTCTCATTACCTCTTCTCACCGACAGACAATGAACAGCTGTCAAGCTTGTCTTACAAAACAAGACAATTTTTTCCCCATTAATGAAGCTCCGGATCGGAGTGAGGGAAGGAGCGCCTGCTGCCATAATGGAGTATTCCGGCTGTGTCTCTGCCAGTCCTGCTTGCAAGTGAGCAATCACTTCCCCGCGGTCCTGGGAAGAAGTGGGGAGAGGGGGTGAGGCCGAGGTGACTTTTTGGACCTGTTTTCCACTCTGCTTCCTATTCCTCTTTCTGAAAGAAACCTAACTGCAGCCCCTTTGGAATTTGTGTATAATCTGCATTTGTAATTTTATGGGCTATGTGGGGCACACTTTCACCTGAGATTGTGGGTTAAGAGCGACCAAGTGGGAAAAGGTTTGATCCAGAGTTTAAATCCTGGAAGAGGGAGGGAAGATCTTTAAGCTGTAGACAGAATGCCAGGCACATAGAAGGCACTCAGTGAATCCATCCATTCCTCCCCAGTCTCTGTTCTTTCCTTTCTTCTCCTTCCCTCCCTTTCCTCTCAACCTTATTTCTGATGCCTGAATCATGTTTACAATATACCCATTAGATGGTGTCCAGACCTGGTCTGAATACCGCCAGTGACAAGCAAGTCATGACTTCTCATTCTGTTTCAGTTCAGCTCTGACAAGGAGGAAATTCAATTTTTAAATTGCTGATGTGAAATTTATTCCTCTGTATCTCCCACCTACTGGGTCTAACTGAGCTCCCCCAGTGCTCAGCCACTTCAGTCGTGTCTGACTCCCAGGGACCATGGCCCGCCAGGCTCCTCTGTCCATGGGATTCTCCAGGCAAGAACACTGGTGGCGGGGGGTTGGGGGGTGGGGAGGGTGGGGGTTGCCATTTCCTTCTCCAGTGATAAAGTATGAAGTGATTCAAGTGAAGTTGCTCAGTCATGTCCGACTCTTTGCATCCCCATGGACTGTAGCCTACTAGGCTCCTCTGTCCATGGAATTTTTCCAGGCAAGAATACTGGAGTGCGTTGCCATTTCCTTCTCCAGAGCTCCCCCAGTAGCCTCACAAAATAACTCTTGTCTTTCTTCCACATGCGTGCTGCTCGGACATCTGAAGATAGTGCTTATACCCCTGATTTTTTTTTTTAACCTAAGAGAATAAAGACAGGGCTCCCTCGGTGGTCTAGTGGTTAAGAATCCTCCTTGCAATGCAATGATTCGATCCCTGGTGCGAGAAGATTCCACATGATGCTGAGCAACTAAATGCCTTAGAGCCTGTTCTCCCCAAGAGAAGCCACTGCAATGAGGGGCCTGTGCACCCCAACGAAGAGTAGCCCTGCCCCACCATGACTAGAGAAAGCTCACATGCAGCAATGAGGACCCAGCACAGCCAAAAAGTAAAATAAATAAATCTTAAAAAATCTTAGAAAAAAATTCATCAGGCTTCCCATAAACAAGTTCCAATAGTCTTTATCTCTTTGAAATAGTGGCCTTGACTCCAGGTGTGAAAACCAGACTTGGACTATCACCTCCCTTTCCCTGAGCGATAGATCTCTATTGATGCAACCCAAGATAACTTTAAGTCTTAAAAATTTTTTTTTCCATTTTTAGTATTTTGGTGGCAGCTACTTTATACAGCTAGCTCATGTTTACCTTCGCAGTGACTAACTCTTTTTAAAAAAAATATTTATTTACTTATTTTTGGCTGTGCTGGGTCTTTGTTGCTGCTAGAGAGACTCGGGGTTTCTCTAGTTGCGGTGAGCAGGGACTCCTCTTTGTTGCAGTTGAGGTGCACAGCCTGCGCGTTACAGTAGCCCCTCTTGTTTCAGAGCACAGGCTCTTGAGCACATAGACTTCAGTTGTTGTGGCACATGGGCTTAGTTGCTCCGTGGCATGTGGGATCTTTGTGGACTAGGGATGGAACCAGTGTCCCCTGCACTGGTAGTCAGATTATTAACCACTGGACCACCAGGGAAGTCCTGACGAAGACTCTTAAATCAAGAGCTGAAAAGACAAATACTGTCAGAGGCCGAATGGGTAAGACAAATGAGTGAAACGTCCTGGGTGAGGCTTGAAGTGAACGGAAGTGTTCATGCCACTTTCAGAGCAGACAGCAGCTCTCCTTTTCAGTTGATTTCTGTCCTGCAGGCCCTGCAGGGTATATGTTCAGCATTAAAAATGAGAAGATTCCACATGAAAATCCAGGCTTGAAACTTAAGAAAACCAGACCCAAAGATCTGGCAATCTTGGCTGCATAGTCCAGTGTGGCTGGAGCTGAGTTGGAGCTGCTGCAGGCCTTTGGGCAGTCCTGCAGAAGCAGCAAGAGGACGCTGGGCCACTTTCTATGTGACCATGTTAACAATCTGTTGAAGGGGTGGCCCAAATGGTCCCCAGGAGGGCTCAGATGCTCTGTCCCCTGACATCACTTATGGAAGCAAGATAACAAGGGGAGCGGCCCCGTCCGGGGTATTTTGGAGTCATAGCACCTTGTACTTTACTATGAGAAATACTGCAAACTTGGTACTTTAGTATCTCTGGTGAAAAGTGGAAGAGGAAACATGATAAATGCATATATGAATATAGTCCATAGAGTTGGGGGCTTCCTTGGTGGCCCAGTGGTTAAGAATCTGACTTCCAATGCAGAGGATGCATGTTCAATCCTTTGTTGGGGAACTAAGATCCCACAGGCAAAAAAAAAAAAAAAAAAGAATCCATAGAGTTAGGGAGAGATAAGTGTCTGAATAGAACAGGAAAGGGGAGGAATTAGGGGTGGAGTGGGGGAACTGTTTAGATGTAGCGGTCCAGGAAGGCTGCTCTGACAACATGACTTTCAACTGGAGACCTGAATGAAGGGAGGGTAGCAGGGGATGAGAATGTTCAGGCAGCAGGTGCAAAGATCCTGAGGTCAAGATGCTCAAGGTTAGCAGGTGCTCATGCTTGCATGCATGCACTAGCCCGGTATGACTAGGTCCTTTTAAGAAGAAAAGGAAACCAGGATGTGGACACAGCAGAGGGAAGGCAATGTGAAGGCACAGGGGGAAGACGGCTGTCTGCAAGCCAAGGAGGGAGGCCTCGGAAGGAACCAACCCTCGATCTTGGACCTCAGCCTCCACAACCATGGGACAATAATGTTTCTGTTGTTTAAAGCTCCCAGTCTCAACAGCAGCCCAGCAAAGCAATACAGTAAAGTGTTTATTCCAGGGCCTGGCACCAGTAAGCTTATGCTGGACAAACAGAAGTGGATGTTATAACAAACGTGTACTGTTGCATGGTCCATGGATGACTCTTATTTCATGGTACTGCCTCCCTCCACCCCACGCATATCAAGGGCAGGCAGGCATGTGTGCTAAGTCACTGGAGTCATGTCTGACTGTTTGCGACCCTTTGGACTGTAGCCTGCCAGACTCTTCTGTCCATGGAATCCTCCAGGCAAGAATACTAGAGTGGGTTGCCATGACCTCCTCCAGTGGATCTTCCCAACCCAGGGACTGAACCTGTGTCTTACCTCTTTACCCCTAGCGCCACCTGGGAAGTGTTATAAAGAACACCGCTGGTCAAATTCTGTGATCCCTTCCCATCACCCTGCCAGCTTTTCTCAAATGGGTTGCCCCAAGCAAGAAGTACCCTCACTCCTGCCTTGATGGAGCGATCATGGCTCATGCAGAACAAAGCTTTCCACTGGCAACAGCTCTCTGGGGGAAACAAAACAAACCAAAGTGAAAGAAAACATCATCACGTCCCCGCCTGGCATTTCCCCACCTCGGATTTTCTTTGAGGTTGCCGGAGACCTACGAGCAGCATCTTCTACAGCCTCAGATGACAGATCGCCATCTTTTAAAGGAGTAACTGAACTCAATGTCATAGCTGTTTCGAGGAAAATGAGGCTTGTAACCCACTCCCTTCCTCCCTTCAGAGACTGTTCCCCAAAGGGCGGCTGCTTAGACACGGAATGGTCACTGCGACTCATTAGCATCCATCCCTGGAAAACCTCAGCCTGACCACCTCTCCCCCCACCTCCTTCCCACGGCATCCTAGACCTGTTTCCTCTGTCTAGTCATTGGATCAGATGAATCTGGAGAGTTTTCCAACAACCTGTGGCCATTGTCAGTGTATGGCAAGAAGTTCTTGCTTCCTGGATCGGAATACTGTAACTGCTGCTCCAAGCACCTACACCTCAGCGATCGGCTAATGGTAAAGACAGCAGCTCTAGGACCTCACGGCCTGGGAAGGAGGTAAGGCGGCAATGCCCTGGTTCTGGCGTCTCATGAAACTGAGTCTCCAGGCTGCCTGCTGGCTTACAGCTCGCCTTCTCAATCTGTTCTGCACGTGACTGATGGCCAGAGGGGTTTCTCTGCAAACACAGAGCTCTTAAATACCTTCTCTGGATGCTCGGCACCTGCAGAGTTCAAGCACTTTGGCACGGCATTCCAGACCCCCCGTAGGCTGGATGTTCCTGTCCGCTCTCCAGCTCACTCCTTTCCCCCGTCGTGGGCACCTCCCTGTGTTCATCTACTGTGTCTTACCTCTGTCCTTGTTTTTCTGGCCGCACGACATGTGGGAATCTTATTTGCCTCACCAGGGATCGAACCTGTGCTCTCTGCCATGGTAGTGCGGAGTCTTAATCACTGGACTGCCAGAGAATTCCCTCATCTCTCATTTGCAGATGTGTTCCTGCTGTCGGAACACACACCCGTTTAGTCCACCAGCCTCATCTCTATTTGTTCTTAAACGTTTTGCTCAGTCTTTTCGTGTAGACTCCCGAAGCCCTGGGCTTCTCTGGTAGCTCAGTGGTAAAGAATCTGCCTGCCAATGAAGGAGATGCAGGAGATTCGAGTGCCAGCCCTGGGTTTGGAAGATCCCCTGGAGAAGGAAATGGCAACCCTTCTCCAGTATTCTTGCCTGGGAAATCCCAGGGACAGAGGAGCCTGGCGGGCTACAGTCCATGGGGCCACAGAGAGTCAGGCACGACTTAGCAACTAACTAAACAACAACAGCCCAGAGCTTCCCTCTCCCAGGAGTAAATCCCTCCCTCCTGTATAATGCATGCTCCCCCATCGGCACTGCATTTATTTCCTCTTTCCATGTGGAGACACTTGACTGTTTCTGACATCTGCCTCTCTCTCCAGTATTCTTCATTCAACAAATATTTGTGGAGCTCTGGCCATATCAGGGGAACGGTGCTAGGAAATGGAGATGCAGCTGAAAGCAAACATGTATGGGAGTTCCGTCTTCTTGGAAACTAGAGTCTGTCTGGGGGAGACAGACACTATTCAAATGCCTGACAAATAATTTAAAATATGAGCATGAAAGTTTCAATGAAGGAAAAGTTGGTCATGGGCTCCTCTGAAGTTTTTAAAATGATTGTAGCCAGGGTCCTCAGCAGTGGGGGGGGGGGGTGATTTTGTCCATGAGGGATGTTTCACCATGCATGGAGACATCTTTGGCCATCATAACTGGGGGTTGGGTACTCCTGGCATCTAGTGGGTGGAAACCAGGGATGCTAACCTGTTACAGGGCTTTGGACAGTCCCCACAATAAAGAATTATCCATTCCCTAGTGTCAATAGTGCCGAGGCTGGGGAACCCTGCTGTCACCCCCTCACCCAGGAGTTTTTGCCCATAACAGAAACACACGGAAAAAGGATTGTTGAATAAATGGGTGGAGAGAGGAAGTCATTCCATCATGGCGGCGAGCAATGCTAATACTTCATACTTGGGCGCCTGTGAATGGCTTCTCCAGATCCTTGAAGGGAAGGGCAGGGCTGGCTTCCTGAGGTGGCTCTGGTGTTGTACGGGATCCTGGTCTCAGAAGGGTCAGTGGAGCGCTATGCTAGCACCATCTTGAAATTCTGAATAATTTTTGAGGGACCTCCCTGGTGGCCCAGTGGCTGAGACTCTGAGCTCTCAATACAGGGGCCCCAGGTTTGATCCCTGGTCAGGGAACTAGATCCTACACGTCACAACTAAGAGTTCACATGCTCTCTCTCTCTCTCTCTTGATTCGCTAAGTTGTGTCTGACTCTTGTGACCCCATGGACTATAGCCCTCCAGATTCCTCTGTCCAGGGAATTCTCCAGGTAAGAATATGGAGTGGGTTGCCAATTCCTTCTCCAGAGGATCTTCCAGATCCACTGCAGGTAGATTCTTTACTGACAGAGCTACAAGGGATTTCACATGCTACAACTGAAAAAAGAAAAAAGATTCCTTATGCCGAAACTAAGACATGGTGCAGCCAATTAAATAAATGTTTTTTTTAATAAGTAATTTTTGTAGAAAGGCCCTGCATTTTTGCTTTACACTGGTTCCTACAATTATGTGGTTGGTCCTAGGGTGCATGTGAAGGAGGCTGTGATCAGTGAAGGCTCTGAGGATGGGGTGGAAGCATTTGGAGAGAGTAGGGGAGGTATATGGCCCTCTCTCTGATGTCTCAGGTCTGGGACCAGCGCTTGAATTTCTGCCACAGGAGAACCTTCACCTGATCCTTCTCTCTCCCTGGCTTCCTCATCCCCGAAATGGAGCGAGCAGCACAACACAAACTCACAACCCCATCACCCAGCTCCAACAATGATCAGTACGTCTCCCATCTCGCTTCATTTCCAAAGTATTCCCCTCCCCTATTATTTTGAAGTTAATCCCAGAATTATATCATTTCATGTATAAAGATTCCAGTGTGGATCTCTAAAAGGTAAGAACGATGAAGAATACATAACTACTCTATCATGATCACATCTAAGCCATTGATAATTCCTGGATATCCTCCTGTATCCTGTCTGTGTCTGGGAACTAACTGCTTCGTCCTTCTTCATCGTCCTCCCGCGTGCATCCATGAGCCCTGACATCCTGTCATCTCGAGACCCATCCAGAACCCATCCATTCTGCCCCTCCTCCGCGACCACCACCCTTGCCCGTTCCAGGACTGTCTCGGACCCCGACGAGTGCACGTTTCATGGTCTGGTCTCTGTCTGCTCCTGGACCTCACCCCATCCTGGCCTCTCTGCACCTCATTCCTCACCACCCATGGGGCCTCCTTGCTGGTCCCCAAACATGCCCCCTGCTCTATCCTCAGGATCCTTGCACTGGCCATTCCCTGGTACTGGAATTGTCTTCATCCAGGTATCTCCAGGGACCCAGCCTCGATTTATCCAGGTCTGTGGTTCTCAGGGAGACCCTCCCATCTGGTTTATCTAAACCATCCCTCCCACGACCCTGTTCCCTCCCCCAGCCTTCTCACTCAGTAATGAGGCTGTGTCCTATCCTACCATTGACTTGTTTATTGCTTTTCTTTCCAACTAAAGCAAAAGCTGGTTAAACCAGTTCATTGTATGTCCACTGTATCTAGGACAGGTCCTCCAACACTCTCAATCCTCTATAAATATTTGCTAAGTTAACAGATTTAGTGGGTGGATTCTTCTGCCTCTGATAGATGTAGCCATATAGACTTCCTACCAAATGAACAAGTAAGTCCCTTCTCGCTCCAATTCTGGAAAATCTAATCAAGAATCAATCAGGTCTGGAAGGCATCTTTTTTTTTTTCTCCACATTAAAAATTTTTGTTAAATTTATTATTTATTTATTTGGCTGCCAGAGGTCTTCATTGTGGCATGCTGAATCTTTAGTTATGATGTGAGAAGTCTTAGCTTCCCTGTAGAGTCTAGTTCCCTGACCAGGGATCAAACCCAGACCCCCTGCATGGGGAGCTAAGAGTCTTAGCCACTGGACCACCAGGGAAGTCCCCCAAAATTTTTAAAATTTATTTATTTTTGGCCACACAGATCTTAGTTTCAGCATGTGGGGTCTTTTTTTGTGGTGCACGGGCTTAATTGGCCCATGGCATGTGGGATCTTAGTTCCCGGACCAGGGATTGAACCCACATCCCTCACACTGGTAGGTGGATTCTTACACTGGGCCACCAGGGAAATCCCGGAAAGCATTGGGTGGTTGTTGAGGACATGGCAGAGGCTTTCTCCCAAAGGGGGGCTGGGAAGATGCCAGGAAGATCCTACTTCCGGTCACCCTTCTCACCCGCTCAGCACACCTTGAGCCTGTCTCCCATCTTCCAGTGTAAACCAGGCTGGGGAATCCTGGTCTCTCCCCAGAAACTGCCCACTCCAGCATCTACCCCAGGACCACAGGGAGGAAGGAAAAATTGGAGAGAATGCTCTTTTCCAAAGGTGCATGAGCTGTGATTGGAACCCCGAGACACCCAGGTGTGGGCAGCTCCGTGCATGAGGGTTAATAAGATGGGGCTTTGAGGAGCCCCAGTATATCTAGGGCAATCTGTTGATGATGCAATTGCTGAACTCTCCCTTGGACACTGGTCCAGGGCACCCACATAGGGATGCTGGTATCCCAGAGGCTGCTCCTCTAAGTGAGGATGCCAGGCAGGAGCTGGAGCTCCTGCCTCTGTTTAATGCCGGCTTCGGAGACCTGGGTTTGATCCCTGGGTTGGGAAGATCCCCTGGAGAAGGGAAAGGCTACCCACTCCAGTATTGTGCCCTGGAGAATTCCATGGACTGTATAGTCCACCGGGTCGCAATGAGTCGGACACGACTGAGCCGCTTTCACTTTCACTTTCTCTTGCGAGCAAACACAGGAGACTAATTATGCAATTCTGTCGAGACCTCCTAGAAGGGCTCAGCCACCTCTTTAACAAAACTGGGCCTGGGGTTGGAATAAAAATAGCTTCGTGCAGGTTAAAAGGAAACATTAGCTCTGGCGTCAGGAATTCACGCCTCAAGGTTGTGGGGGTGTTTGGGGGAGTCGGACGCGTGACTGTGTGTGTCCACACCCGTTTGAAGCAATGGGTGTGTACGCGTGCAGATCGTGACAACGAGATGATGTTAACTCACATGCCGTATGAGTTTCCCGGGGCTGCTGCAGCAAATGACCAGAGATGAGGTGACTGAAAGCAACAGAAACTTATCTTCTCTTGGTTCTGGAGTTTGGGAGTCTGAAATAAGGGGTCGGCAGGGCCATGTTCCCTCTCAAGCCTCTAAATGAGAATCTGTCCCTTTTCCTTTGTTTCTGGTGTCACTGGAAACCCTCAGGATTCCTATTAGCTTGTGGACCCATCACTCACTCCCATTTCTGCTTCTGTTGTCACGTGGCATCTATCCTTGTGTGTTGGTGTCTGCGTCCAAATTTCCTTTTTAAAAGGATGCCAGTATTGGATAATTGGGACTTCCTTGGGTGCTCAGCTGGTAAAGACTCTGCCTGCAAGGCAGGAGACCCTGGTTCTATTCCTGTGTCAGGAAGATCCCCTGCAGAAGGGATAGACTACCCGCTCCAGTATTCTCGGGCCTCCCTGGAGGCTCAGCTGGTAAAGGATCTGCTGCAGGTGGGAGACCTGGGTTCAATCCCTGCGTTGGGAAGATCCCCTGGAGAAGGGAAAGGCCACCCACTCCAGTATTCTGGCCTGGAGAACTCCACGGACTGTATAGTCCATGGGGTAAAAAGTTGGACACGACTGAGCGACTTTCACTTTCACAGGAGATGAGCAGACGGTAGAGCCAGAATGAAAACTCAGATGATGTGCTGCCAGCATCCACAGGAGTAACCGCTCAAGTCAGTGACTCTCACCGGGAATTAAAACAAATCAACGTTTTCAGTTTCTCTGAGTCTTCATTTAGGATTAATCTGAACAGAATAAGGCCAACGGGGATATTTCCCAATGCTAGTAAATACATAAAATTAAATCATACAAAGCATTTCTCTGGCTCCCCATGGCTACGTGATATGCATTGAAAGTGGAAGAAGAAAACCCAGCTCCTCTCGGGTTTGACATCAGTCTAAAACGTGACACTATCGATTTGATTCAATGGGAGTCCCACGACAGCGGACTTCAGGGAGGAAGACATTACCCCGTGAGGAGGAGGAGGAGGGGGAAATGGGAACCATAATCAGTTTAACCTCCCTTGGCTGCCAGTCCTGTGGGGAAGGGATCATCTCGCCTCCCGGACAGAGTCCACAGGTAAAAGGTCTGCCTGGGGAGGCGGCCCCTGGAGGGAGGATGGAAAATGGATTTGTCAGTTCCAGTAAGTCTTTGTGATAAAGAGCAGAGAATCATTTGGATTGAAAAACTGCATTATGGCTTTTCCAAAAAGTGGAGCGTCCTCTGCGTAGTTTTCAGCTGAGATGTGGCATCCCTCTCTCTGTCATAGTGCCCTGCGTATTTTCTTCATAGGCCAATTGGTTATTATTATTTTAATTCCTTCACTTGCTTGTGTATTGTTTATCTCCCCGACAAGCCTGTAAAGTGGTGATGTGCTGGAACCAGCAGTTCTTCCTCACCCTGTTTTTGGTGATGGGCAGCTTCAAACGAGGCTTCCCTAGGAGCTCAGCTGGTAAGGAATCCGCCTGCAATGCAGGAGGCCTGGGTTTGATTCCTGGGTCAAGAAGATCCCCTGGAGAAGGGATAGGCTACCCACTCCAGTGTTCTTGGGCTTCCTTGGTGGCTCAGACGGTAAAGAATCTGGCTTCAACATGGGAGGCCTGGGTTTGATCCCTGAGTTTGGAAGATCCCCTGGAGGAGGGCATGGCAATCCACTCCAGTATTCTTGCCTGGAGAATCCCCAGGGACAGAGGAGCCTGGTGGGCTACAGGCCATGGGGTCACAAAGAGTCGGACACGACTGAGCGACTCAGCAGAGCACAGCTTCAAATGGCCACAGTGGGAGCATTTACACCATGGAAATTGGCAAAGGCTACAAATAAGGCTCCCCTCACCCCACCATGTGAATACCTGGGTTCGACCCCTGGGAAGATCCCCTGGAGAAGGAAAGGGCAACCCACTCCAGTGCTCTTGTCTGGAAAAATGCCATGGATGGAGGTGCCTGGTAGACTACAGTCAATGGGATCGCAGAGTTGTACGTGACTGAGCAACTTCACTTCACCCCACCATATGACTAGGTCCCTTGAGGATGGACATCGTGTCTGTTTTGACTTCTGGGTTCTGCTCTGTCACTGGCTCAGAGCCAGGCACAGAGTTGGTGCTTGGTAAGTAGCTTGAGATGGTCTCAGCAGGAGAATTTACACCACGGAAATTGGAAGACTGACAGGTGGCTGTTGTTGTTTGGCTCTTACTCTGAAGAAATTATTTCAATGCAAGTCTGTTGTGCCAATTCAATCACTACCCTGAATCAGTCCACAGGGCATCCCAGACAGAACCATCACAGTCTCCTGCCTTTTAGAGGCTCGCAGTCTGGGGGTGGGGTTTGGGGGAGGACTCATGGACCAATGGCCAAGCCAGTGCTCAGGGATGCTGGGGACAAAATAGTGGGTTAGAGTATGTCCCTGCTGAGGGATTAGAATCACCTAGGTGTCAGTTTCTCTGCCTGAAGCATCATGGCACCAGCCAAGCTCTGGAGGACATGGACTCCCAGTCCAATCTCACTGAGCTATGAGACAGGCACCTTACCTGTCTGTGTTCCAGTGTGCTCATGTGATAAGACAGAAATAATAATACTTGTCCACAGGTGTTGTTTAGAAGGATAACTTAAATAACACATGTAAACACAGTAGACCCTGAATGGACTTCCCAGGTGGCGCTAGTGGTAAAGAACCCACCTGCCAAGGCAGGGGACATAAGACACTCAGGTTTGAGCCCTGGGTTGGGAGGATCCCCTGGAGAAGGAAATGGCAACCCACTCCACTATTCTTGCTTGGAGAATCCCATGGACAGAGGAGCCTGGAAGGCTACATGGGGTCACAAAGAGCTGAACATGACTGAAGTGACTTAGGACACCCACAAGGTACTCACTGAATTAACATGTGGCCATCTGATGTGTTAGAGGAAACAATATTTTTTCCCCAATGCAATATATATATATACTTCCCATATAGTTTCTCTCTCTCCTCTCTCCCTCTGTCTCCATTTTCCCTCTGTTTACCAATAGCTAACCCTTTAAAAAATGTATTTGGCGGCATCGAGTCTTAGTTGGGTGCTCGAGGGCTTCTCTAACTGTAGCACAGGGGTTTTTGGAACATGTGGGCTTGGTATTTGTGGCACGTGGGTTTCGTTGGCCCGCTCCACGTGGGATCTTAGTTCCCTCACCAGGGTTTGAAAGCGTCTCCTGCGTTGGAAGGTAGATTCTTAACCACTGGACCCCCAGAGAAGTCCTACCAACTGCTAACACTTATTGGGCATTTATTCACTCAGTGCCACACATAGGCTGAGTGCTCTTATGTATGGCTTGCCTTGCACAACAATCCTGCAGGTTGGTACTATCGTTACCCCATTTTATAAAGGAGACAACAGAGAGGAGATGTAACTTGCCTACTGTCTCTCAGCGAATTCAGGGCAGAGCCAGGACTGGACCCCAGGGGCTCCATCTCTCATTTCTATATGTTTTACTACTTGCTGTTCCCCCCCCCCCCCCCAAACCCTGCCCACCCCACCACCCATATCTCCTGCCACTGTCTTCAGTTCACACATGCTGTTCAGATGAAAGGAAATAGTTGAGAACCTGAGGCCTGGGGCCGGGCAGCCAAGGGGCCCCTCTTGGCTTGGGTTGTGGGCAGATACAGAGGGTTAGAGGCGCAATGAAACCCAGCAGCCTCTGGGAGCCTTTTCCAGCAGTGGAGGAGCAAGCAGGCTTCCTAGAATTGTCCCTGGGGGACCAGCAGCAGCTGAGGAGAGATGCTGACCATTCCTGTCCCTAATGAGGGAGGCTCAGAAAAGAGCAATTACAGCTTCAGCATTTGTGTTCTCCCAGGAGGGCCAGGACTAGTCCTGAGCTCTCTGGACAAGGCCGGCTTGCTTCTGATAAAAGCAGACATTTGCTAAGCACTTTGGCAGCAAATAGATGGCAAATAGATGGGGAAACAGTGGAAACAATGACAGACTTTATTTTGTTGGGCTCCAAAATCAAAACTGCAGATGGTGACTGTAGCCATGAAATTAAAAGGCGCTTACTCCTTGGAAGAAAAGTTATGACCAACCTAGACAGCATATTAAAAAGCAGAGACTTTTCTTTGCCAGCAAAGGTCCATCTAGTCAAAGGTATGGTTTTTCCATTAGTCATATATGGACGTGACAGTTGGACTATAAACAAAGCTGAGCACCGAAGAATTGATGCTTTTGAACTGTGGTATTGGAGAAGACTCTTGAGAGTCGCTTGAACAGCAAGGAGATCCAACCAGTCCATCCTAAAGGAGATCAGTCCTGGGTGTTCATTGGAAGGACTTATGCTGAAGCTGAAAGTCCAATGCTTTGGCCACCTGATGTGAAGAGCTGACTTATTTGAAAAGACCTTGATGCTAGGAAAGATTGAAGGCGGGAGGAGAAGGGGACAGAGGAAAGACACAGGGATGAGATGGTTGGGTGGCATCACCGACTCAATGGACATGAGTTTGAGTAAACTCGGGGAGTTTGTGATGGACAGGGAGGCCTGGCGTGCTGCATGGGGCCGCAAAGAGTCGGACACTACTGAGCTAGTGAACCGAACTGAACTTGGCAGCAGGAGCATCAGACCTGTCTCAGAACCCTCTGCCTGCAGGGGGCGCACTCCCCGCCCCGCTTCTGCGGTTGCAGGTCTGGGTCCCAAAGAATCGCACGTTCCTCGGGTCCCCGTACACTTGCTCTGCTGACACTGGCTCTCTGAAAAGGAGGCAGAACAAACTCTCTAAAATGCAAACGTGAGCGCGCTGCCCCTCAGTGGGCAAAGGAGCGCGGGTCCCAGGGCAGTGGCCACTCTCCCCAGTGACACCGACGTCCCTTCCCAAGCGGACTCCTCACCACGTTCTCCTCTGCGCCCGGCCTCCAGCCTCACCACGGTGCTTAAGGCGAAGAGGTGCGGTCCTCTCGCTTGCTGTCATCCTGGTCTTTCCGTCATCCGTCTCCTCTGTGTGACACCATGGCCTCCCCTCCGCCTCTTACTTGCTGTTCCAAGCTTTGGGGCAGAGGGTCACCTCCTCGTAGAAGGCTCCTTCACCTCTTAGACTGAGCAGGATCTCCCTGCTGTATGCTGTCAGACACCCCTGTGTCTTCTCCACACTTTGCGGGGTTTATAACCCGTCCACGTATGTCACAGCCCTGAAAATCTTCACTTGAGAAACCGGACAGTAGCAGGGTAATCTGAATGATAGACAATTATTCTCCCCCACAATACATATACACACATATACACACATGCACACATATATGCACAATGTACATGTAATCATACAGACACATACACATATACTGTATGCACAAAGACATGCATGCAATGTTGTTCTTTGCAGCACTGGACTTTACCATCACCACCAGACACATCCACAGCTGAGTGTCATTTCTGCTTTGGCCCAGCCACTTCATTCTTTCTGGAGCTATTTCTCCGCACTTCTCCAGTAGCACATTGGACACCTACCGACCTGGGAGGGATCATCTTCTGGTGTCATATCTTTTTGCCTTTTCATACCGTTCTCGCAGCAAGAATACTGGAGTGGTTTGCCTTTCCCTCCTCCAGTGGACCACGTTTTGTCACAACTCTTCCATTACTACCCATCCATCTTGGGTGACCATGACATGGCTCATAACTTCACTGAGTTACACAAGCCCCTTTGACATGACAAGGCTGTGATCTATGAAGAGGATATACACAGACACGTAGGCACACAGACACACACACAAACTTATACATACATATGCATACGAGATAACAGATCTTATGCTTTCTCAAATGCACTGAGAAGTATCCAAGGAATGACAGAGACAGAAAAAAAGCCAAGGAGGACTTCCTGGAGGGTGTGGAACCAAACCAAATCATTGAGTGAAATTCATCGAACAGGTGAGGCCAGCTTTCAAATACTTGCCATCCATCGGCACCCATGATTCACTACTGTACCCTTATAATAAGTGTTCTGGTTGTGTTTTGGTGTTTACTCTTGCTTGGATTGGTTTCTATTTTGTGAAACTAGAAAGAGTCTTGGAAAGCACACACATCTACTCATTCAGTACACGGGAGGGGCAGTGGGGTCATGAGGGTACTGGCTCCTCAAAAGGAGGAAGTGTGCTATTTGACTTTATAATGTTCTATCAACAAGCTCTCTTAGAGGCCAGCATCAGAAATACTTTCTGAATTAAGCAAAGAGAGTAACTTTTTGAAGGTTGCAGGGCCTTATAGAATTAAGGGAACAAGTGGAACATAGGTGGGAACAAAGGATGCTTCAGAGGCTGCAGAGAAGTGACCACAGTGTAGGCACATGAGACGCTCCTGCTGCCCTCTGAACCTGGCTGCCCAAGATGCCCTTTGGTTTCAGGGGTTGGGATTGTCTGGCCTGGGTTGAAGAGACTGCCCTTGGATATGTGAGCTGAGTCTCTACCCCACCTTGGCAGTCTATAGTGCATTGGAATGGACACACAATTGGAAATTCTTACCAAAAGGCTATCAGTAAACCATAGGAAGAAGGGTGGACTTGAAAATAAAAAGTCACAAATTCTATTAAAGTGCCTACTTTAAAATGCCCATTTAGAGGCGCTGAATCCACCTGTTTCTTTGGTGTCCTCAGTGATCTATTTCTGTCTCCTGCTTAGACATGGGAAGTCAGCCATGGGTCAAATCTTGGAGCAGCCGATACCAGCCAAAAAAGAGACTCTTGACAGACAAGCTCCTTCCCTAGCTCATAACACACACTAAACTTCTCAGATGTGGTCTTTTTAAAAAAATAGTTATTTTTATTTTACTTATTTATTTGGCTGTGCTGAGTCTTAGTTGCAGCATGTGGGATCTTTGATCTTCGTTGCAGCATGTTGGATCTAGTTCTCTGACCAGGGATCGAACCTGGACGCCCTGAATTGAGAGCACAGAATCTTAGCCACTGGGCCACCAGGGGAGTCCTCCTCAGGTGTGGTCTTGATGATTTCTCACTAGGACTGGATTGGGCACCTTGACTTCTTGCTCTGGTCCTCAGTAAACAGATCATTACCAGGAACAAAGAGCGTACTAGGGTGTAACTTGCGTGCTAAGCAGCCAGTCACCTCCTCTTGTCTGTCTCTGGCTGCCACATCCCAAATCCTGGCATGAGGGTCACTTGGGCCCTGGTCCATGAGCCTCTAATGGACCTGGATCCAATCCTGCCTGCAGTCCTGCAGAGCCATGAGGATTTGGCTAATATACTTAACCTGTCTGAGCCTCTGTTTACCCATTGGCAAAACGAGGGTAAAAGCCAATGGAAATTTGCTGTGACTCAGGGAACTCAAAGCAGGGCACTGTAACAACCTAGAGGGGTAACAACCTAGAGGGGTAACAACCTAGAGGGGTAACAACCTAGAGGGGTAACAACCTAGAGGGGTAACAACCTAGAGGGGTGGGAAAGAGGGGGAGGTGAGAGTGAGGTTCAAGAGGAAGGGAACATGTACACCTGTGGCTAATTCATGTTCATATATGCAGAAATCAAACCAATATTGTAAAGCAATCATCAATCAGTTAAAAATAAATTTATATAATTTTAAAAAAAAGAGTGCTTACTTCACAGAATTGTAGTTAGGATTAAATGAAATGATAAGCCAGTAAATTGCTGGACCCAGAATGGGGGCTCAATAAATAGCAATTATTGTTATTATTGATAAATACTTATTTCAATCCCAAATCAACTGTCTGGTGTAGCAGAAGGGAGACTGCAGTCAGACCTGAATTAGAATCCAGCTCCTACAACTTATTAGTTAGGTAAGTCACCTCTGAATCTCAGTTTCTTCATCTGTAAAGTGGGTAGAATAATTTCTAGCTTCAGGACAGATATGAATATTTATGAATATATTCAGCTTATCAGTGACCTCATGAAAGGCTGAGCCAGAAGCATCCAGCTAAGCTGCTGCCAGATCCCTGACCCACAGAAAGTGAGATAATAAATGTTCTTTGTTTCAAGTTGCTGTTTTGAGGATAATTTGTTATCCAGCAAAAGTTAATGAACACACGCATCTGGTTACTTCTGCTTACCAATTATTGGCTAGACTGTATCACATGGTCACTCCACCCTCAAGGGAGCCTGGGAAGTGTAGTTTTTTAACCAGGCAGATGGCCAGTTGGAATAAAGTTAAGACTTTATTAGTGAGGAGAAGGGGAGAATGGATAATGCATCAAATAGTTTCTTTATTATATTGTTGCTTGTTATATTTCTTATAGTACAAAGCTGCAAGAAGTTGAAATGGTTTGTGGATAACACCTCCTTTTCTTTTTTTTTCTTTACTAATTCATGGTGGAGAGGCAGCAACCCAGCTCCCACAAATGGCCATGCTGCTGCTTTGCTTGCAGTGTTTTCAATAAAATTAGGGGACAAGGAAAGTATGTATAAGTCCTCTCTGTGTCTGTCTCCCCTAGTAAATAAGCCAGCCACAAAGATGTTTGCATCATCCATCAACTATTTAATTTCTTAAGGGGCTATTCATTTAAGAACCTTTCTGCTGGCCAATTGTATGGCTGTGAAAGGCTCTGGAAAGATTTATTGGCTCTTAATTTTTCTTACTGGCATCCTCTCCTTCATTCCCTCTCAAGAGGAGAAGACCCAATGCTATCATAATATTTTGTGTCATATGTTTGAATATCTGCCATAGGAACATTTAACTTTTTTTCCTAATTAAATGGGAAATATAATTCCAGTTTTTATGTTTTATGAAAACACTTTTATCACACCATGAGCCTTTTTGTGCTGTTTCCCAGTGGAAGAAAAACTAACCATTCTCTGAAGACCTACTGCATGCCAAGTGTTTATATATAGAAAAATATGTATGCATATATAAAAAATAAAATATGTATATGTATGTGTATATATTCTCAGTTGCTCAATTGTGTCCAACTCTTTGTGACCCATGGACTGTAGCCTTCCAGGCTTCTCTGTCCATGGAATTTTCCAAGCAGAACACTGGAGTGGGTTGCATAGGTGCACCCACGATAGATCTATGATAAGGGTCGCTAGGATGTCCATTTTTTTTTTTTTTTTAGTTTTTTTTTTTTTTTATTAGTGGAGGCTAATTACTTCGCACATTTCAGTGGGGTTTTTGGTCATACATTATATGAATCAGCCATAGATTAATCACATATTCCCATTCCCGTCCCGCTCCCACCTCCCTCTCCACCCGATTCCTCTGGGTCTTCCCAGTGCACCAGGCCCGAGCACTTGTCTCATGAATCCCACCTGGGCTGGTGATCTGTTTCACCATAGATAGTATACATGCTGTTCTTTTGAAACATCCCACCCTTACCTTCTCCCACAGAGTCCAAAAGTCTGTTCTGTATTTCTGTGTCTCTTTTTCTGTTTTGTATATAGGGTTATTGTTACCATCTTTCTAAATTCCATATATATGTGTTAGTATGCTGTAATGTTCTTTATCTTTCTGGCTTACTTCACTCTGTATAATGGGCTCCAGCTTCATCCATCTCATTAGGATGTTCAAATGAATTCTTTTTAAATGGCTGAGTAATATTCCATGGTGTATATGTACCACAGCTTCCCTTTCCATTATCTGCTGATGGCATTAGGTTGCCTTCCATGTCCGGCTATTATAAACATGGCTGCGATGACATTGGGTGCAACATGTCTCTTTCAGTCTGGTTTCCCAGTGTGTATGCCCAGAAGTGGGATTGCTGGGTCATTGGCAGTTCCTATTTAGTTTTTAAGAAATCTCCACATGTTTTCGCATAGGGGCTGTACTAGTTTGCATTCCCACCAACAGTGTAAGAGGGTTCCCTTTTCTCCACACCCTCTCCAGCATTTATTGCTTGTAGACTTTTGGATAGCAGCCATCCTGACTGGCGTGTAATGGTACCTCATTGTGGTTTTGATTTGCATTTCTCTAATAATGAGTGATGTTGAGCATCTTTTCATGTGTTTGTTAGCCATCTGTATGTCTTCTTTGGAGAAATGTCTGTTTAGTTCTTTGGCCCATTTTTTGATTGGGTCATTTATTTTTCTGGAATTGAGCTGCAGGAGTTGCTTGTATATTTTTGAGATTAATCCTTTGTCTGTTTCTTCATTTGCTATTATTTTCTCCCAATCTGAGGGCTGTCTTTTCACCTTGCTTATAGTTTCCTTTGTAGTGCAAAAACTTTTAAGTTTCATTAGGTCCCATTTGTTTAGTTTTGCTTTTATTTCCAATATTTTGGGAGGTGGGTCATAGAGGATCTTGCTGTGATTTATGTCGGAGAGTGTTTTGCCTATGTTCTCCTCTAGGAGTTTTATAGTTTCTGGTCTTACATTTAGATCTTTAATCCATTTTGAGTTTATTTTTGTGTATGGTGTTAGAAAGTGTTCTAGTTTCATTCTTTTACAAGTGGTTGACCAGTTTTCCCAGCACCACTTGTTAAAGAGGTTGTCTTTTTTCCATTGTATATCCTTGCCTCCTTTGTCAAAGATAAGGTGTCCATAGGTTCGTGGATTTATCTCTGGGCTTTCTATTCTGTTCCATTGATCTATATTTCTGTCTTTGTGCCAGTACCATACTGTCTTGATGACTGTGGCTTTGTAGTAGAGTCTGAAGTCAGGCAGGTTGATTCCTCCAGTTCCATTCTTCTTTCTCAAGATTACTTTGGCTATTCGAGGTTTTTTGTATTTCCATACAAATTGTGAAATTCTTTTGGTCTAGTTCTGTGAAAAATACCGTTGGTAGCTTGATAGGGATTGCATTGAATCTATAGATTGCTTTGGGTAGAATAGCCATTTTGACAATATTGATTCTTCCAATCCATGAACACGGTATGTTTCTCCATCTGTTTGTGTCCTCTTTGATTTCTTTCATCAGTGTTTTATAGTTTTCTATGTATAGGTCCTTTGTTTCTTTAGGTAGATATACTCCTAAGTATTTTATTCTTTTTGTTGCAATGGTGAATGGTATTGTTTCTTAATTTCTCTTTCTGTTTTTTCATTGTTAGTATATAGGAATGCAAGGGATTTCTGTGTGTTAATTTTATATCCTGCAACTTTACTATATTCATTGATTAGCTCTAGTAATTTTCTGGTAGAGTCTTTAGGGTTTTCTATATAGAGGATCATGTCATCTGCAAACAGTGAGAGTTTTACTTCTTCTTTTCCTATCTGGATTCCTTTTACTTCTTTTTCTGCTCTGATTGCTGTGGCCAGAACTTCCAACACTATGTTGAATAGTAGTGGTGAGAGTGGGCACCCTTGTCTTGTTCCTGATTTCAGGGGAAATGCCTTCAATTTTTCACCATTGAGGGTGATGCTTGCTGTGGGTTTGTCATATATAGCTTTTATTATGTTGAGGTATGTTCCTTCTACTCCTGCTTTTTGGAGAGTTTTAATCATAAATGAGTGTTGAATTTTGTCAAAGGCTTTCTCTGCATCTATTGAGATAATCATATGGTTTTTATCTTTCAATTTGTTAATGTGGTGTATTACATTGATTGATTTGCGGATATTAAAGAATCCTTGCATTCCTGGGATAAAGCCCACTTGGTCGTGGTGTATGATTTTTTTAATATGTTGTTGGATTCTGTTTGCTAGAATTTTGTTAAGGATTTTTGCATCTATGTTCATCAGTGATATTGGCCTGTAGTTTTCTTTTTTTGTGGCATCTTTGTCTGGTTTTGGAATTAGGGTGATGGTGGCCTCATAGAATGAGTTTGGAAGCTTACCTTCATCTGCAATTTTCTGGAAGAGTTTGAGTAAGATAGGTGTTAGCTCTCTCTAAATTTTTGGTAGAATTCAGCTGTGAAGCCATCTGGTCCTGGGCTTTTGTTTGCTGGAAGATTTTTGATGACAGTTTCGATTTCCTTGCTTGTGATGGGTCTGTTAAGATCTTCTATTTCTTCCTGGTTCAGTTTTGGAAAGTTATACTTTTCTAAGAATTTGTCCATTTCATCCAAGTTGTCCATTTTATTGGCATAGAGCTGCTGGTAGTAGTCTCTTATGATCCTTTGTATTTCAGTGTTGTCTGTTGTGATCTCTCCATTTTCATTTCTAATTTTGTTAAATTTGGTTCTTCTCTCTTTGCTTCTTAATGAGTCTTGCTAATGGTTTGTCAATTTTGTTTATTTTTTCAAAAAACCAGCTTTTAGCTTTGTTGATTTTTGCTATGGTCTCTTTAGTTTCTATTGCATTTATTTCTGCCTTAATTTTTAAGATTTCTTTCCTTCTGCTAACCCTGGGGTTCTTCATTTCTTCCTTCTCTAATTGCTTTAGGTGTAGAGTTAGGTTATTTATTTGGCTTTTTTCTTGTTTCTTGATGTAAGCCTGTAATGCTATGAACCTTCCCCTTAGCACTGCTTTTACAGTGTCCCATAGGTTTTGGGTTGTTGTGTTTTCATTTTCATTCATTTCTATACATATTTTGATTTCTTTTTTGATTTCTTCTATGATTTGTTGGTTATTCAGAAGCATGTTATTTAGCCTCCATGTGTTTGAATTTTTAACAATTTTTTTCCTGTAATTGAGATCTAATCTTACTGCACTGTGGTCAGAAAAGATGACTGGAATGATTTCAATTTTTTTGAATTTTCCAAGACCAGATTTATGGCCCAGGATGTGATCTATTCTGGAGAAGGTTCCGTGTGCACTTGAGAAAAAGGTGAAGTTGATTGTTTTGGGTGAAATGTCCTATAGATATCAATTAGGTCTAGCTGGTCCATTGTGTCATTTAAGGTTTGTGTTTCCTTGTTAATTTTCTGTTTAGTTGATCTATCCATAGTTGTGAGTGGGGTATTAAAGTCTCGCACTATTATTGTGTTACTATTAATTTCCTCTTTCATACTCGTTAGTTTGCCGTACATATTGCGGTGCTCCTATGTTGGGTGCATATATATTTATAATTGTTATATCTTCTTCTTGGATTGATCCTTTGATCATTATGTAGTGTCCTTCTTTGTCTCTTTTCACATCCTTTATTTGAAAGTCTATTTTATCTGATATGAGTATTGCGACTCCTGCTTTCTTTTGGTCTCTGTTTGCGTGAAATATTTTTTTCCAGCCCTTCACTTTTAGTCTGTATGTGTCTCTTGTTTTGAGGTGGGTCTCTTGTAGACAGCATATATAGGGGTCTTGTTTTTGTATCCATTCAGCCAATCTTTGTCTTTTGGTTGGGGCATTCAACCCATTTACATTTAAGGTAATTATTGATAGGTGTGGTCCCGTTGCCATTTACTTTGTTGTTTTGGGTTCACGTTTATACTACCTTTCTGCATTTCCTGTCTAGAGAAGATCCTTTAGCATTTGTTGAAGAGCTGGTTTGGTGGTGCTGAATTCTCTCTGCTTTTGTTTATCTGTAAAGCTTTTGAATTCTCCTTCATATCTGAATGAGATCCTTGCTGGATACAGTAATCTAGGTTGTAGGTTATTCTCTTTCATTACTTTCAGTACGTCCTGCCATTCCCTTCTGGCCTGGAGGGTTTCTATTGATAGATCAGCTGTTGTCCTTATGGGAATCCCTTTGTGTGTTATTTGTTGTTTTTCCCTTGCTGCTTTTAATATTTGTTCTTTGTGTTTGATCTTTGTTAGTTTGATTAATATGTGTCTTGGGGTGTTTCGCCTTGGGTTTATCCTGTTTGGAACTCTCTGGGTTTCTTGGACTTGGGTGGCTATTTCCTTCCCCATTTTAGGGAAGTTTTTAGCTATTATCTCCTCGAGTATTTTCTCATGGCCTTTCTTTTTGTCTTCTTCTTCTGGGACTCCTATGATTTGAATGTTGGGGTGTTTCACATTGTCCCAGAGGTCCCTGAGGTTGTCCTCATTTCTTTTGATCCTTTTTTCTTTTTTCCTCTCTGCTTCATTTATTTCCACCATTTTATCTTCTACCTCACTTATCCTATCTCTTGTCTCCGTTATTCTACTCTTGGTTCACTCCGGAGTGTTTTTGATTTCATTTATTGCATTATTCATTTTTAATTGACTCTTTTTTATTTCTTCTAGGTCTTTATTAAACATTTCTTGCATCTTTTCAATCTTTGTCTCCAGGCTATTTATCTGTAACTCCATTTTGTTTTCAAGATTTTGGATCATTATTATTATCATTATTCTAAATTCTTTTTCAGGTAGATTCCCTATCTCCTCCTCTTTTGTTTGACTTGGTGGGCATTTTTCATGTTCCTTTACCTGTTGGGTATTTCTTTGCCTTTTCATCTTGTTTAGATTGCTGTGTCTGGAGTAGACTTTCTGTATTCTGGAGGTCTGTGGTTCCTTTTTATTGTGGAGGATTTACCCAGTGGGTGGGGTTAGATGATTGGCTTGTCAAGGTTTCCCGGTTAGGGAAGCTTGCGTCAGTGTACTGGTGCGTGGAACTTGATTTCTTCTTTTTGGAGAGCAATGGAGTGCCCAGTAATGAGTTTTGAGATGGGTCTATGTGTTAGGTGCGACCTTGGGTAGCCTGTATGTTGATGTTCAGGGCTATGTTCCTGCGTTGCTGGAGAATTTGCGTGGTATGTCTTGCTCTAAAACTTATTGGCTCTTGGGTGGTGGTTGGTTTCAGTGTAGGTATGGAGGCTTTTGGACGGTCACTTATTACTTAAAGTTCCATGTAGTCAGGAGTTTTCTGGTGTTCTCAGGTTTTGGGCTTAAGTCTCCTGCCTCTGGATTTCAGTTTTATTCTTCCTGTAGTCTCAGGACTTCTCCAACTATACAGCCCTGATAAGAAAACTTCTAGGTTAATGGCTAAAAGATTCGCCCCCGTTAGGGACACCCAGAGAGGTTCACAGAGTTACATGAAGAAGAGGAGAGGGAGGAGGGAGATAGAGATGAACAGGAGGAGAAAAAGGGGGACTCAAGAGGAGAGAGACAGATCTACGCAGCTGTCTGTTCCCAGAGTGTTCTCCGTAGCCCAGACACCTACAAAGATTCACAGAATTGGATTGGGAAGAGAAGGGGAAAGGAGGAAATAGAGGTGTTCTGAGGTAGAAAACAGAGAGTCAAGATTGGGAGAGAATAATCTTTGATTTAAAAATAGGGCTTCTCTTCTTTTTTTTTTTTTTGTAAGGTTATAGTGTATTGAAAATGAAAATTAAGGAGTAGTAGAGGAGTACTAGAGGACTTTAAAAGAAATAAGAGAAAAAGAAAAATAGAAAATAGAAGAGAAAAAGGAAAGAAAAAAAAGAAGATAAAAAGGAAGAAAAAGAAAAAAAGAAAGAAAAAAAAATTTTTTTCCCCCTAATTAAAAAAATCGTAAAAATCTATGGAAATGAAAGTTAAGGAGTAATGGGGGAGTAATAGGAGATTTTAAAGGAAAATAAAAGAGAAAAAATAAAAAAGAAAAAATAATAAAAAATAAAATAAAAAAAGAACAAAAAAAAAAAAGAGAGAAAAAAGTAAAATTATATCTAGGAGTTTCTCTGGAGCTGTTGCGGTCAGTGTGGGTTCGGCTCAGTTTCAGATAGCTCCTCGTTCCAGCTTACACTTCTCGGTATCTACAGGCCCCTTACGGTGTAGCCGGTGTTTTCTACAGGGATTTTAATCTGTTGCACCAGTCCCTTCTGAAGCAGTTCCCTTTGTTTATTTGGCTTCTGTTTGCCGGTCTCTTTAGAGCCTCATTTCCGCCCTGACACAGGCGGGCGGAGGTGGACTCTTATTCAGGTAGCTAGTTCCGTTGCACTGCTGGGAGGGGCTGACGCTGCGGGGAGGGGCTGGCCCTGCGGGGGCGGGCTGGCGCTGCCAGGAGGGGCTGACGCTGCTTTCTCCGTCTGCGCTGCTCAGGCTCCTGGCTGTTCTATATGGAGCGCGCCCCGTGCTGCGCGAGGTTCCAGCCCTCCGGTGTTCCACAAAAGCGCGGACCGAAAAGCTGCGCCTGCTCTCTGTGCCTTCCCCGTCAGAGCGGTCCAGGCAGCCAGGGGCTTGATGGGCGCACTCTCCCCAGGTGTGGCGCGCCCACTCCCTTCCACGGACCCAGTCTCAGTTTCCGCTGACGCCAGTCGGGTGCGCGCGCCTTCCGCCCTCCGCGTCCCCAGCCCCAGTCCCCGCCCCGCGCCGGTCGGGTGCCTGCGCCCTGTGTCTCACCGCGACCTTCCCCTCCCCCCTGCCTCCTGCCTCCGGCGGGGCTGGGCCGGTCCGCAGCCTGCGAGCTCTTCTCTGGACTTTCGGTCCCTTTGTTCTGCGAACGGGCGGCAGTGTGTTCCGGCCGGTTAATTTTCTCTCTCTCTTTTGGTCTCCCACAGTTCAAGTTGGCACCTCACAGAAGCTCCCTCCGATTGTCCTCAGGGCACTCAGGCCCGGACCCTACCCCAAGCAGTGCCGCCTAAGACTCCCTTCCCGGGACGGATCTCCGTCCTTAGCTCTTTTGTCTCACTTTTTATCTTTTATATTTTGTCCTACCTCCTTTCGAAGACAATGGGCTGCTTTTCTGGGCGCCTGATGACCTCAGCTAGCGATCAGAAGTTGTTTTGTGAAGTTTGCTCTGCGTTCAGTTATTCTTTTGATGAATTTGTAGGAGAGAAAGTGGTCTCCCCGTCCTACTCCTCCGCCATCTTGGCTCCTCCAGGATGTCCATTTTATAGATGAGATTCATAGAAGTGACTTGCCCAGGAGATAATCAAAATTTGAATACAAGACTCAGGTTTCAAAGTCTTTGCCTGCATGCATGCTAAGCTGCTTCAGTCATGTCCAGCTCTTTGCGATTCCATGGACTGTAGCCTGCCAGGCTCCTCTGTCCACGGGATTCTCCAGCCAAGAACACTGAAGTGGATTGCAATGCCCTCCTGCAGGGGATCATCCCCACCCAGGGATCTAACCTGCATCTTTTATGTCTCCTGCACCGGCAGGCGGGTCTTTACCACGGGCGCCACCAGGGAAGCCCTTCAATGTCTATGTTGTTGTTGCTCAGTTGCTAAATTGTGTCCAACTCTTTGCGACCCCGTGGACTATAGCCCACCAGGCTCCTCTGTCCATAGGATTCTCTAGGCAAAAATACTGGAGTGGGTTGCCATTTCTTTCTCCAGGGAATCTTCCCGACCCAGCGATTGAACCCAGGTCTCCTGCACAGGCAGTCAGATTCTTTACCACTTAGCCAATCAGGGAAGTCAAAGTCAACGTCTTTGCTTGCCACTAAATTGTTACTCCCCCTGCCCCCTGATTTAAGAAGGAAAAACTGATCCTCGTTATCAACCTTTAACTTTTTTCTTTTGGTTGGTTTCTTGACCGAGTTAAAAAGTTAATGACAAAACTTTTAGGCTCTTACCTGGTGCCTAATTGTATTTTAATATTTGATGTGCTTAGAAACGTATGAAGAATTAGTGTTAATTCTGAGCTGATTATCACATTCTGGCATGTCTTATGGCATGTGGCCTTCAGGATGTTCTTGAACTTTTCCCTCTAATTATTGCTGTGTGGCTGTGAATTGATGCTGCTATGAAAGGAGCCTGTTGGGACTTCATTTTTTTTTTTTTTTTATCATTAAAATAAAGATCTAGGAGAAAGTGGATCTGGCTTTTCTGAAGATTTGTGGTGTTCTGTTGCCCATGAATTGGTTTCCATTTGATTAGAGGCCAGTCTCTGCTTGGATTTAATTTTGGCAGCAGGGTCTTTGTTCAAGATTTCATTTTACTTTGCATTCTAGTTTTTTTTTTTTTAGATCATTTTGGATTCACATTCAGTTGTAAGAGATAATAGAGAGATACCATGCATCCTTTACCTTATTTCCCCCCTAATGGAAAACTTGAAAAATATGAAAATTCCAATAAAATTACAACCAGGATATTGACTTAGTAGAGTCACTAATAGGACAGTTCTATCACAAGATTCCTCCTGAGTTAGTTTTATAGCCATGCCCAGTTAAGATGACTTGATGACTAGGAATAAGGTCACCTAGGAGAGCTTAAATTCATGGGGTCACGTCATAAAGTCAGATGCGACTGAGCGACTGAACAGAACTGCTTAAACAAGGGAAGAAAAGCATTTCTTGGAAGAGGCATTAATATCTGCTGTTGTCCGCTCATTGTCTCCTCTTCTATTTTTTCTCTTTCAATCAGGTGACTCCGATGAGGCTGTCAATCATAGACCTTACTCCCATTGCCATAGAAATCAGTCAGGTGACCCATGCCAAGCCAATCACAGTAAGTCATTTCCCTGCTAACAGAGACTGGTGGTGGGTGGATGGGAGAGCATATTTCCAATTCTGGTCTAAAGACTTTCCCTGCATTTTGATATAAAGCAGGAGAAAGGGTTTGCCTCTAGAGTTCTGGAGCTAAAATGATGGGGCATCGTTGCTTGCAGCCTGTTTCCTACCATGTGAGACAAACCTGTCTATCAGAAAAGAACATGAAGCCCACACAGGGATATAGGGATTGGAAAGATGGCAGATGAGTGAGTGATGGAGATCGCAGCTTTGTTTCCTCTCTGGGTGCAGTTGTGCCTAAAGTCACCTCCTTCTCTCTAGTTATTGGCATGTAAATCAGTAACTTGTATCGTTTTGCTTACATTGGTTTGAATTCTATCACTTTCTGTTGCAGGAAGGGGGACCCCTTCCAGGGCCGAAGAGTGGGCTCTTGTTTTAATACTAGGAAATGAGTTGTCCGAGGAGACACATGTGCTGACAAAGCAAGAGATTTTACTAGGAAGGGGCGCCCAGGTGGAGAGCAGGAGGGTAGGGAGCCCAGGAGATCTTCTCTGCCACATGGCCCACAGTCCCGGGTTTTAAGGGGATGGGATCAGTCGCTGAGTTATCTCTCATCATCACTGTGACAGGGTCCCTTCTGGTGGCTTGTGCATCACTAAGCCAAAATGGATTCCAGCAGGAAGGATTCCGGGAGGTTAGTAGGACATATGAACTGGCGTCTCCTCTCTCCTTTTGACCTTTCCCGAGTTCTTCCAGGGGGTGGTATCTTGTGAGTTCCATGTTCCTTACAGGACCTCCTGTTGTAAGATAACTCATGCAAGTGACTGTTATTTTACCTGGCCAGGGCAGGTGGTTTGGGTCAGTGTTTCTCTAACATTTCCATCCAGATAATGCTACTGAATGCTGAAGGATCCCAGGAAATCCCTTGAACTCCTGTCCAGCAAGGATACTTCAAGGTCTGAGATCAGGAACTCAACGCACAAGGGCCCAGCAGGACTGTCTCCCTGGGAGCTGTTCTGCCTCTCCCTAGGTACTGGTCTCTTCTTTCTCCCAAGATGAGCTTTTGCTTGTTCTCTATGCTCGCGCCAGCAGAAGACGGCCACTCCCCCAGCCTCTGCCATGTGGCTGTATCCTGATCCAAATTTCAGATGTCTGGGGTAGAGAACCCATTTGGCCCACTCTGTGTCCCTTGTAGGATAATGATCAGGGTATGATAATGATCAGGGTCACATGCTGCCAACAGGGCTCCCAGCAACTAACCTTGGACGTGGGAGGCAGTTCTCAGAGAAAAGGAACCAGTATGAAATTAACCTCGTGGAGATCCCTACCCCATTGCTAGGGTGCAGAGATTCTCAGGGTTGTCGTTCAGTCTCTAAGCTGTGTCCGACTCTTTGTGACCCCATGAACGTCTGTATGTTGAGAACGAACTTGTGGACACAGAGCGGAAAAGAGAGGGTGGAGCAAGTTGAGAGAGTAACATGAACATATGTACACTGCCATGTGTAAAACAGAGAGCTAGTGGGAACCTGATATACAGCACTGGGGCTCAGCCCGGTGCTCTGTGATGACCTGCTGGGTGGGATGGGGGAGACAGGAAGGAGACTCAAGAGCCAGGGGAATTATGTATGCACATCGCTGACTCACTTCTTTGTAGAGCAGAACTAACGCAACATTGTAAAGCAATTATACCCCAACAATAAAATTAAAAAAAGATCTATAAGCTTCTACCTCGTGTGGCGTGTAACAGACACCTAATTCCTTCCTTTAGCCCTTAATGTTATTTAATGACAATTGCCAAATCTCTCATACACAGTCAGAAAGGACTTCTGACATCGCCTTTTTCTTCTGGGGCTCACAAGTGCAGGAGCTCATCAATCTAGAAATATACTCTCTATTTCGCGGATTCTGTTTTCCTTTCTCCCACGAGTATCTTCTTCATTCACAAGACCCATTTACTGATTAACCTTTATTCTCTCACTGAATGGAAAGTAATCTCTCCCCTTTGAAGGCTGGAACTCCAAGAGGGGCTTAATTCTGAAAACTCAGGAAAAGGAACTACACAAAAACAAGTGTATCTTTGAGCCCTCGTGGGCCCCACGTTAATTAGAAAAATGTTGTAAAATCATTGCAGAGATGGAGGAGCCTCAGAGCGGAAGTGGGCTGGTGATAAGGATGGTATTAAAATCATCCCTTGTAAAGAACATTTCATGGAATAAGCCAAGCCTGTGAAAAGACAAGGCCTCCAGCTTCCCCTTCCCAATGACTGGAGCTCCAAGATGCTGGAGAAGGTGTCTTGAATTCAAGTTTCATAACAAATCATGGTTTTAGGTTGATTTTGATGAAGGTGAGAGGGAGACAAGAGGAAGGGAAATTTAAATGTGGGGGGAAAAGGACATCAGAGAAGGACATCATTTATTTGTTCAGTAAACCACCTATCAGTTGTCTACCTGGGCTGCAGGTTGGTTAGGATTAATGCTGCTAATGCGGCTCTTTAGTCACTCAGTCGTGTCCATCTCTTCACAACCCCAAGGACTGTAGCCCCGCCAGGCTCCTCTGTCCATGGGATTTCCCAGGCAAGAATACTGGAGCATGTTGCCATTTCCTTCTCCAGGGGATCTTCCCGACCTAGGGATTGAACCCGTGTCTCCTGCACTGCAGTCAGATTCTTTACTGCTGAGCCGTAAGGGAAACCAAGGAAATAACTGGGTTTTATTCCTGATCAGAGTAATTTACACAAATATAAAAAATCAGGTATGAAAATGATTTCCTTTTACCTTCAGCAGCTAAAGCAGACTAAATGTGATCGAATTGCGTTTCCCCCCTCTCTGCATCACAACTGCAGTACTGTTTAAGCAACACATTCTGTGTTAAACTATAGCTAACATGGATACAAAAGGCTTAACAGGCGAGCGGAGGTGAGAGTCAATGAATCACCCTTCAGCAGGAGGAAAATGCATGAGTGCTCTTCATGCTGAGTTTCTAGATTGGAGACGTGGAGACTGGGGAGGCCGAATGCTGTGAAATGCCCAGACCAGTGCTTTGGGGTGCCTCCTTCCCCCAGCCTCACCTGCTCAGGACACCTGAGAATCAACTTGTAGAATAAGTGGCTACCAAAAGTGGGGGCTGGCTGCTTGCAGCTTAAAAGCCAAAAAAGAGGCAAGTTTGGTGGAAAGGAAAGTTTGCTTTATTTTGGCTGCTGGCAACCAGGGGAGGATGGACTCTTGTCCACAGGCTGGCTCCCTCCCCACCCCGCCATTGCCTGTCAGTGGGCAAGAGCTTTATATAGGCAGAGGGAGGGGGCTACGTGCAGAAGCAGCACAGTCAACTCTGCTGGTCGTCTTGAAGTTGGTCATGTGGTGGTCTGATCAGCGTCATCGTCATGTTTCGAGTACAGTTAACCTTCAGTTCCAGGGTCAGTTTGTTCCCATTTCTTTGAGGCCAGTCCTTGGAACTGTGGCAGCTTATGTCAGGGCTACAGTCTGGTCATCAAGGTAGTTAGCTTGTCCACCCGGTGGGGAGTTCAATATCTGTAAGACAGGTCACAGGACATGACTCAGCATATTATCCGTAGCTCATGAAGAGGAACTAAAGGTCCTTGACTTTGCTTATTGATTAAACTGTTATTATTGGTCCATGTCCCTTTGTTTCTGCATCTTCTCACAGCTCTGATTAAACTTAATCTTTGGCTAAAGTTTTTGTACAGACAGAAGACAGGCGGAGGACATGGGGGTGGGGAAAGACCGTCCATCCGGTCTGTAAGGAACGCTAGAGTCACGAGATTTCACACCCTTTATCCTGAGGCTACAACACCAGAGTCACGATGTTCTGGATAAACATGAGATATACCCCAGGCGGCGCTAATGGTAAAGATCCCCCCTGCCAATGCAGGAAACATAAGAGATGCAGGTTCGATCCCTGGGTCGGGAAGATCCCCTGGAGGAGGGCATGGCAACCCACTCCAGTATTCTTGCCTGGAGAATCTCATGGACAGAGGAGCCTGGTGGGCTCCAAAGAGGTCTTTGGGGTCGCAAAGAGTCAGACGCGGCTGAGCGACTGAGCACGTGCGCACGTTCACAGGTGCTGATTGAATGTCTATTGTGTATCAGGCACTGCGCTAGACCCTGGGGTGCAGGGTAGGGAATGTCAGATGTCATGCTAGAGGCCTGGGTATAATAACTGGGTGCAGAAACTGCCTTTGCTCACACCATCCTCTGTGCCCGGACTGCTGGCCAACTCCCACCTAACGAGCTTCTGCTAATCTTCAGACCTCTGACCTCTATGACCTCACTAAACTTCAGACCTCTGACCTTCGCCATGCAGGGTAGAGGCACCGTCCTCTTCCTCTTCTTTTGTCCAACATGGGACCTAGAATCAATCTCTCTTTCTCTCTTGTACAGACACATGCACACATGCATACACACGCACGCACACACATGCACACGCACAGTGCTGCTCACTGCCATTTATTTGCTCCCATGTCAATATCTCCTCCACCCTGCTTCCAAGGGCCTTTTGAGGACAAGGCTAGTCTCATATATTTCTGTCTCCCTATTTTTAAAACTTAGTTCCTGGGATGTAGCAGGCGCTCAAAAATGTTTGTTAAAAGGGATGAATAAAAGTTTAATTCTGGATTTGTTCCATCTATTTCTGGATCTTTCTGTCCTCAACTGCTCCCAATAAGACTCAAGCCTTAATGATCCTGGAGGCCCCTCGAAGCACCAGTATCCTTTGATTTTACCCAGTCCTAGTTGACCAAGCACTGTTGTATCCTGGAACAAATGGAGGGTGTGTCCCGTGGCTCCACGAAGATAGGAGATATTTCATTTTGTTGTGGAGAGGAAAGAAAGAAAGAGAAGGCCCTTTAGGGCAACTTCGGGTTCATGAACGTCTCCCGTGCATGGGCAGGGTCCACCGTGTGAGACAAGGTTATGACTCTAGTGGAGATGCTGCGGCTACTGTGGCTGCCATTACTGAAAAGTGAAAGTGTTAGTCACTGCTACTCTCCAAAGACAGGCTCTCCTGTCCTTCCTGGATGCGTGGAAAGCCATATTCCCCAGACCCCTTGGAGCTGGCAGGGACCATGCGGCTTGCTGTTGCTGTTTAGTCCTTCAGTCGTATCCGACTCTTTGGCAACCCATGGACTGTAGGCCATCTGTTTATGGGATTTCCTAGGCAAGAATACTGGAGAGGGTTGCTTTTTCCTTCTCTAGGGGATCTTTCTTCCTGACTCGGGGCTTGAACCCACGTCTCCTGCACTGGCAGGCAAGTTAGTTACCAGTGAGCCGCCACTTGCTGAGAGCTTTAGAAATGGAGCGTTTTTCTCCTCTCTCTTTCCCAGCTGTGGCAGATGAGGGGGCTCACATTCCAGTTGGTGGGCTTCCAACAGCCTGGTGCCTGAGTGACTACATGGAGTGGAGTTAGGCTAACTTAGGGAAACACATGATTAAGAAATAAAATTTTCTGGTGTTAAACCATTGAGATTTGGGTCTGCTTGTTACTGTAGCTAAATCTGGCTCATGCTGACTGATGGAGGCTTGAAGTGGTATATTGGCTCTTTTTCAGTAAGTTCGAATGCTGTTTACTTTATGCTGTTGTTGATTTAGTTGCTAAGTGGTGTCTGACTCTTTGCAACCCCAGGGACTCTAGCCCACCAGGCTCCTCTGTCCATGGGGTTCTTCAGACAAGAATACCAGAGTGGGTTGCCATTTCCTTCGCCAGGGGATCTTCCTGACCCAGGGATCAAACCCACATCTCCTGCATTGACAAGTGGATTCTTTACCACTGAGCCACCCAGGATGCTCTAGCTAACCTATCACCACGTTCTAGTCCCCGACTACTGAAGTTAGACAAGGAGACTTCCGAAAAGGGACAAGGATGAAACGGGAGGGAGAGACCAAGTGAATTCTGTGGGACATCATCCATTGGGTTAGTTTTTTTTTTTTTCCCTGTGCTGTGCAGCTTGTGGGATTTTAGTTCCCTGACCAGAGACTGAACCTGCGCTCTTGGCAGGGAAAATGCAGGATCCTAATCTCTGGATCACCAGAGAATTCCCACTGAGTTTTTTTTTTTTTTTTTTAATATTTATTTATTTGGCTCTGCCAGGTCTTAGTTGTGGCCCAAAGGATCTTTGCTTTTCATTGCAGCTTTAACTCTCATTGTGGCATGTGGGATCTAGTTCCCTGACTAGGGATTGAACCTGGTCCCCCACTGTGTTGTGAGTGTGGAATCTTAGCCACTGGACCACCAGGGAAGTCTTGAGTTGATAGTTTTGATCTGTCCCCTGTTGAAAAGTTATTCATAGACTGTCATCATTCTAACCAGGCAGTTGCTTGATTTTTAAGTGTCTAGGGAGTTGTTTATTTCTTCTTTCTGAACAAGGGGGATCATTTTGCTAACAATTGAGTCAATTAGCCAGCCAATAAATAACAGTCCCAGAAAACAAGAGCTGGAGTTTCAGGCCTGGATCTAAGTTGGTGCCTCAAATGAGAATCCAAATCATGTCTGCATAACCCTGAGAATCAGGGCCGGGGAAGCCAGGTTCTAGCCTCACCCCTCAGGCATCACAGGACCAGGGAAGGAAAACCAAGCAGCATGGGATAGCAGTTCTGCACCTGAGTTCAGAGTCAGTGATCTCTGTTTGAGTCATATCCCCCCACTTTCAAGCTATTGATTTTAGGGAAGTGGTGCTAACTCTCTGAACAAAGGAATAAAACTAATAAAACCGACCTTCTTGGACTATCGAGGGTGTGAAAGAGGTGATGTCTTTGAGGCAGGTGGGAGTCTCAGGCCAGGCATTGACCATGAAGTCAATGGGACCTCTTTCCCTCTCCGATCTCAGCTGAGTTTCTGTCGCACATGCCTGATACTGATGGCAGAGCCTCTCCACTTTTCTGTTTCTGATTGACATGTTTATGCTGATCATGTCCTGAAGGAAATGATCTGGCTTCTTCCAGAGCCAAGCAGAGATAGAGGCAGGCTCAGAGGCTGACTCATAGCTGCCGCCCGGATACCTTTCATGCTGTTGTTGTTCAGTTGCGAAGTCGTATCTGACTCTTTGCGACCCCATGGACTGCAGGCTTCCCTGTCCTCCACTATCTCTTGGAGTTTGCTCAAACTCATGTCCATCAAGTCAGTGATGCCATCCCACCATCTCATCCTCTGTCACCCCCTTCTCTTCCTGCCCTCAATCTTTCCCAGCATCAGAGTCTTTTCCAGTGAGTTGGCTCTTTGTATCAGGTGGCCAAAGCATCAGAGCTTCAACTTCAGCATCAGTCCTTCCAGTGACTATTCAGGGTTAATTTCCTTTAGGATTGACTGGTTTGATCTCCATGCTGTCCAAGGGACTCTCAAGAGTCTTCTCCAGCACCACAGTTGGAAAGCATCAATTCTTTGGCACTCAGCCTTCTTCATGATGTATTAGTTATCTAGTGCTGTGCTATATATTGATCCAAATGTATCAACTTATAAAAACCCCACACGGTTATTAGATCATGGTTTCAGTGAGTCAGGAATCTATATGCAGCTTAGGTGGGTGCTTCCAACTCAGGGTCTCCCTAGAAGCTGCAATCGAGTGTCAGCTGAGGCTGCAGGATCCTGCTTCCAATATCACTGACATGGCTGTTGAAGCAAAGGCCTCAAGTTCTTGCTGGCTGTTGGCTGGAGGGATCAGTTCTTTGCTGTGTGGGCCTCTCTATGGGGCTCCTTACAGCATGGGAGCTGGCTTCTGCAAGAGAGAGAGAGAGAGAGAGAGAGAAAAGGAACCCAGAACAGAGGCCAGTGCTTTTGTAACCTGGCCTTGCAAATGACATCTCGTTGCTTCTGCCATATTCTGTTCATGAATCATCAATAATCCCAACCCAGGACTTCCCTGGAGGGCCAGTGCAGGGACTGCAGGTTTGATCCCTGGTTGGGGAGCCAAGATCCCACATGCCTCATGACCAGAAAACTGAAACATAAAACAGAAGCAATATTGTCACAAATTCAATAAAGATTTTAAAAAAGTGGTCCACATCAAAAGAATCTTAAAAAAAAAAAAAAAAGTAATCCCAACCCGCATTCAAGGGGATGGATTTCTCACAGGGCATGATTCAGGAGGTAATAATTATTGAGGGTCGTTTTAGGACTTGCTTTTCCTCAACCTTCACATGGGGAGCAAGATTTAGATCTCAGCTCTCAGTTTCCTGGGTTTCCCTGGTGGCTCAGATAGTAAAGAATCTACCTGTAGTAGAGGAGACCCAGGTTCAGTCCCTGGGTTAGGAAGATCCCCTGGAGAACGAAAATGACAATCCACTCCAGTATTCTTGCCTGAAGAATTAATTCCATGGACAGAGGAGCCTGGTGGGCTAGCCCAGGGGGTCGCAAAGAGTCAGACAGGACTGAGTGACTATCACTCACTTTTCCCAGTTTCCCAAAGCTGTCCTCTTTCTTTTGTTCCTATCCCCCTGTGACTAGACCTGGGAAAGTGCTGGGGCAGGAGTCAGGACCCTTTCTCAGAGATCCAGTGACATATACTCTTCCTTGCTTTCTGCGATCCTGGCAATCTCCAACTCCTTGAAGGCAGGAAAACTCATTCTGATTGATTATAAATTCTCCTAAATCTATTATTAATGACATCATTTCTCTGCCCAGAGTCTTTTAGAACTCTGACTTCTGATTCTCACAACCTAGGATTTTGAAACTCAGAGAACGAGTCTCTCGAACTCTTGTTTCAAAAGCTTATGCTGGAGAAGGCAATGGCAACCCACTCCAGTACTCTTGCCTGCAAAACCCCATGGACGGAGGAGCCTGCTGGGCTGCAGTCCATGGGGTCGCTAAGAGTCGGACACGACTGAGCGGCTTCACTTTCATGCATTGGAGAAGGAAATGGCAACCCACTCCAGTGTTCTTGCCTGGAGACCCCCAGGGACAGGGGAGCCTAGTGGGCTGCCGTCTATGGGGTCGCACAGAGTCAGACACGACTGAAGCGACTTAGCAGCAGCAGCAGCAGCAGGGGGGCCCTCTTTCTGCCCCCTTCCGATGTCTGTCTCAGAAGCTGTCTCTCTCTCTTTCATACTTTACTAAATCTTTATCACACACACACACACACACAAAAGCTTATGCTGCAACTCCAAAGCAGAGAACAGATTCTTCTCCTCTTCCTAAATTTCTGCTGTAATCTCCTTTCCCGCAGCAATGAACACGGCAAGCCTTAGCATCCTGGACTTGTGGAAGGATCGACAGGAATTTGGGGAGGGGATAGCTGTGGCGGGGGCGGGGGTAAGCCTAACTGTTCATACATGGGATGTTATTTTCTGAAACACATAGACCACCGGGCACATTTTGTCATGTGCTCAGTTCATATCAGCTCAGGTCTTTGCTGGTGACTCAGATGGTAAAAGAACCTGCCTGCAATGCAGGAGACCCAGCTTCTATCCCTGGGTCAGGAAGATCCCCTGGAGGAGGGAATGGCCACCCACTCCAGTATTCTTGCCTGGAGAATTCCATGGACAGAGGAGCCTGGGGTCGCAAAGTCGGACACAACTGAGCGACTAACACATGATGATGGCAGTTCATATTAATTCTTTTTCTTGTTTGTATCTTTGTGGGTTCTGAAGGTGAGCAGACAGGGATGTGAACAGTGAGTGCAGAACTGAAAGGTCGCATGCAGTAACTGGGATATCTGTGGAGGGGAGTTTGGTTGCTGGCAAGACAGTGACCCTGAACCCCATTGCATGGTGGTGACCAAGCTGAGGACACACACTTCACAGACTTCTCTCCTTCACTGTTTCACCATCATCTTCTGTCCCCCATTCCTGTCCCCTGGGGTCACTTCCCCAAATAAATCAGCTACCTGAAAGTACTTGTCTCAGGGTTTATTTTTGGGTGGAGTGGGAACTCTGCTTCCTTTCATGGATCAGCTCCTGTATGAAACATTCTTTGCATAAGAACTGTCTTAGCCCATACAGGTTGCTCTAACAAAAATACTGGGGGCGGGGTGCAAGAAGAATTGGGAGGCTGGGACTGACACAACGCGCTATTGATCCTACGCATAACATAGATAACACCTTCCCAGGTGGCGCTAGTGGTAAAGAACCTGCGTGCCAATGCAGGAGGCGTAAGAGACTCAGGTTTGATCCCTGGGTGGGGAAGAGCCTCTGGAGGAGGGCGTGGCCATCCACTCCAGTATTCTCGCCTGGAGAAGCCCATGGACAGAGGAGCCTGGCGGGCTACAATTATAGCATTGCAGAGAGTCGGACACAGCTGAAGCAACTGATCATGCACATGTGTAACTTGGGTAACTAAAGAGAACATACTATATAGCACAGGAACTCTACTCAATGCTCTGTGGTCACCTAAATGGGAAGGAGATCCAAAAAAAAAAAAAAAAAGACAGAGGGGATATATGTAAACATACAGCCAGTTCACTTTGCTCTACAATAGAAACTAACACAATATTGTAAAGCAAAGATACTCCAACAAAAATTTTTTTAGAATACTGTGGACTGGGGCCATTTATTATTTATTTCTCATGGCTTTGGAGGCTGGAAAGTCTAAGATCAAGGCACCAACAGCTTTAGTGTCTGGTGAGAGCTCACTTCCTATTGTATGGATGGCTATCTTCTTACTGTGTCCTCCCATGGCAGAAGGGGGTGAAGGAGTTCTCTGGGGTCTCGTTCATCAGAGAGCTAAGCCCATTCATGATAGCTTCAGCCTCATGACTTAATCACTTCCAGGAGTTTCCACCTCCAGATAGCATCAGTCTGAGGATTAGACTTTGGGGCAGGGTTGGTGGTGGGGGGCGGTACATAGCTTTCAGCTGGTAGCAGTTAACCCATTTAATTCTCATAACATCTGATGAGGTAGGTTCTGTTATCTCCACTTTACAGATGCGGAAACAGAGGTTCAGAGCAGAGGTGGTTTGGCTAGGGTCGCGCGGCCTGGAGGTGGCAGAGCTGGGTTTGAGCCCCGGTCACTCTCAAGTCTCGGGTCTTGCTTTGGATCAGCTCTCCTGCCTGGACTCTCAGCTTTCATTGGAGCCCAGTGGGTTCCGGCTTGTGCAGTGGGCATGTCCTTCCCTGGGCTCTGGAGGACCTCACACCGAGAGTGTCACAGGTGAGCACGGTCTTTGTCCTGCCCCTCTGAGCCGAGCCTGCTCCCCCAGGAGCTGATGCCCTAAAATTGCAGACTCAGGCCCACAGCCAAGGGCTCTGAGTTCCCCACCCTTCTGAAGTCTGAGTGCTTTGAAACTCATCTGAGATTCGTCAGAGGCCGAGAAAGGGGAAAAAAATGTGCTTGACTTGCTCTTTTTATTTTCTTTCTTAAACAAACTGTAAAGTCATTTTAGTAGCAAGTCTGAGACCAGTCAGTTTCTGTCCAGAAACAGCGGTGCTGGCGTTTGCCAAGCTAGCTTTGTTTTGTCTCAGCAAAGACCAAGTGAATCCTGTTTTCAAAAGCCTGTCTGCGGACTTCCCTGGTGGTTCAGTGGTTGAGGATCTGCCTTCCTATGCAGGCAACACAGGTTTGATCCTTGAATGCGGGAGGGTCCCACATGCCGTGGGGGCAGCTAAACCTTTGCACCACAATTACGCGGAGCTCACCCACAACTACGAGGAGTCCATGCTCCTGAGCCCTCCAGCCGCACCTACTGAAGCTCACTCTCCTGGAACCCGTTCTCCACCACAGACACCACCAAACTGAGAAGCCCACACATCGCAACTAGTGAGTAGCCTCTGCTTGCTGCAACTAGAGAAAGCCTGCACATAACAACGGAGATCCAATGCAGTGGGGAAAAAATAAGCCTTTTTGTGCCTGTTCTTTGGCTTTGGTCTCATCTCAGCTAGACTTGGGATTCAGCCATTGGCATCTATGAATACGATTTATAGGATGCCATGAAACCTCCTGCTTCCCAAACATCTCTACACCCCTTTGTGCCTTGGGGACTAGAGTTCCATCTTTTCTGGAGGTGGAAGCCAAAATGTGCAGATCTTCTATTGGCAAAGGGCTGCAGGTTTTATATGAAATTTCTCATTCCATCTACATCGTCCCACTATACAAATCAGAAGACTGAGGCTCAGAGGAAAGTCTTGGCTGGTCTGAGGCCAGTGAGTGGAGGAGTCAGTGTTTGAGCCTAGAACTCTCAGCTTTCAGAGTCTAGACTGTTTCCGCTTCAGCTCACTGCTGCTACGCTTAGTGATTTTTTCCTGTGGGCTAAGCCTTGCTCTCTCCCTGGGGAGTTAGGGTAGGATTGATTAGCGAATCCCTAAAAGTTCTCTGGTTGGGGAACAAGGGTCCCCAGAATCAAGGCAAATGGCTGAATCAACAATCTTATGGGGGAACTGGCTCTGTCAGGCTTGGTTGCCTCCTGGGGTCTTGCAGTTGCATTGCAGGTTTTTCAAAGCAGATCTTTTCTTCCCAGCAGTTGCTTTTCCAGGAAGCGATGACGCAATGCATGTGGACAGCTGATCTGAGCCCTGGGAGGGATGAGGGGTGCTTTAGCCCGAGGGCAGCAGTGTCTGCGGAGACCTCAGTGCTCAGAGTGTGGTCTGCAGACTGGCGGCCTCTGCATCTCCTGGGAGCTTGTTAGAAATGCAAGACCTCCCAAGGGCCCCGGTTCTGCTGCATTTTAACAGGCCCTGGGGTGACTTGAATGCACAAAAACATTTGAGAAGTGCTGAGCAGAGAGACTAAACCAGCAGTCTCTGACCATGCTGGGATCCGATGCTGTGAGTCCTCTGAGGAGCCGAATCTATCGATGAATGTTGTGACGCAGATGGAGAGTATCGTGTGCCCGACTCCGTTGTCACCCCCTGCTTTCGACCTCATATACATTTTTACACACGCACCCACGTGACAATTCTTGCAACATTAATTTTCTGCAACAAAGTGTTTCATGGAGCAAATTCCATTAAGCCTTTTAAATCCAGGACTTAATTTGCTCTATAGCTCAACTAAACTGTTTCCATTTTTTTCCCTCATCAAAATGTTTGTCGTAACATTATTTTCATGGGATCGATTATTTTCTGTTTAAATTTTACAGCAATGTGATTCATTCATCTTTTTCCTTATACTGACTTTCTGCTGTGGCTAACTTCTGCTGTCTTAAGGTTTTTGTTTGCTTCCTTCCTTTGGAACATTTTAATTTAAAAAATTTTAACTATTATTTATCAGCTACACCTTGTGGCATGTGGGGTCTTAGTTCCCTGACCGGGAATTGAACCCATGTCCCCTGCCAGTGGACAGGTGGAGTCTTAACCACTGGAGCATCAGGGAAGTCCCTGTTTCCTTCTTTTGTGGCCTTTCTACCCAGTGCAAATCTCTTGCAGATCGAAATGGTGTCAAGAATACTTTTCTGGTGCCAACTTTTAGCCTGTTACAAATTCTAGCGTATGTCATGTCAGCCCTGCTAGTTTTACGAACAGCTGATTGTTTTCTACCAGTAGTGGGACGATAGAAACAATCATCAGGATGCAAGGGAGGGAAGGATTTCTGTCTTTATTCCCCTGCCTTGGCTTCAGGACCTAGGACAGTGCCTGGGGAGGGGGAGGGCATAGTGGGTTCTCTACAAATATTTGGAGGCAGAATGAATAAAATTCACTGATGATTTGGGCTTCCATGGTGGCTCAGAGGGTAAAGAATCTTCCTGCAATGCAGAAGACCTGGGTTTGATCCCTGGGGTGGGAAGATCCTCTGGAGGAGGGCATGGCAACCCACTCTAGTATTCTTGCCTGGAGAATTCCATGGACAGAGGAGTCTGGCGGGCTGCAGCCATGCTGTCACTGAGCAACTAACACACACACACTGATGGTTTATCTGTGTTTGTCCTACAGGAACGGTGATCAGCTTTAGGGGAGGGAGATAGACGGAGGCAGATGAAGAGGGACAAGAAGATGGGGAGAGCATGCACACACATGCTCACTGGCACACACATGTAGGCACATGTGTACACACATGTACACAGACACGCATGCATATGCACACAGGTCACGCACATTCAGGTTTGCACACGTGTGTGTGTATCCAGGCATGCATATGCACACATAGAGACATATATGCATATGCTCATATATACACACAGACACATTCATGCCTACTCACATGTGCACATAGCCACATGCACACATGTTCAAACACACATTTGCACACACATGCACATGCATGCACACACAAGCACATAGTGACAGGTACACACATAAACACATACACAGACACTCACATGTATACACAAAGTCTACCAGCATACTGACTGGTAAACTCTTTACCGCAAGGTAGAGTAAAATGTCTCTGGTGCAAGAATAAGGAAAGAAAAATTGCAAGATCAAAATGACATGTTTAACACACTCCTCTTTGGGGTGTCAGCATCTCCATTGTATAATTGATTAAATGCATATCGAGGTGAACTGAACATTGGAAATCCAGTTGCTGCCTTGGTGTGAATTTATTAAAAAATCATACTTGGTCTTCTCTCTGGGTCACATAGTGTGAAAAACACTGGGTATTGGAGATGGAGAGTGTTTGGCCCTTCATTTCAAAAGCTCCCGGGCTGGTGAGGGAGGTGGATGTGGAAGCCGAGCAATTAAAATGCAGCGCGATAAGGGCTGTGCGGAAAATTCCTCGGAGCGGGAAGAGCTGTGGGGGCAGGGCTGCTGGAGTTTAGTGGGAGCTGTTAAGGTCTGAGCCATCAGACATTCCTGCAGGATTCCTCTTGGCGTGTTAGCTAACTAATTATAAAATAATTATAATGAACACTTCAGGGGAAGGGAAGGGGTTGAAAGGCAGGAGAGGGGTGGAAATGAGCTGGGAAGATGTGCAGTTAGAGACCTGGGCTGCCCAGTCAACCTGGATGAAAGAGAGGCCAGTGCTTTGTTCTTGACCCCAAAATCCCCAGCTGTAAAATGAGGAATAAGAAACATCTTCTCCCCAGGCTTGCTTCCCAGGCTAAATAAGCAAATGGGTCCAAAAGAGTTCTGGAAACCACCCACCACTAACAAGCAGGATATTTTTTAATTTAGAAGAGGCTGCAAAGAACTGCCCTTTGTTCTTCAACTAGTCAGTGTCTACATGGGCTTCCCGGGTGGTTCAGTGGTGAAGAATCCACCAGCCAATGTGGGAGACGCGGGTTCGATCCCTGGGTTGGGAAGATACCCTGGAGGAGGGCACGGCAACCCACTCCAGTATTCTTGTCTGGGAAATCTCATTGACAGAGGAGTGTGGCAGGCTATAGTCCGTGGAGTCACAAAAGAGTCAGACACAATTTAGCGACTAAACAACAATACCAACCTGGAATTTTAATCTAGCTGGTGCTGGCAGAGGCAGAAGATGGCAAGCCCACTTTTAAATACTTTTAAAGCCCAGCAGCCCATTGATTATTGCCAGTCACATGACTGACGGAGGGATAGTGTAACTTGAATTGGGAGGGAGAGGGGAAATAATCTAATCTGCCACATCCTCAGGGCAGGACTACTGATGATAGAGTGGGTGTCGATTCCTGGCATTTCCCTTCCCCTTCCTAGCCTGAGACTTGGGGTTAGTCAACTTCTACAAGCCTCAGTTTGCTGATCTGTAAAATGGGCATAATAATATTTCTCATCTCCCCTGAGGTGAAGATTGTTTGATTTATTACAACAGCCCTATCACCAGCTTCCTAGCTTTGACCTTGCATCTCCCCACTGTCTCTTCTCTTCACACCAGCTAGAGTCATTCATCCTTAAACTACAAAAGTCATCCAGAAAGAAACCTCATGTCCATTCAGGCAGGTTAGTGGTTGCTAGGAGCTGGATGGGAGAGAGGAAACGGAAAGCGACTGTTAATAAGCATAGTATTGCTTTCTGGGCTAAAGAAAATATTCCAAAATGGATTATGATGATGGTCACACAATTTTGTGACTTTGTACCGTCTCTCTGCCTGGAATCTTCTTCCTCCAGATATTTGCCCATTCCCTCAGGTCTTTGCTTACATAAGGTGAGCTTGTCCTAAACGCCCCATTTATTTATTTATCGGTCTGCACAGCTTGTGGGGATCTTAGTTCCCCGACCAGGGGGTGGAACCTGCACCCTTGGCAGTGAAAGTTCAGAGTCCTCTAACCATTGGACCCCCAGGGAATTCTCCCGAACACTCCATTTAAACTTGCACTGCACACTGCCGATCTCTCTCTTGATGTATTTTCTCTAGCATTTGGAACAATCTGACCTGTTTCAAATTTTGGTTGTGCCCTTCTCTTCCTCATGCCCAAAATACACCAGGAGAATGCAAACTTCCCAAAGGTAGCGATATTTGTCTGTGTTGTTTGTGGCTCCCTCTGCAGATGATACCTGGCACCTAGCTAGCCCTCTATAAATTATTTGTCGAATGGATGATATAAACAATATAATGTTTAAGGGCTCCAGACCCAGCGTGTTTGAAGGGCATCATCAATGTTCGCTCTCATCACTATTTATTTCAGATGAGCTCCTTCAGTGCCACGTTTTCTGTCTGAAGTGACTCTGAGTTTGAGTCAAATATTTTCCCCCTGGGAGTCCTTGCTGGCAAACACGTGTGGGTACAGATCCTGCCGCGTCTGTAGAGGCAACATTTCAGTCCCAGGTTCTTTCCTGCTGGGCAGACGGAGCCATGACATTTATAAATCTCTGGGCTCTTAATCCCCTGCTGATCCTCAGAGAGCAGCAGTGCTTTGTTGCTAAAGACATTGCCCCGCTTTGAACAAAGGAGTGAAGCCACATCCCGGCGTCCTTCCTGGAGCTGTGACGTCACCTGCATCATCAGGAGGAGGAGGCGGCTCAGGGGTGGGAACTGACTTGCCCCGCGTCCCCCGCCTGGGGAGGGTGAACCTGCCACGGGACATGCATCCCTGGGGTCCTGCTCTTCACCCTGCATTCCTGAGTTTGGGGACAGATCTGTCGGTTTAGGGGATTTTCCCTGAGGTTGAGCTAAATTTTGTAACTCTTCCCTTGTGGCTCAGCTGGTGAAGAATCGACCAGCAATGTGGAAGACCTGGGTTCAGTCCCTGGGTTGGGAAGATCCCCTGGAGAAGGGAAAGGCTACCCACTCCAGTATTCTGGCCTGGAGAATTCCATGGACAGTCCATGGAGTCACAAAGAGTCGGACATGACTGAGCGGCTTTCAGTTTCACTTTCCGGGTAAATCCTGCACGTTCTCACTACCAACTGTTCTCTCCTCCAGGTCAACCTTTGTAAAGAGACGGCCTCCCCAGCTCTCTTAGAGCATTCCACAGAATCAGGTCCCACATGTGCTACAGTACATCTACATTCTCACTGAGATTCCGTGATGCCAAGTGTGGAATCAAGCTGAGTCCCTCCGCCATCCGGCACGGTTGGATGCGGACCACGTGGCTGATGGGCTGCTTGGAATGGGCAGGTCTGGGATCTGGGGGCCTGATCAGGGGCATGGGTGCTCCTGAAAGTCCAACATGGCACTTTAAAGGCTCCCTAAAGACCACAGCAGCTTGGGGAGCCATGGAGAAGATGTATGTGAACACCAGATGGTGGCTCCTGGAGGCTGTGTTTGCAGACTCACCATTTAGAGAAGGGCCTGAAGCAAGTGTCTTGTCCATTCAGTGATTATGTTTGGCAGGACATTAAACAACCCAGAAAGCTGCCGAGGCCAGGCTGAACCAAACCGTTGCAAACGGCATTTGCTCCTAGGGGTTGGCTTGAGTTAAAGAACAAACCATTTGAACCGGGATGAGAGAGCCGCGTTGGGACAGACTGCAGACTTTGGTCCAACAGGCCAAGGAGCCTGAAGCCTCTCCATCAGCAATTATTTGGCAGGAATGAAATTCATTTATCCTCAGATCAGTTCAGCAAAATTTATAGAGTGCCGCCAATAGGCTATGGGTCCAGAATTGAAAAAGCTAGATTCTTGCCCTCCAGAATCTTTTCTTTCTCCCGGCCCAAGACAATGTAGTTACTTCTCTATACAACACTCATCAACACGGAATGTGTTAACCAGTCAGTGGACATAATGATATAAGGTTATATATGTGTATATGTGTGTGTGTATGCATAAGGACACTCCCTAAAGAATTTATAAATGTGAAATTTTTTTACTTCTTGCTTTTTTTTTTCCTGTTGCTTTTTTTCTTTATCAAAATATCATTCACATACCACAGAAAGTACCCATTTTAAGTGTATCATTCAGTGGCTATTAGCACATTTACAGACTTGCTCGATCATCACCATCCACTAATTTAAATAGGCTTCCCCAATGTCTCAGTGGGTACAGAATCTGCCTGCAATGCAGGAGATGTACGAGATGTGGGTTTGAACCCTGGGTCGGGAAGATCCCCTGGAGGAGGAAATGGCAACACAATCCAGTATTCTTGCATGTAGAATCCCATGGACTGAGGAGCCTGGAGGCTACAGTCCATGGGGTCACACAGAGTTGGACATGATTAAGTGATTGAGCATACTTGCATGCTGCCCTATAGGACTTTTATTTTAAGTAATTTCCATCACCCGGGAAAGAAATCTTATGCCCATTTGTCATCACCCTCCATTCCTTCCTCCAGCCTGAGGCAACCACTAATTTACTTCCTGTCTTTATAGATTTTCCTTTTCTGGACATTTCATATAATGAAATCATATAATCTGTGACCTTTTTTGTCTGTTTTCTTTCACTTAGCTTAATGATCTTGCAGTTCATTCATTAGACACACTCAGAAGCAGTATTTTCCAGCATCTATATATGCTTTAATTTCATCCTCTTCCATCATAATCGAAGGTACAATTAGCTGGCCTCCATCTGATGAAGTTAAGAATTGGCTCATTTCTGTCCCGGTGGAGATATGATCCCTTATTAATAGCAGTGCTTTAACTTTTCTGTCTTCAGTCACTTTTTATAAAATCCTGAGTAGATTTTAATAAAATGGCTAAATAGTCACCCTGATAAAGACAGTTGATGGTGTTGGAACTGCTAGTGGGTGAGCAGAGGTACTGGAAAGAGGTAATGTGTCTCATGATGTGTGAACATGACCATTTCGCAGACAGATTTGACTCAAGGACAGGGATGCACAACGTATGAAAGTGCAGCTTGTTCGAAACTTGGGAGTGTGAGTGTCAGAGATTGCCCGTAAATGCCTCCATCATTCATCCTCATGATCACTGGAGCTACCCTTTTCTGAGCGGTTCACATATATTTTCTCATCTAATCCCCACAACCACCAAGAGAGGCTTATTCTATTTTCATTATTATTCCCATTTTATAACTGGAGAAAATGAGGCTCAGAGATCTTAAAGAAACACATGTAAGATCACATGGGGAGGAAGGGATAGAACCAGCCTTTGAACGCAAGGACTCTGGACTCCGTGGATGGTCAGATAACTATGGTGGACCCTTGAGCAGAGCAGGTTTGAACTGCGTGGGGCCACTTAAATATGGGTTATTTTCAATAGTAGATACTACAGTGCTACCCGATCCTTGGCTGGTTGGGTTGAATCCAAGGATGTGGAAATGTGAATATAGAGGAACCATGTATCAATGTAAGGTGTGACTTCCCTGGGCTTCCCAGGTGTCGCAAGTGGCAAAGAAACTGCTGCCAATGCGGGAGACATAAAAAACACAGCTTCGATCCCTGGCTTGGGAAGGTATCCTGGAGGTGAGCATCCAGTATTCTTGCCTGGAGAATCCCATGGGCAGAGGAGCCTGGTGGGTTAAAGTCCAAAGAGTAACACAGAGTCCAACATGGCTGAGGGACTGGGCACGCAGATATATTGATGTATAAACAGGGCTGATGGTGGATTTAGAGGAATCAGAGGAAAAGCGTGGATTCAAAGAAAAAAGGTAGGTGGGTGGAGAAGTAACTCTGGGCAGTTGGCAAAGTGAGGGCAGAGCAAAAGGGGACGGGATTATCGTCTTTTTATCAGAAAGGTATTTAGAGGCTGTGAGTTGTGAAGGCAGGCGTCTTGGGACGTGACCTTCCTCTTCTAGAGTTAGGGACCTTCCTCCCAGTCACTTTGTCTTGTTGATGACAAGGGGAAAGGGATCAATATATTTGCCTTCTAGGATCTCTGACCTCTGCAAACAAGGATATGGCAGTCTGCATTCCAGTAAATGTGGGCTGTAAAATAACCCCTATCAGTGTCCCACTGAACCAACGATCAGAGCGTTTCCCACAAACTATATGGCCTCAGGCAAATTCCTCAACTTCCCTAGGCCTCAGTTGTTTAGTCTGTGAAATGGGGATACAAAGACCACTTCCACTTACTCTGAGAGTTATGAGGATGAGATGAGCCCCGATCTCCTCTCTTGTTGGAAACTCAGTGACCAAGATGGCAGTTACTGGCCACGTGCAGCTATTTAAATTAAAGTTAATTAAATGAAATACATTTAAAAAGTTAGTCCCTCTGTCACAGAAGCCCTATTTTTTCTTTTTTGTTTTATTTTTTCAAAAATTTGTCTTATTGAAGTATAGTTGATTTATAAAGTTGTGTTAATTTCTACTGTTCAGCAGAGTGATTCAGTTATACATATATATGTTCTTTTTCACATTCACCTCAATTGTGGCTTACCACAGGACATTGAATATGGTTCCCTGTACTATGCAGTAGCACCTTGCCCTTTATCCATCCTAAATGTACTGGTTTGCATCTGCTAATCCCAAACTCCCAATCCATCCCGCCCCCATCCACCTCCATCTTGGCAACCACAAGTTTGTTCTCTATGTCTGTGAGTCTATTTCGTAGATAAATTCAGCTGTGTTGTATTTTAGATTACACATGTAAGTGGTATCGTATGGTATTTTGTCTTTCTCTTTATGACTTATTTTGCTTAATACTTTGCTTACTTTGCTTAATCTGTAAGCCCATCAGAGGAGCCATATTTTAAGTGCTCAATAAATCTCTGTGGCTAATCGCTACAGTCTTGTGAGGTGCAGATACAGAATATTTCCGTCGCTGCAGAAAGTTCTATTGGATGGTGTTGTTTTAGAAGTTGCCAATGGTGCATTCTTTGTGGACCAACAGGTGAGCCCTGGGGACTTGTTCAGAGATGAAAATAAAAACTGTATGGGTCAGAGAGGCAAATGACAACTACCGCTCAGCAGAGACACCCAAGTCATCTGAAGAAGGTGGAAGAAACCCCCAAACCTTTGAAAGTTGGTGAAGTTCCTGGGCAAGCGTGTCGCCACTCTCTGCCGGCGGAAATGCCGCCTCAGAACCTATGACATCCACGTTCCTACCAGATAACTTCATTAGGATGGATGCGATCACAGTGAATACCAAATGAAGTGGCCGTGGCGGGACAATCAATCCAAGTGTTACATAAACAGTGCTCACCCACGGGACCCCTCCCTCTGGCTCTCTTTGCCTGTTTGCAGGCGGCATGGAGCAGGCAGCTCATCTGAGGGGTGGCCAGGGAAATGTCAGAGCGTCTTTTTGAAAGGGTCATTGCAGTACAGTGCCTGGTGGGGGCTTGAAGACAATTGGAAACAAAAGGGCTCCAGAAATTTGAATCTCAGCCTCTAGGTCTGAAGCAAGAAGACGGGGGTTGTCAGAGGCAATTATCACCTCTTGCACCGGCACAGGATTTATCGTTGCAAATGTTCTGGGAATATGTTTCTCTCATTTGATTGCCAGTTACCTATGGGGTTGTGGTGAGAGATTGAAATCAGAGAAAACCCTGAAAGCTAAAAGTGTTTGGAGACAATTCATTTTGTTCCCTAGGATTTCAATTCTGAACGCATCACCAGGCAGCTGGGAGTTTATGAGCAAAGTGTTAGCAGCCTCTCTGAGCCTGTCTCCTTATTTACAAAATTCTTACCTCAAAGTGTGGGTGGGGGACTTCCCTGGCAATCCAATGGTTGAGACTCTGTACTCCCAAAGGAGTCAGGGGGGGCACAGGTTTGATCCCTGGTTGGGGAAGATCCCACATGCTGCATGGTGTGCCCCCAGCCCCCAAAGTGGGGGTGGGTGGGTTGGAGATAGAATGTACAGACACAGGAAAGGTGCTCAGCATGTGGTAACTGAATATTTTTAGCCTATGGAGGCTGTTGGGTAGACATTTTCTGAGAACCTACTACGTACCTACCAGGCAAGGGAGTGATAAATACCAAGATGGCTAAGACGTGGTTCTTGTCATGTGCAGGAAGCAACAGTGTGTAATTAATCACAGCAATCAGTGATCAGGACATGGATGGATAAAGGTGTTTACAGGGAGCCATGGAAACACAGAGATGCACTTTTCTCCTTGGGAAGACTTTAGTGGGAGGTGTCGTTTAAGCTGGATGGTGAGAAAGGATTGCTAGGAAGGCTTGGGTAGGGGATTGCAGAGGGATGGGGAAGAGCTTTTGAGAGAGCACTGCACTGGGAATGCTCTTTGCTTGCAGAAAACGCGAACAGATCTGGTGGGTCAGGACCAAGGGGTATCTATGGGGAGGGCTGAGAGATGAGGCTGGAGGACAAGGCAGGGGCTTCAAATCAGGGTGAGGCGTCTGTATCAGGCTAAGAAATATCCTTTCAGTGATTATTTTGTTTTTCTAAATTTTATTTATTTTTATTTTTGACTGCTTTGTGTGGACTTTCTCTAGCTGCAGGGAGCAGGGGCTTCTCATTGTGGCAGCTTCTCTTGTTGAAGAACATGGGCTCCAGGGTGAGGAATCAGTAGTTGTGGTGTATGGGCTTAGCTGTTCTAAGGCATGTGGAATCTTCCTGGAGCAGGGATCAAACCTACATCCCCTGCATTGGCAGGTGGATTCTTAAGCCCTGGACTACCAGGAAAGTCCTCACTGATTATTAACGGAGGATTATATTACGTCTATGAACTCACAGACCAACCTAGACAGCATACTAAAAAGCAGAGACATTACTTTGCCAACAAAGATCCTTCTAGTCAAAGCTATGGTTTTTCCAGTAGTCATGTATGGATGTGAGGGTTGGACTATAGAGAAAGCTGAGTGCTGAAGAACTGATGCTTTTGAACTGTGGTGTTGGAAAAGACTCTTGAGAGTCCCTTGGACTGTAAGGAGATTTAACCTGCCCATCCTAAAGGAAATCAGTCCTGAATATTCATTGGAAGGACTGATGCTGAAGCTGAAACTCCAATACTTTGGCCACCTGATGCGAAGAATTGACTCATTTGAAAAGACCCTGGTGCTGGGAAAGATTGAAGGCGGGAAGAAAAGGGGACAACAGAGGATGAGATGATTGGATGGCATCACCGACTCAATGGATATGAGTTTGAGTAAGCTCCGGGAGCTGGTGATGGACAGGGAGGCCTGGTGTGTTGCAAAGAATTGCAAAGAGTCAGACACAAGTGAATGACTGAACTGAACTGAATGAACTCATAAAAAATTACCCCCCAAATTAGCATCTTAAAATATCAAGAAACCTTTATTGTCTCACAGTTTCTGAGAGTCAGGAATTTGGGAGTAACTCAGCTGCGTGGTTCTGACTTAGGATCTCTGAGGAGGTTTTGGTCAAGATGTCATCTGAAGGCTTAACTGGGAAGGTCAGACCCACTTCCAGGATGGTGCCCTCACATGGCCGGCAGGTTGGTGTGGGCTGGTGGCTGGAGGGCACTGTTCTTCTTTCATGATTTTTCCATTAGGGCTGCTTGGGAGTCCTCACAATAGAACGTCTGACTTCCCCCAGAGCAAGTGATCCAAGAGAGAGCAAGGCAGAGTGGCAATGTCTTTCATGCCCTGACACTGGAAGTCACACATTCCTGTAATATCCTTTTGGTCTCCAGTTCAGCCTATCAAGTGTGGGAGGGGACTTTGCCAGTGTGACCCTCAGGAGATGAGAATTGCTGGGGCTGTCTGGGAGGCTGGCTACCTTTCCAGGTAGGTGAGGGATTATATCATTGATCCCTTTTTAACCAATAGGAGGCTGAGGTATGAGGCTGAGCGACTGACCCACAGGTCATGCAAGGAGATGTGATGTTGGCTGAGTTTGGTACCTTGCTGCCTTCTGAAGTGCTTTCTTCCATTCAAAACGGTTCGATTAGGATTTCTGATGGTATCACAGAAATAGCAGAGAACTCTGAATTGCTTGTGGGAGTACTAGGGAAGAGGACACTTAGAGCAGAAACTAAACCCAAGAGAAATTCTTCCACCCAGAACCTATTGTTCAGGTAAAATCACATTGTTAGGTTCGTAAGGAGGCTGGCTGGTGGACAGATGGTGGTGGTTTAATTGCTAAGTCGTGTCTGCCTCTTGCAACCCCATGGACTGTAGCCTGCCAGGCTTCTCTGTTCATAGGATTTCCCAGGCAAGAATACTGGAGTGGGTTGCCATTTCCCTCTCCCGGGATCTTCAGTTGAACTGACCCCAGGAATTGAAGCCAGGTCTCCTGTGTTGCAGGCAGTTTCTTTACTGACTGTGCTCCGAGGGGCGGGCAGACTTATTGTTTATTACAGGTTGTTTTATTAATGTTGGTTTTCAGGAAGTTCCTCATTAAACTGGAAAAATAATTTACTAACCTATCTATGTCTATAGTTATGGAGAGATGGGTGGATGGGTAGATAGACAGATAAAGAGTTGATGGATAGGTATGTAGGTGGGTCAGTGAGTGGATGGGTGCTAGTGTAAGGCTATCAGGGTGTTTTGGGAAAGGACTGGTTTTTATTTTGAGGTTATGTTCTTTCTGAATAATACTTAAAAAGATTTTTAAAAAAACCCCAAACCTTGAGGTTGTCCTTGACTTCTCTCTTTACCTCATATCCTATATTTGCAAAATTTCTGGGATTTGGCCACTTCTCACCACCTCTTGGGATATCACCCTGGTCCCAGCCGCCGTCATCTCTGGTCTGGGTTATTACAGTGGGCTCCTCCTTGGCACCCATTCATTCTATTCTCCATAAACTGCCAGAGGGACCATATGCGAACCTAAGCAGGCCATGCGATTCCTAGACTCAGACTTCCGAGAGCTCTCAACTCAGTGTAAATCCCACGTCCTTATAACGATCCAGAGGGCCGCACAGAGCCCTAACTCCTGTTTTCTCTCTGACTCTTCCCGCATCCACTCTGGCCTCTGCTGGTCCTCACACTCTCCAGGCCTGCTTCCTCTTCAGCATCTTTGCTGATTCCTCTGCCTGACATGATCTTAGCCAGATTTCTGCATGACCCACTCTCCTACTTCTCGGTGATGACTTCCCTGGACACACAAGCCCAGATCCTCCACCCCCAACTGCATTTTGCTCCTGACTGCAAGTCCCAGCTTCTGAAAGCATGCTGAATGTCAGCCCTCAGTAATTATTTGTTGGATAAATGAACAAGTGAACAATGAATACCAGCCAAGGCCTTTCCATTCATCATCTCATTTAATCCAGCAAGTAGGTCTGATTTATTAGTGTGTTCATTTTATGGGTGGGGTGACAGAGTCCAGGGAGAGTCATTGGTTGGCCTGGTCCGTGGCTGAGCTGAGACTGAAATGCAAGCTTGTCTGTCTCCGAGACCAGTGCGCACTTGGCCTCTCATTGCCCTGTGTGATGTGGACCTTCTACCCTCGGATGCTGGGGATTCTAGAATGTCAGCTTCAAATCCTAATTTTTCACCAAATCAATCAAGTCATCAGAGAGGTGACATTAAGATGCAGTGGGAAGCAGAGAAAGCTATCAATTTTTTCTTTTCTCTTTTTGTTCCACAATATTGGGTTTCTTTTGAAAAGTCCTCCTCACTGACCTTTAATAATAGCCTCTCCCCCACCCCCTGCCCCCACTGCCGTATACCTCCACACATGCTGGCAGAAACCTTACTTGCTCAGAACTGTCAGCTCCAGCTGCCTTGGGACTCTTTGGAGGAAGACTGGCTTCTCTTGGTTCTGCTTGGAGGTGAAAAAGCCGTTCTGAGTCTCTCCAGACAGTAGTGATGACTAAAAATAACTGAGCCGCTGTTATTTTTCACTTTTCATTTTAAGGAAAAACATGACTGTATTCGAGAAAGAGTTTTGAATGAAGGGGAAAAGACTTTCCTAATTCTCCCAGGTCTCTCAGTAGACATGTTGAATTGTGGGCATCTTCTAAATGATCAGAACCTCTCCCTGTGACAGGACTTGATGAAATTTTGGTTGAGATGCATGAGGGAGACAGGAATAAAAGACCGCGCACACACACTCACAGAACCTGGAACTCACACCTAAGCCATGTAGGAGTCAGGACTGGTCTTACCTAGCAGATGATTCCCCATGAGGAGAGTAGGAAGATGAGCAATTAATAACAGCTTTCATCATGAATCAAGACCTTCATATTCATTACCTCATTTAGTGTGGCAGGATAGTTATTATTTATTACTACCCGCATTTTACAAAGGGTCAAGTTGACTCAGTGCTAAAGAATCCGTCTGCCAAGCAGGAGACTCGGGTTTCATCCCTGGGTCAGGAAGATCCCCTGGAGAAGGAAATGACAACCCACTCCCGTATTCTTGCCTGAACAATCCCATGGACAGAGGAGCCTGGCCGGGCTATAGTCCATGGGATCACCAAGAGTTGGACGTGACTTAGCAACTAAAACAGCAAACAGCAAGCACTGCAAAATCAAGTTAATTGCTTTATCCAATCTGCGGTCAAGCTGCATTTCCAAGGTTACTCTTGGTGAGAAGCCCCCCGTCTGTAAAACTCTTCTTTGTGCATGAGTACCAGCTTCATTACAAGTTCATTCTCTCAGGTTTGCAACCTGGTTCTCAACCTGGGGAGCTTTGACTAATGCTGATGCCCAGGCCCCACCCTCAAGGGTTTTGATATATTTGATGTGAGTGAAAGTGCAAGTTGCTTAGTTGTGTCTGACTCTTTGAGACCCCCATAAGCTACATAGTCCATGGAATTCTCCAGGCTAGGATACTGGAGTGGGTAGCCTTTCCCGTCTCCAAGGGCTCTTCCCAACCCAGAGATCGAACCCAGGTCTCCCGCATTGTAGGCTCACTCTTTAACCAGCTAAGCCTCAAGGGAAGCCCAAGAATAAGGGGGTGGGTAACCTATCCCTTCTCCAGCAGATCTTCCCGATTCAGGAATCGAGCTGGGGTCTCCTGCATTGCAGGCAGATTTTTTTTTTTTTTTTTTTAACCAACTGAGCTATCAGGAAGCCCAGAATTAAGGATTCCAGTGTGCAGTCAGGGTCAGATGCATTGGGTTAAGTCTTTGCTGACTTGGAGAAGACCCCAGCGAGATGCAAATACTTCGTCAATTGCACCCTTCTAAACCATGAGGGGATGGTAGATGTTACACCTTGCATTGAGCTGGAGCAGAGCTCACGTGGCGCACACTTTGCTTTACATCTCTTTCCAGAGCCCTGATAGGAGGCCTTTTAGGAATAATAGAGACCCCTGTGGCTTAGCATCACTCAGGAGTGACGCTTGATGGTGATGGAAAGAATGTTCTCCTCTTGCTTTTAAGCTTTTTATTAAAAAAAATTCACTTTATATTTTCCTAAGTTAGGAAGAAAAGTATAGAAAGGTAGACCAGAAGGTAAAGAATTCTCTAGGAAACCAAGTAAGTAATGTTGGGATGGCAAGGAGAGAGTCAGAACCTGGGGGTTCTGGGGTGGGCACCACACCACATTGAAAAAGGTGGAGCAGAGAGTTGTGTCAGGGGCCCCCCAAAGACACAGAGAAGGAAAACTCTGCCAGGGCAGGGGCCATCTGTCTTGATTTCACTGTATTTCTAGTTTCCAGGACAGTATCTGGGATACAACAGGCAATGCATCAATAATTGTTAAATTAATGACGCATGTATGCTCAGTTGTTTCTGACTCTTTGAGACCCCGTGGACTGTAGCCTACCAGGATCTTCCATTCATGGGATTCTCAAGGCAAGAATACTAGAGTGGGTTGCCATGCCCTCCTCCAGGGGATCTTCCCAACCCAGGGATCGAACCCACATCCCTGTGGCTCCTGCATTGGCAGGCAGATTCTTTACCACTGAGCCACCTGGGAAACCCCTTAAATTAAATTAAATTAAATTAAATTAGTGATGAATGCACTTAAAGAAAACACTATTGCCTTTCAAGAGCTTGTCATGAGTGGTCTCCAGGACTTTCCTTCTTGATTCTTCTGGATATAAAGATAAGGATGATCCAGAACTGAAGTATATTAATAGTTCTGTGGCTAGAAGGTGCTAGAAAGAATGGAAACATATAACCTCAGGACATCACTGTGGAACATGACGAGGTGTAGAGATGCCAGAGATGGGAACCCACACACTCATATTCAGCTTTGCTCTGAGCATGTCTTCTGGAGAAGATGAGATGAGATTCTCCAGGGGCTACACACTGGAGGGCCATGCAGAGAATCTAGTTCTGCAGCTATCTTGTTTGGATCGCCAGTTTATTAATGATATTTTAAATTTGTTACCAACACTTAAAAATTGGGAGATTTCAGGCTTCCCTGGTGGTCCAGTGTTTAAGAATCCACCTGCCAATGCAGAGGACATGGATTTGATCCCTTGTCTGGGAAGATTGCACACGTCGTGGAATATCTAAGTCCGTGAGCTACAACTCCTGAAGCACAAGTGCCTAGAATCCATGCTCTGCAACAAGAGAAACCATCTTGCACCACAAGAGTAAAACTAGTAAAAACTCTCTAGCACCGCAGCTAGAGAGTACCCTCACCACTTGCCACAATTAGAAACAGCCCGTGTGCAGCAGTGAAGACCTGGTGGAGCCAAAAATAAAGAAATAAACAGATAAACGAAAATCGGGAGATTTCCTTAAGAAGTCCAGATTTCTGGCTTCTCTGGAAAATGCAGAAGCTCTAGCAGCTCTGGGTCAGAATTCCCACTGGCAGGAATTATTGACTAGCTGCTGACCCTCTGGACAGATGGGCTAGGCTCCCCTTTCTTTGCCTTGACATCTGCCCAGGGGCTCTGCCTAGTGTTATTACCAACCTTGGCCCTGTAGGCATTTGAGTTTGATACTCTCTGTGTTGTTCCTTTGCTTCTGACTGCCAGCTACATATTCCAGGCTGTTTTTCTCACTGGGCATTTGGAACCTCGGCCAGCCTGCTTCTCAGCATCTCCAGGTGATTGCTTCACACCCAACCCAGGCTGTATGTGACATGGCTCATCTGCTTGTGATGTGGCAGGCACTGCTGGTTTTGGGTTTTTTTTGTTTTTGCCCAACAAACATTCCCTCCCTGCCTTTGTTCTTCTAAAGGAAAAGGCAATGTGTTCAGTCTCAGCAGATGAATCACAGTTGGGCCAAGTTATCTGTGGAAATTCCAATTCATTTCCAAAACTGCCCGGGACTGGTTTTGTGGTGGACACGTGACCCGGTTCTGGCCAATGATGTTTAAGGAGAAGCTCTACTGGGAGTTTCTGGCAAAACTCTTTCTCCCTCATAAAAGAAGGATTCCTTCCTTTTGGAAAACTGCTATGTGAAGATGTGATACTTAGAGTTGTCACAGCCATTTTGTGACCATGAAGCAAGGCCTCATTCTCACACTGAGAATAACAGAAGACAGGAAGATCCAGGGACTCTAATGATACCACTGAGCTGCTGCTACTTTTCTTTATTATGAGTGTATTTTGCAAGCCACAAATGCACTTATGTTGCAAGATTGTGTTGGTATTTTGAAAACAATTAATTGAAAAAAAAAACAATTAATTGAAGCTGAACACATTTCTAAACCATATATTTCTCTCACCAGGTGGATAGTAAGCTCCAAAAAGGCAGGACTGCATCTGTTTGTTCTCTAGCATATATATATATATATATTAGCTAGTACTCTATAAAATATTTATTGAATGGACAAATAAATGCATTTCTGACATTTCAAACTGTGAAATAGTTTCATTACTATTCAAAGTACGAAGAAGGCAGAAACATCCAATTTATATTCTCTGGTCCAAGTAAATAATATATTTAAACAAAAATCAGGTAGTAATTTCAGAGTAGTAAATGTGAGATGAATACATTTGACCTCATTTTACAGGTGAGAGTTCTGGAGCTTAGAGGGGAGAAATCCCTTGCCTATATTCCCAGGGATAGTCACAGATGGGAAACAGTGGAGTCTGGGTGGTGTGAGTCCAAAATCCAGACTCTGTGGTCTCTGGTCCACGTGCTAAGCTCTACCACCTGCCATCCTCAAGGGAGGGTGTAATGCCTGCAGCCAACAAGATAACACTGACGGGTCTTGCCTTGCAAAATACAACAGATGACGGAACTACCCAGCAGAACTCGGTTCCCTTGAGCCCTGATTCACAGATGCTGTTTTGGGGCCATGTATGAGTAGAGCCACCAAAAGTGGCCTCATGGAACCTGACAGTTTGTGGCATCCATCCCTTTCAGCTCCCTGCTTATGAACCCATGTTATGGCAGCATGAACATGGACCTTGGAGATCAGCAGGCCTGATTTCTAGCTCCAGCTCTGCCCCTCACAAGCTGTATCACCTTGGGTGTACAAAGTCAGCCTTTTGAGACTTGGCTTCATTCTCTACAAAAGGCAGTGTGTTTATAGTGAGACAGCACATGGGAAACACTTTCTTTGCATGGGACCCAGCACATACTAGGCACTCCACATACACTTGTTTCTGCCTGCTCCCTTCTTCTGTCTCAGTGCTGAGGTCAACTGTAAGTCAATCTTTATGCTTATAGAAGTCATTTCATTTTTTTTTTTTTTTGTATGAGGTCAATGTGAAAGGGATGTGGAAAATTTTATTGAAGATTTCATAACCCTTATTTCTGGGTTCTGTGCCAGAGAAGTAAACCTTAGTTCATCTCATTGTGAAAGAGAACTAGTACCAACTGCTACCAAATGCACAGTCAAGCTGAGAAATGTTATGGCTTAAATGCTGCAGAATATTTTCTTATCTGCAGATGAATGACATTTAAATAGAAACTCATGTTCAGTTATTTCATTACCTGAAATATGCCCCCAAACAGCATGCCTCAGTAATTACTGTACATTTTTCTTAAATACCGTGTTTACTGATTATCTTATAACCGGATGATACACATACGTTAATTTTATATTTATGGAGAAGTGCTCTTTCCTGACAACTTGAACATCTAAATTAGGCAGCGCAAAATCAGATAATTGCAGAGAAACATTTGTCGTCTGGCATATGAGATCTCCAGGTAAATAGCATAATTATGTGCTGTCTGTTTGGAATCAATTGAAGGTGGGCGTCCGGATGTTGATCAGTTACCCTTCCATCATCTTCTCATTTCTAAAAGTAAATTTCCAGGTTACTTTAAAGAAAATCTTCTAGCTTTGACGACTCTCATCAAATGTCCATGCCCTTGCTGTAATGACTTGATGTTCTTGGAGACTGTGGGTACAGAAGAGCATGTTTAAGTAAAATAGCTACTGAAAAAAAAAATCTGGCCGAGTTTTGCATCTCTCTCCTTCTGATAACAGATCTGGCCAATGAGATTGGCATATGGCTCAGGTCTGGCTGATCATTGAAATCTATTCCTCAGGCATCAGTAATTGGCTCAGTGAGTGATCATGTGACCTTAGGAGAGCCAACGGGCACTCTTCCCTGGAACTGATGCTGAAGGAAAGACAGTCTTGTTTTTGGCTGGAAATATAAAGGAGAATGTAAGTTGTAGGTGCTGGCAGCGATCATTTTTTCCTGTCCTGTAGAGAAGACCCATACTGTAGTGGAAGATAATGAAGCCAAAGAGAGAAAATGGAGGTGAGAAGTTGATGAAAGAAGGGGAAAGAGAGAGACAGAGAAATGCTTTGCAGTGTCAAGGTCCAGTTCCATTACCTTCCTCTGGTATACGGTATATGGGTAGACTGGGTTCTGAACAAAGGAACTTTAGCTTAACAGTCAGGCAAAAGGGCAGGATTCTTTGAGGCAGGCCATTCTGTGTGATTATAATAACAAAAGCAATGACAAACAAGTCAAAGGAACAATTCCAGCGTAGAGTCAGAATTGACTTTTCCCTGCAATAGGTGCAAGAATCTCCATGGGTTAAGCAGTGAGGACATGTTTCCAGGATAGATTCTTTGCTCCTGGGAAGAACTGGAAAGACTTTATTTCCTAAATCTAACTCCTTTTGAGGTGACAGAAGTTTTTTTTTTTTTTTTTTTTAAGTAAAATTCTTAAAGATTGGATGAGATGGAAATAGCTCTGGTGGTAGGGATGGGGTTGGGGTCCCTGGCTGAGAGAGGGCATGGGATTTGAGGGTGGTTCTGTGGGTGGTGAAATCTGTGACCCTCTCAGGATGCCCGAGCAAGGGTGGAAGCTGAGAGTGGTGGTACAAGCCTTTGTGGCTGGACTAGGGTCAGCGTGAGGGGATCTCTGGCCATGGCTACTTTGAGCCTAATTAGGCATCAATAGCCAGAGATTGCTGAAAACTGGGTTCAATGGTGTCACAAAACAGAAAAGTTGGCGCTGATTCTAAGACCCCTGTCCATCTCAGGTCCACGTCTCTCTTCCATTCTCTGGGCATCAAGAAACCTGGAGGATTTAACAGGGAGGAGGGACAGCAGAACCCAACGGAGACTTCATTTGTCACTACCTCGGCAGATGGAGCTCAGAGTCTGATCTGATTTGATTTGGAAAAAAATAAATTTTTGTGACCGGCTTGCCCCCAAGGGTTGCAGAGCCTTTTCGAACCTGATTTTGACATTATTTCCTGTCTGCCAAGTGTCCGTCTTGATAACCCGCTGGCCAGGAAAGTTAGAAAGGGCATCCTTGCTTTGCTCTTTCAACAGAAGTGCTGGGGGGGAGGAGAGATGTGTTAAGGAGATTCATTGGAGGGAACTCATGAGCCTTTGAACCAGCATTTATTGAAATACAGAAGGAAAGGAATGGATTCAGTGAGAGGATGGAACCCTTTGAAGGAGTTTTGAAGCTGGGGTTTAGGACCCCAAGGATCAAGTCTACTTCCTGGCTGTGTGGCCTGAGGCAAGTTATACTGCCTCTCTGAGCCTCTGCTTTCTTTTGTGGAGAAAAGATATAATAACATCCACTGGGGTGGATCAGGTTCCCAGGAAACAGACCGAGGTGGAGATTTGCCTGGAGGTTTAGAGGGGAGAGTTCTAGGGCTCAACACTTGCTGGAAGGTAAAGGAGAAGGATTTGGCAGTGGAAAGAGAAGAAATGGAAGGGCTGCAAAAGAGACCTCAGCCAATTACCATATCATTGTAACTGAGCAGGACCCTATGGGGCCTTCCTGGTGCAGACCCCTTCCCCATATCCTCTGCTTTATCCCTTCTCTGAAGTACTGGATAACAGTATCAGATGCTTATTTCCTGAGGGATCTTCCTGACCCAAGGATTGAAACCAAGTCTCCTTTGTCTCCTGCATTGGCAGGCAGATTCTTTATTACCACTGAGCCACCTGGGAGGCCCCTACATGTGTTAAAACCACTACCAAATGGAATGATTTAACTACTCAATGGTCATGTAGTCGCCAGACCTGCTGGTGCCAGAAAAGTGAAAGTGAAAGTTGCTCAGTCATGTCCGACTCTTTGCAAGCCCATGGAAGAGTCCATGGTGTTCTCCAGGCCAGAATACCAGAGTGAGTAGCCATTCCCTTCTCCAGGGGATCCTCCCAACCCAGGGATCGAACCCAGGTCTCCCGCATTGCAGGCAGATTCTTTACCAGCTGAGCCACCAGGGAAGCCCCAAGGGATCCTTATGATTGCTGGTGCCTAAGGATTGCTAATGTTAATGCTCATGACACTGCCCTGTTACCTCCCCATCAACCAATCAGAGAATCGTGCATGAGTTGATCACAGATCCGGGTGCCCCTCCTTTAACTGGCCTTAAAAAAGTGCTTTGCTGAAAACCTTTTGGGGAGTTCAGGGTTTCTGAGCATGGCCCACCCATTCCCCGGGCTTCCCTGGTGACTCTGTCAGTAAAGAATCTGCCTGCAATGCAGGAGACAGGGGTTCGATCCCTGGGTTGGGAAGATCCCCTGGAAAAGTGAACGGCAACCCACTCAATTCTCCAGTATCCTTGCCTGGAGAATCCCCATGCCCGGTGGGCTATAGTTCCTGGGTCGCAAAAAGTCAGACATGACTGACTGACTAACACACTATTCTGACACACACATGTCACGTATCAGCCTCTCAATGAACGGTCTTCGACAATATTGTCATAGTTGTTATAATTCTTCTGATATCAAGAACATTTGGGGAGAAGCTAATGAATAAAAAGAGACGAGTAAGTTCCCAGCAGCCCTGAGGTCTGGGAAATTCATGGGGAAGACCAGTCCTCCAGGAGTTCAGTGGCCTTTGCGGAGCCTCTAAGCGCGGAGGAGCTGACTTTAGACTTGCGTCCTGAAAAAGCCTCCAAGTCTGCAAACAAAGCAACGTCTTGCCTTTGAAGGTGGAAAGCCGGAACAAGCAGAGGTCTGAACAAAGCTGTTTTGCATGTGAACCAGCCCTGGTTTATGGTTCTCTGGAGCCAAGAACACTCAGGCCACCAACCAGCATGTGCTATTGTTTTCCTTGTGGCAGTTAGATTCTGCCTCCTCACTAGGCCGGGTGCTGCCTGAGACTTGATTAATTATTTTCAGGAACAAGGGCATGTGCTGAATCCTTTTAACGTGTACATGACATCGAGGCCTCTGCTCAGGCTTTGATCCTTTCTGGAAGAAGTGCTGGGTCAGCAGGAGAGGCTGCTGGAGCCTCAGGTATCGCAGGGAAGTCTACTAAAGCCACCAGGAGTTTGTTCCCAAAGTGATGGCCTTGCCCCTTCTCCTGGGAACTCCAAGGATCATGGTTTAGAAGACTGGCTTGTCATCAGAGGAGATGTTAAGGTTGACAATGAGCTGCATGAGGACATATCTTATGGGTTTGGTTTGTCCTTGTATCCCCAGAATCATCATGCGGCTTGGTACCTAGGAGAAGCTCAGTGAATATTCATTGGATGAATAAACAAGCAAATGAATGAATGAATGATTCTCCAGAAGATACTGGAAGATCCAACCTCACCCTCCCGATCTTTGTGTCCCAGGAAGGTGAGTGTGTTGCCATGGAGATGTGACTGTCCATGGACCATCTCTAGGTGCTCCCCTCCCCTGAACCCTGGGCCCCTTGGGGGTTGTGTGTGTTCTCTGGTCTCCCAGGTATGAGATTCTATAGTGATGGAGAGGCAGAGCCTTCACACATGCCAGGCCCTTTCCTGGTCACCTTCTTCTTCCTCACTCGCTCCTCCTCACTTTGATAAGTACTGATCATCCCTGGGATTTTTTATTTTTTACAATGCCGCAGTTAGGGCGATCGCTTGAAAATGCTCATCAGATCACATGTAATCTCAGTTTCCCCATTGGTTGCTCCCCACTGTCCTCGGGGTAAATTCTGAAGCTCCATCAACACCCTCCCAGGCTTTGTACCCCCCTTTAACATCATCTCAGGCCATGGTCTCCCTGGACCATGTGCAATAGATGCTGGTTCAGGGAACACTTGGGACAGTAGCTCAGATCACAGGTACCTTCTGGGGAGCTGCAAGAGCCGGACCACAGATGCTGCCACCAGAAGCGGGCCGTGAGGTCCCCTTACTCATTGCTAAGGGAGGCGATACTAACAGTGCCAGAGGGGATGCACATTAAGATGTATGCTTCTACTTTAATCCTTGCAGCACTCCTAGGAGATTGTTGCTGTCATTACTCTAGTTGACAGATGAGTAAACTTGGTGCTGAGGGAGGTTCAGGGAAGGACTCAAGGTCAAGAACTTGCTCGCATCCATGTATGTGTTCAGTGCTCTTGATGGTGATGCTGCGAAGATGGGGGAGGGGCAGTCCTGCTGGCGCGGCTCGGTTTCCAAGCTCTGTGCCGCCTATACCTGAGCTCTGGCTGCCTGCTGGTCTCTTCCCCATGTTGTCCCATGAGGTCCAGGCACTGACCTTATCCTCACCTGCAGATCTTACCTTGAACCAGTGCCCTTTCCTGTTTCAGATTCTGAAATGGCCTCCCAGTGGTTTCGGTAAAGAGGCCCCAGCAAAGCTCCGTGTGATGCCATTTGGTCACTTGCAAGCCTGCGAGCCCTCCAGGGCCATTCTCAGAACCCTTAGGAATCTGGAAGTTCCATTTCTCACAAACCGTTGGCTTCTGGACAGGCTGAGTTGTGCCTACATTATGCTCGGTCATTTGTGTGTGTGTTAGTAGCTCAGTCGTGTCCGACTCTTTGCAACCGCATGGACTATAGCCCACCAGGCTCCTCTGTCCTTGGGATTCTCCAGGCAAGAATACTGAAGTGGGTTGCAATGCCCTCCTCCAGGGGATCTTTCTGACCCAGGGATCAAACATGCATCTCTTATGTCTCCTGCTTTGGCAGGCAAGTTCCTTACCACTAGCACCATGTGGGAAGCCCAGTCATCGGTGGCCCTTTAATGATGAATGTAAAATGGAGCCTCTTTTATTTTTCAAGGCCATAAAGCTATTCGTTTAAAGTTGCTCCTGCTCAGCCCATACTCACAGATAAACATAAATAAATCATACTTCTTCCCCATGAATTATGCATTAAATACACATCTGTAAAATGTCCCCATCCATATAAGAACTTCAAATCTATGGGATCTTAATTGGACACCAAATCAATTTTCATATCTCTGTTGATGGAATTTAAAAAATACTCCTAGCTTTATTTCAAATGTCAGCCCTTGTTACATGATACAAAAGTAAAACCTTTTACTCAAAGCCCTGTCATTTGGATCTCCACTGCTTGCGTTCACTTTCCCTAATTCAAAACTCAGCTCAGGTACCTGGTGATGAAGAGATTAAGATGATTCTCTGCCAGCCGAGCAGCAGAGAGTTCAGATAGCATCGGAGAGTAAAAGGTAAAAAAACGGTCGACGACGGAGGAAATATGCATGCCTAGCATAAGCCAAGAAGCTCTGGCACAGGTGTCTAGGATGCAAAGACGAGAAAGGAAGAAGGGGAAGTGGAGAGGGAGAGAGGGTGCATGGTGGTGGGGGGAAATTATCTCCTTTCTGCCAAGTGTTTTTTTTATTATTATTAAATTAAATTTATTTATTTTTGGCCACATTGGGTCTTCATTGCTGCTCAAGGGCTTTCTCTAGTGGCGGCGATCGAGCAGGGACTACTCTCTAGTTGTGGTGTGGGAGCTTCTCATTACGGGAGCTTCTCATTGCGGTAGCTTCTCTTGTTGCAGAGCATAGGCTGTAGTGCATGCAGGCTTCCATAGTTGAGGTGTGCGGGCTCAGTAGTTGTGGCACACAGGTTTAGTTGACCCAACGCATGTGGAATCTTCCCAGATCAGGAACTGAACCCATGTCCCCTGTATTGATAGGCAAGTTCTTAACCACTGGACCACCAGGGAAGTCCTTCGCTAAGTTCTTCAACTCCAACAGGTCATTTAGGTCAATCTCCCATTTTAGGAGATATGGGCCTCACTCTGCTGGTGAGAAAACTGAGATCTAGAAATGTCATGGGATTCCCCCCCCCCCCAGTTTTGTCTTGAGCACATTATTGACCAGAGACGTATTAATATGTCTTTTGTTACCTGAACATTATTGACTGGAGATGTATCAACATCTCTTGCATAACAAATTGCTGGTCACAGGTGTTAGTTTTTGCAAAAATCTCCTGGTCAATAATGAGCTGATAAATAGACTCATAAGGTATTTGTCTTTCTGTGACTGGCCTATTTCACTTAGCATTATGATTTTGAGATTTGTCCATGCTGTAACGTGTGTCAAAATTTCCTTCTTTTCTGAGGCTTAATAATATTCCATTTTATGTACATGCCATGTTTTGTTTATCCACTGTTCTGTCACTGGACACTAGGGTTACTTACATCTTTTGGCTCTTGTGAATAATGCTGCTATGGGTGTATAAGTATCTCTGATATAGTACTTTCAGTTCTCTGGGATATGTACTCAGACATGGAATTGCTATGTCATATGGTAGTTCTATTTTCATTTTATTTAAAAGAACTCTGTTCTCCATAGAGGCTGAACATTTTATATTCCCATCGATAGGGACATGGATTTTTTTAAGGCTATGCTGTGCTGTGTTTGCTCAGTCATGTCTGACTCTTTTGTGACCCCCTGGACTGTCTCTCATCAGGCTCCTCTGTCCATGGAATTCTCCAGGCAAGAATACTGGAGTGTTTTGCCATTCCCTTCTCCAGGGGATCTTCCCGACCCAGGGATTGAACCTGGATCTCCCACATTGTAGGCAGATTCTTTACCATCTGAGCCACCAGGGAAGCCCAGAGAATTAGACTGGTGTCCTTATAAGAGGAGGAAATTTGGATACAGTAGACAGCAGGGCTGTTTGCACACAGAGAAGAGACCTGTGAGGTCACAATAAGAAGGTGACCATTTGCGAGCCAAAGAGAGAAACCTCAGGAGAAACCAACATGCCAACACCTTGATCTTGGACTTCTAGCCTCCAGAACCATGAGAAGATAAATCTCTGTCATGTGAGTCCCCCATGGTATGACATTTTGTTATGCTAGCCCTAGGGGACTAGCATGCTGCCTCAAAGGGTTACTATGGGAATTCAGTGGGTGGTAGTACATAAAACATCCAGCATAGTATGAACCCTCAGTGGACACTCAGTGTACGCTGGTTTCCCTTCTGCCCATAATCCACATGGGTCATGGGAACTGCTTGCTAGCTCCTTGTCTCCATCTTTGTACCCCAGTACACAGGAAGTGAAAGTGTTAGTCATTCAGTTGTGTATAACTCTACGCAACCCTGTGGACTGTAGCCCCCCAGGATCCTCTGTCCATGGGATTCTCCAGGCAAAAACACTGGAGTGGGTAAGCCATTTCCTTCTCCAGAGGATGTTCCCGACCCAGGGATTGAACCCGGATCTCCTGCATCACAGGCGGACTCTTTACCATCTGAGCCGCCAAGGAAGCCCCAGCACAGTCAGCGCTCAATAAATGAGCTGCAAATTCAGCACACAGATGAGGTCCCTTTCCAAAGCACAGACGCTCCAGACCTGTACCTGGTGTCATCCATCCTGAGCTCCATCCCAGTGGCATTCAGATTTTTCTCTCCTCATTACAGAACCTCACTTAGGAGATCTGAATTACCTGGGAATAGCCCCCCACCCCCAACAACAGCCACCCTCTTTTAAGCTATGTTCTACACTCTGGGTTTCTATAGATGGTGCCATGAAAGTCTCATAGCAACCCTACAAGGCAGCAATAGTAGTATCATTCCCACCTCTGTAGTTGAGCAAACTGAGGTCCCAAGAAATTAATTTCCATAAGTTATTCACCCAGCTGGGAAATAGTCATGCCTAGAGTCAAACCTGGGTTGATCTGATAGCAAAATTCATGTGCTTAACTACTAACCAAAAGGACTTAGACTCATTAGTTAATGAAAACAATAGCAATACATACTGTCTGTGGGTTGCTTGCAATGTGCTAGGCATTGTGCTAAGTTGTTTACCCCCATTTTCTCATTTTAATCCTCTCAACAACCTGTGGGTAATTGCAATCACACCTTCCTTCTACAGATAAGGAAACTGAGGCACAGAGGATTTGGTGATCTGACCAGAGTTCCATAGGTGATAAGGAGGGGGCAGTGCTACATTGATAATTACTGAACACCTTCAGAAACCTAAGATCATGGCATCTGGTCCCACCACTTCATGGCAAATAGATGGGGAAACAGTGGAAACAGTGGCTGACATTATTTTTTTGGGGCTCCAAAATCACTGCAGATGGTGATTGCAGCCATGAAATTAAGATGCTTACTCCTTGGAAGGAAAATTATGACCAACCTAGACAGCATATTGAAAAGCAGAGACACTACTTTGTCAACAAAGGTCCATTTAGTCAAGGCTATGGTTTTTCCAGTAGTCATGTATGGATGTGAGAGTTGGACTATAAAGAAAGCTGAGCGCCAAAGAATTGATGCTTTTGAACTGTGGTGTTGGAGAAGACTCTTGAGAGTCCCTTGGACTGCAAGGAGATCCAACCAGTCCATCCTAAAGGAGATCAGTCCTGGGTGTTCATTGGAAGGACTGATGCTGAAGCTGAAACTCCAGTATTTTGGCCACCTGATGCGAAGAGCTGACTCATTTGAAAAGATCCTGATGCTGGGAAAGATTGAGGGCAGGAGGAGAAGGGGACGACAGAGGATGAGATGTTTGGATGGCATCACCGACTCGATGGACATGGGTTTGGGTGGACTCCAGGAGTTGGTGATGGACAGGGAGGCCTGGCATGCTGCGGTTCATGGGGTCACAAAGAGTCGGACACGACTGAGCGACTGGACTGAACTGAACACCTTCCACAGGCACCCTCTGTGCTCAGATTCCTTTCTGTGTTTTAGCAACATAACCCTTTTCCAGGGAGGTCCAGAGAGGCAGAGAAGATTATCTGCAGGTCCACACAGCTGGTGAGTGGCTGAGTTGTGACTTTATTCCCCTCAGACCTCAAGCCTTCCTACTGGTCCTTTCTGAGCTCCATTTACTCCACTTACACTTTCCCCAACATCGTAGCTAGCCCCGCATGGCCTTGAGAACTTCTCCACCCACAAGGTGGGGCCATCTGGTGACTGACTGACAGTGAGACGTTCACAGAGGAACTGTCTTAGAATGGCTCCAATGCTTATTTCCTCATTATTTTGATTCTGAGTTTCTGCAAATTGAGGACTCAGCAGCACAAGGATTAGGCAATTTTCTTGCCTCCCATAATGTACTTTCTCTGAATTGGTTCTTTCGAGACAATTATTTGAGGCCGTCAGATTGCTCCCGCAGGCAAGCTGAGGAAGTCACATCTTCATATTCCCACATGTCTTAGGGGTCCTTTCATCTCTTACTTGGATTCACAACGGCAGGAAGGGAAAGGCAGCCCCCTCCTCCCCCTCCAAAAAACCTACTCAGACCTAATCAAGGAGCCTCGATGCAAATCTTCTATGTCCAAACACAAACCAAACCCCTCTCTGCTTTCTCCTCTATTATCTCTTAAATCCTCATGCTGACCTCCTGAGACGGATCCTATTATTTCCAATTCCTAATTGAAGAAACTGAGGATTCTTTAGAGATGAAGTAAAAATTTTCCAGGTAACAGCCAGTCCCTAGCCTTTGCCATCTTTCACTCTTGTCTCTTCTCTTTGAATTTTCAGAATTTAAATTGCTTCTCTCTTCATTTGGTGCTTAGTAAGATGTAGCCTTATCTTTTATTTAAATGCTTTGGAGAGGCAGCAGAGTATAGAGGTTAAAAGGATAAGCTTTTGAATCAGGGAGATTCGGATCTGATTGCTGGCTCTACCTCTTATTCACTAAAGAACCCACGAGCTATTTAACCTCTCCAAACCTGTTTCTTTTTCTGTAAAATGGGGATAAATAGAGTACTTAACTCATGGAGCTCTTCGTGGGCAAATAATATATTTAAAGTGGTTGGAACAGTTCCTGCACATTGTAGGCGCTTAAGAGAGCTTAGTTGACCTTGTCGTTTAGGTCATTATTATTAATTTGTGCGGACACCATTGTGAAAAATGCTGGGAAGAGAGCCAAGCATTCAGGTGTCAGTTGTAAAGTGTACAAATCCTTGCAAATGTGCATACTGCTTGGGTCGTTTAGAGATTGAGTCTCAGTTCTTATGTAAATTCTGTCCAATGGGGATACTGATTTTGGCTTCTTTGTTTGAAAGAAGACTTGTGGGGCTCAGATGGCACTACGTGCACGGCAGACCAAAGATGCTGAGTGATTGACAAATAAGGTAACTTTCCATGAATGGTTTTTAAAAACCCCCCAGTGCGTTGTATGTGTAATGGACTCATGGATCAATTCAACACCGGGAAAGAAGGTAGGTTAGAGGAAATCATAAGGAAGAAAGAAAATAAAGGAAAAAGGGAAGAGAAGAGGTACTCTTAGGCACCATGGTGGTAGTGGTCAAGGGGAGCGGGTCTGGAGTCAGATGGTTGGCTGGAATCCCTACTTAGCCATTTTCCGTCTGTGTCCTTGGATAGATTATATAACCTTGTTGGGACTTGGTTTTCCCAACTCTAAAAGTACATCTGTATCATAGGGCTGTTCTGAGAATTAATATGAATTAATAAGACAATAAAGTGTGAATGTTTAGCATACAGCCTAGTGCATAATGGTCACTTAATATTATATTATTGTCACCGTTATGGATACTGGGCTTCCAAGGTGGCTCAGTGATAAAGAATCCGCTGGCAATGCAGGAGACGCCGGTTCAATCCCTGGGTCAGGAAATCCCTTGGAGAAGGGAATGGCAACCCACTCCAGTATTCCTGCCTGGAGAATCTCATGGATAGAGGAACCTAGTGGGCTGCAGTCCATGTGGTTGCAAAGAGTCAGACATGACTTAAAAACAACAGCAACATTATGGATACTGAAAACTGTCCTGGGGGAAGTGCTTAGGAAACTAGCATTTATTAAGGAACGACTCTTCACTCATATTGTATCTAATCTGTACAGGAACCCAAGAGGGAGATGCCAGAATTATGCTGGTATGTTTACAAATGAGGGTCTGAGGCTCTGAAAAGTGAAGTAACTAATCCAAGGATGCACAGCTGGGAGGCGGTAGAGCCTCGGTTTGATCCCAGGTCTCTCTGAATGCAGAGAGCTTGGCCCCTGTATGTCAGTGCAAGGATGGGGGCTTCGGCAAGTGGAGAGGAAGGAAAGGAGGCAGAGAGGGAGACCAGAAGAGCTGCAGAACATCGCCCGCAAAGGCATTGCTGGGGCTGTTCCCGTGTCACCATGGAGAGAGCTCCGGTTTCTCTGAGAAACCGCCAGATCTCTGATATTTAAAGTGCTTTCCTCTCTTCCAGAGTCTATCAAGACTTTTCCAGCTTCTTAAACTGTGGAGGACTCCTACAAATTCTTAGGAGCACTGCACAAGAAGGAAGTATCTGACTTTCAAGGCTCAGTTGAGATTATGGAGACATGGTGGTCCTTGGAGGGCTGGACCTTGAAAAGAGGTCTTCCTTTGTGGACCACCTGCTCAGTTACTCACCTGCATCCCACCACACACCTGGCTTTGCTTCCAGCTTTCTCCCCTTGCTTGCTCTGTGGCCTTATTCATCACTGCCATCATCCTGACATCTCTGTATAAAGACTGGGGACAAGCAGAAGGTCAAAGTCACGGTTTTATGTGCCTTTCCTTTGGCAATCTGTCCATCAGAGGATCCCTTCCGGGAGTTCTGACAGTGCTGGGAGCTGCCTTTGGCGTCCCCTCAAAACTATGGTTTTCCTGGTAGTCATGTATGGATGTGAGAGTTGGACCATAAAGAAGGCTGAGTGCCAAAGAATTGATGCTTTTGAACCTTGGTACCAGAGAAGACTCTTGAGAGTCCTTTGAACTGCAAGGAGATCAAACCAGTCAATCCTAAAGGAAATCAACCCTGAATATTCATTGGAAGGACTAATGCTGAAACTCCAATCCTTTGGCCACCTGATATGAAGAATGGACTCAATAGAAAAGATCCTGACACTGGAAAAGACTGAGGGCAGGAGGAGAAGAGGGTGACAGAGGATGAGATGGTTGGATGGCATCACCGACTCAATGGACCTGCGAATCTGAGAAAACTCTGGGAGATGGTGAAGGACAGGGGAGCCTGGTGTGCTGCAGTCCATGGGGTCACAAAGAGTTGGATACAACTCAGTGACTGAACAACAAAAAACTAGTCATTTAGACTCTTCACTACTGATGTTACATACTGATCGTTACAATGACTGAGGATCATGTGATCAGATGCTGTAACTTTATGAGAGGTTTACAGTAATGATTTTTGGGGATGCACATTTGAAAGATACATATGAAAAGAAAAGGAAGTTGTTTCTCCATTTTCATTCAGAAGTTTACACAGAAAACATCCCTGCATCAAAAAATCTAAAAAAGGAATTAAGGCCTCTGTGTTCACTTCCAAGAGGAGACTGTCCTGAGCCTTACTCAGAAAGGGCTCAGAAAGTTGAATTTCTTTTTTTTAAATGTTTATTAGAGTATAGTTGATTTGCAATGTTGTTTTACTTTCTACTGCACACCAAAGTGAATCAATTGTACATACACATGTATCTACTCTTTTTTAGGTTCTTTTCCCACATAGGTCATTATAGAGTATTGAGTAGTTTCCTGTGGTAAATAGCAGGTCCTTTTTAGTAATTTATTTTATATGTAGTAGTGTGTATATATCTATTCTAATCTCCCAATTTATCCCTCCTCTCCTTCCTCCTGGTAACCATGGTGATTTAGTCACTAAGCTGTGTCCGACTCTTGTGACCCCATGGACTGTAGCCCGCCAGGCTCCTCCGTCCATGGGATTTTCCAGGGAAGAATACCGGAGTGGGTTGCCATTCCCTTCCCCAGGGGGATCTTCCTGACCCAGGAATCAAACCCAGGTCTCCTGCATTGCAGGCAGATTCTTCACTGACTGAGTTATGAGGGGAGCCCAATAGAAAGTATAAATTCTATCTCACTGCCCCTGTGCAGTGGGTCATTTAGGGAAGAAGGTCTTAAGCACTGTGTGTTTGGCATCTTCTTGCACCAGGTATTTGGTCTACCTGAGTCTTGACAATGCTCCGTGTACGGAGGAGATTACGTTGTTGTTGTTGTTCAGTTGCTCAGTCATGTCTGACTCTTTTGTGACCCCCGTGGACTGTAGCCCACCAGGCTTCTCCGTCCATGAGATTCTCTAGGCAAGAATACTGGAGTGGGTTGCCATGCCCTCCTTTGGGGGATCTTCCCGATCCAAGGACCAAACCCGTGTCTCTTGTGTCTCCTGCATTGCAGATGGATTTTTTACCTCTGAGCCACTGAGGAAGCCCTGAATGAAAAGCAAAGCTTATTAAATGCTTAGAACCCTGGAAGCATTAAATACGCAATTGGGATTATATTCCTGGTCCTCTGGGTCTTGCTGGCGAAGGAATACTGTCTGCCTCACTGTTTCAGGCAATACTGCAGGTCCTAAATCAGAAAATACAAAGTTGGCTGGTCTGTGTGCTCAACACCGTCTGAAAAGCCCAGGAGACTGGGGCTGGTCCTGGTGGCAGCGTGAAGACCTCAGCTAAACACAGAGTGTGATCCATCTATGGTGGGTACTTCCGTGGGGACCCCGGGGGACAGGGAGTGGGGTCCTGGGTCTGAGTACTCTGAAGGGGAGCCTGATTGGAAGGAGCTCTGGTCATCTTTTCTGTCTGTTTCCTAGACATTCTAGGCTCGAGAGGCAATTTTAAGGGAAAGGACAATCCCACCAGGCAACGGAGGGCTCTGTCAAGCGGAGCAAAGCGTCAGTATGAGCAGACTGGGTTTCTCTTGAGCTCCCGTTGACTGTTTATGGATAAGGCTATGTGATGGGGTGAGGTTGGTTTTTATCTTTAAGGGGCATGGACTCAGTGGGTCTGCTGCAGTCCAATTATTTCTGAAATACCCTTGAGGACTGGGTTGTTACAGCTCAGCATTTTAGGCATGCGAGGGAGGTTGGTAAGAATGTGTATGTGTGTAAACTCAGTTATTTTCAATTCCTGCTCCCTCAAGCCTCTCTTCTCGTGGCAGGAGCCCTCAGGGCCACTTGGCAGATGGTCCTTATCTGCAAAGAGCTGTCAGTCATGAGGCACCTCAGGGCTGACAATGCTTCACAAGAGTCCTTCTCCCATCTCTGGGCAATTGGATCTAGGAGGCTCTGGAGTAAAATTTAAAAGCGAGAAACAGACCCAGAGACATGCTGCGTGCGTGTGTGCTCAGTCGTGTCTGTCTCTTTGCAACCCCATGGACTGTAGCCCGCCAGGCTCCTCTGTCAACAGGGATTCTCTGGGTAAGAATACCAGAGCGGGTTGTCCTTTCCTCCCCCAGGGGATCTTCCCAACCCAGGAATTGAACCCATGTCTGCTGTGTCTTCTGCACCGGCGGGCGGGTGCTTCACCACTGAGGTTTCCAGAAACTGCTTTCGGTGGTTTCTGCCTCAAATGGTAATAACGGTACTAGTAATTTGCTGCAGCACAATGGTGGCCTCCCCTTCATAACACAGCTACCCCAATAGAGTAGGGAGTTCGATGACCTTGGAACTGTGCTTATTAAAGTCAAGTGCATTCATTAAGTTCTATCCCACACGAGTCTGCAGGCAGTGCAAGGGAAGTCAGATGTAAATGATCTAGGTTCAAGAGAGCAGAGCAGTCATTTTAATAAACAAAGCAAAATTTCACAGAACGGGGTGCTATTACTGGGGAGCTGAGATCCCCGATCTCAGCTGGAGGGCGAATGACTTTGCAACAGTAATAATGGGGATTATCCATTTGTTTGTTCAGACACACAAAAAAGCATGTGTTGAAACCCTGCATTCTACCAAGACCTGTTCTTGGCACCGCTAACACAGGCACGTCCTAACCTTGATGGTCTAGCAGGAGAGACCGTCTTTTCAATAAGCGGTTTCACAAATAAATGTAATTACAAGGAAATGTTCATGGTGCTCTAAGATGGCACAAAAGGGAACCAAGACTAAGTAGGGGATTTAAGGTGGTGACATTTAAGATGAGCATTTACTGTTTTTTAATCAGTTTCAAGGAGGTATAATTTGTATCACATAAAGTATTTTTTTTTTTTTTAAATCACGATCAGGATATAGAACATTTTCTTCATTCTCATGTTCCCCTGCAGTCAACCCTCACTTTCTCACCCCCAGCCAGGACGAGTCTACTTCCTGTCACTATGAGGTTAGTTTAGCCTGGGATTCTTGACCTTGGTATGTCTAGATCAGATAATTCTGGGCATCTTGGATCAGATATTTCTTTGCAATGGGGACTGACTTCTGCATTTTAAGATGTTGAGCAAGATCTCCAGCCTCTACTCCCTGGAGGCCAGTGGGTGACAAATCAATTATATTTCCAGATGCCCCGCTCCCCAGGAGAGAAAGATCACCCACAGTTGAGAATTAAGAATTTTAGATAAATGAGTCACAGAGCATGTCTTCTTTTGTTTCTACTTCTTTGGCTCAGTTTAGTCTTGGGGATTCATTTCTGTTGTGTGTCTTGTTTGTTCCTTTTTCATATCTGAGTATATGGATATATCCTAATTTGCCCATTTACCTGTTGATGGACATTTGAATTGTTTTCAACATAGGGGCAATAGGAATGTCTCATTTGAACATACGTTTATAAGTTTGTGTGAACATCTGTTTTGACTTCTTAAAAGTAAGGAATGAGAGACTTCCTTGGCAGTCCAGTGGTTAAGACTCCGAGCTTCCAATGCAGGGGGCGTGGGTTCGATCCCTTGTTGAGAACCAAGATGCCCACGTGCCATGCAGGTACAAAATAAATAAATAAAGTAAGGAGTGAAATCATGGGGTTGTATGTAAGTATATTTTTAACTATATAAGAAATTGTCGAACTGTTCTCCAAATTGGTCTTGTCATTTTAAGTTTGGGTTACTCCACATCCTCTTCTCCATTGGAATGATTAGTCTTTTTAATTCTAAATCTTCTAATGGCTGCAAGATCAAACCAGTCAACCCTAAAGGAAATCAGGGCTTCCCTGGTGGTTCAGATAGTGAAGAATCTGCCTGCAATGCAGAAGACCTGGGTTCCATTCCTGGGTCAGGAAGATCTCCTGGAGAAGGGAATGGCTACCCACTCCAGTACACTTGCCTGGAGAATTCCATGGACAGAAGAGATGGGCAGGCTATAGTCCATGGAGTTGTAAAGAGTCAGACACGACTGAAGCGATTTAGCATGCATGTATATATTTCTGGATACAAGTGGCTTGTCAGTTGTTTGTATTTTAAGTATATTCTACCAGTCTGTGGCTTTCTTCTTCAATTCTTTAGTGGTGTCTTTGAAGAGCAGATATTTTCAATTTTAATTAAGTCAAATTTATCCACTTTTCTCTTTTGATAGTGCATTTTGTGTTTTTTTTTTTTCTAGAAAATCATTGCCTATGCCAAAGTCAAAAAGGCTTTTTCCTATTTTTCCTCTAAAGTTTTGATAGTTTTAACTTTTATAAAGTTAAATTCTATGATCTATGTTGGGTTAATTTTTAAAAAAAAATCTATTGTGTAAGTTCAGATTTAAGGTTCATTTCTTTTCCTTATGGGCTTCCCTGTTGGCTTAGACAATAAAGGATCTGCCTACAATGTGGGAGACCTGGGTTTGAGATCTGGGTTTGATCCCTGGGTTGGGAAGGTCCCCTGGAGAAGAGAGCGGCAACTCACTCCTGTATTCTTGCCTGGAGAATTCCATGGACAGAGGAGCCTGGCTCCTGGACAGAGGAGATCCTGTTTTTCCAAAGCTATCCTTTTCCTGCTCAATTTTCTCAGCATGCTCATTAAAAATCAATCGACCATAGATACGTGGGTCTATTTTGGACTCTCTGATCTGTTCCATTGATAAGCCGATCTTTCTTTAAGAGCATTTACTATTATTACTGCCACGTCTGCTGCTGTTGCTGCTGCTACTATCACCGTTTCTATGACTACTATCACTGCTGCTGCCCCCCTTTTCTCCCCAGCCCCCTCTTCCTCTTCCTCCTGTTGTGTATATTCAGGAGGAAAGCAGAATCCTGAATCTGATTGTGTTATTACTATTGTTAGAATAATAAGGTTTTCTTCTCCAAACTGAAAAACAAACAAACCCCGAGCAATATTACAGTAGCTGCAATACAATGGGAGTCTGAGTATTATCACGAAACCCACTGGGCAGTGGACCAGTCTCTGACCATATTCCAAGGCTGATAGAGTTAAAGGTGTTGCCTATAATTCTGTCATTATTTATGCTCTCCTGGACTAACTGTGTCCATCCTTGTCCTTTCTGTAGGCACCCACTACTGTTAACTGGACCTTCTGGTCAACAAGGCAACCATGCGCAGAGAAAACTAAAACAAAAGTAAAAGATTAGTTGGGAAACCTAATAAGGTGGCTGAACCTACATTGGAACTTTATGGCCAAAGAAGCTCAGAGTAGCTCATTAGCCCTTCTTGGCTCAGTCTACTCCAGCTTCTGTCCCCATCATCCAGTAGAAGTGCCCTCACCAAGCCACCAATGCCTTCTTTGCTGAAAAGGTCATAGGCATTGTCACGTCCCCTCTTGCATCCCCTCCTTGCAATATTTGCCAGATTTGACCACTCCTTCCTTCCTGGAAGGGCTTCCCTGGTGGTTCAGACGGTAAAGCGTCCGCCTGCAACACTGGAGACCCAGGTTCGATCCCTGGGTAAGGAAGATCCCCTGGAGAAGGAAATGGCAACCCACTCCAGTACTCTTGCGCCTGGAAAATTCTGTGGGTGGAGGAGCCTGGTGGGCTACAGTCCATGGGGTCACAAAGAACTGGACACGATTGAGTGACTTCACTTCACTTCCTTCCTGAAAACTCTCCACGCCCTTTACATCAGCACAACAGCAAATCATCTTTACATCATCTTTACAACAGTAAATCAAGACACAGAATATGGAGGCAGATACTCTGAGCTCAACCCCTTATTCCATTCCTGCTGACTGTGCAGTCCTGAATTAGTCACCCATCTAAGCCTCGGTTTCTTCCATCATCAAATAACCTTTGCAAAACTCATAGCCTGGAAAGCATTCAATACAAGTAAGCTGTACATGCTAAGTCATTTTAGTCATGTCTGACTCTATGTGACCCTATGGATTGTAGCCTGCCTAGCCAAGTCCATGGGAATTCTCCAGGCAAGCATACTGGAGTGGACTGCCATGCCCTCCTCCAGGAGATCTTCCTGACCCAAGGATCAAACCCATGTCTCATGTTGGCAGGCAGGTTCTTTACCATTAGCACCACCTGGGAAGCCTCACAAGTTAGTTATATATTATTACCATATTCTCTTGGTGTTTAACTGACATCTTGGTTTGTTTCTTAGCCTGTTTGTCTGACCTCCATCCATCTGTTCTTTATAAACTGGGTTGCTCTAGGCTTCTCTCATAGCCTCTTTCCATTTCAGGTTACACATCCTTCCTAGGAAGGCTCATCTACCACTGTAGCTTCAGGTATCATTTTTATGCTGAGAATTTCTGTTCTTTTGTCTCTAGCCCAGGTTTTTCTCCTGAGCTTCACACTCAAACTATATCACCTTTTCTCTTGGTCCTCTCCCAGGGATTTCAGACTCTCTTTGCTCCAGATGGAGTACATAGCTCTCTCCTGAAATCCGACCTTTCTCCCAGGCCTACTATCTCGTGATCCATTCAGACACTCAAACCGGAGTCCTCCCCACTCCCCAGGCAGTCATTCATCATGTCCCGCTGTTCCAAACCACCCATTGCTACCTCATCACCATCCTTTCCGGCGAAGACATCTCCACAGTTGTCCTAATTGGTCTCCCTGCTGCCAACCTTGCCCACTTCCACTTCATCACCCAGCTGGAGCGATCTTTAAACAACAAAAATCAGATCGTGCCAACCCCCCACCTGAAACACACCGATAACTTCTCTTCGTTCTGAGAAAAAAAATCCCAACTCCTTAATGCCAGACAGATACAGCGCCCCCTGTGGCATCCTCTGAGATTTGTATTGTAACTGCATCATTGCCCACCGGCTCCAGTCTGCCCAGTCTGGCTTCCCTCCCTTCTTTGCAGGTGTTGTACTTGAGAACATTCCCCAGGAAACCTCCTGCTTGCAAATCTCTACTCAGAGTTTAGGTCCTGAGCAAACTGATTGTCTTACGAGGTCCTCTATAGTCTGGCTCCAGCACATTGTCTGGTCTTAGGTCAATGCGAACTGAGTTCCGGGGTTGATTGGCTGGTTGTCTGCTTGGGGCGACGTGCATTCTGCATGAAGTGGTTATCACTGGGCATGTGTTTAGTGGCTCTCAGGGGCATGGTCAGACGACATCCCCGGTAATCATGGGCAATGCAGACTGCCATCAGGAACAATGCAATCCAGGTAGCTCAGGGGAAGGGAGGAGAGGTTTTTTGTTATTGTTGTGGTTTATTTGCAGATAATTTGCCTCTGAATTGATTTCTGTGTTTTCTCTACTCTGCCAAGCCAGGAACAAAAAGCAAAGGCAAAAATTTCAGAATGTGTTGCAGCCAATGGAACTCTCTCTGAATCTCACCTTTTTTAAACAACTTGCTGTGAGAACAGCAAGGGCAGATCGCTGGCAGGATTCTTTGTGAAATTTGGTACTAAGCCCATCCTGCCAAATAAAGAGAAAAAGCAAGAGCAACAGCATCCCAAGCTTTTCTCACAAGCTTGGAGACTAGTTTGAGAGTAAGCTTGAAGACCTGGATTCCAGGCCTTGCATGTACTCTGACATCTGCCTGTACCACTCTTCCAGCTTTATTGGTCTGCATAAATCCTGCTTGTGCTTTAAGATTCATCTCGGGAATGACCTCCTACAGGAGGTCTCTCCCCTGATTCCCCAGCAGGATTATATACCTCCTCTCTGCTGACATCATGTTGTCCGGTAACTTTTTATTTCTCTCTTTGCATTGGCCGCTAGGAAGCTTGGTGTTCAATGTGCAGGCTACCAGTAATCTGTTCAGTATATGTGTCATGGACATTCGTCTCACTTCCAACTTTCTCTTCTTTTCTTTTTTTAGTATGATGGTGAATTTATTACTATGAAATATTATTTATTTATTTTGGCTATGCTGGGTCTTCATTTCAGCACACAGGCTTTCTAACTGTGGAGCAGGGGCTTAGTTGCCCCCAAGGCATGTGGGATCTTAGTTTCCGGACTGGGGATCAAACCCAAGTCCTTTGCATTGGAAGGCAGATTCCTCACCACTGGACTGCCAGGAAAGTCCCCAACTTCCTCTTCTTTTGGTTACACTTATTTTCCTTTCCTTTAATTTCCTTACTAGCATATAGTTGTCTTGACATACTGACTCCAATCAATTTTTCAAGCAAGAGGGTTTGTTTTTTTTAAGTGACTACAATGTGTCATGATTAACCTTCTACTTATTTCCTTTCCCCGTGGGTTTGTGAGTTTATGAAGAAAAGATGATGACATCTTCTCACCCACCTGCCCAGCACATAGTGGGTCCTCAAAAATATTTACTGATGGAGGGGACCTGTTCTAAGGAGTGTGTGGGGGTGAATCTAGTGCTTTGACTTTGGACCCAGTGCTTTAGACAAAGAAAATTGTACAAGCCAGATATTCTGTGGTATTTTTTTTTTTTTTAATTTAAAAATATCATGGATGATTTTGTGACCAGGTGGCCTGGAGAGGGAAGGAAGGAAGCAGTGAAACCTCTAGAGGGAATATATTTCATTTAAGAGGCAGCCCTTCACCCTCTCCCTCTGCCCTCGCTGTGACTAGGCTTTATGTTAAATTGGGAGGGGGGTAGATCTAAGTACATAAAGTACTGAACAGAAGCCGCTAACTTCTTTTTAAAAATTAAAGTGCATTTCCATTTTCCTCATGAAGTGATAGTTATTTCTGTTTATTTAGCAGGACCGTATGACATAGTGATACCCATACTCCTGACATGATCACATTTTATTTTTCATTTTTTTTTCATTATCACATTTTAAATGGACAATATCCCCTGGAGAAGGGTACCTTTATCCTCATTTTCCAGAAGAAAGATGTGAGGCTCAGAGAGGTGAGGTAACTTGCCTAATGTTGCCCAGCTGAGGGCGAACCAGAATTTGAGCCTTGGTTCATCTGACCCCAAAGCCCATTATAATCTCCTCCTACATCCTTCTGACAGGGGACAAAGATGAATGATGATATGGACCAAGTGGTTTCCCAGGGGAAAACCCAGGACTCGGGGGAAAGGGTTCTTTCAAGTTGACCCATCAAGGACCCATTTCCTCCTCTTATCTCAAAACTTGTTGTTGCTGTTCAGTCACTAAGTCATGTCTGACTCTTTGTGACCCCCGTGGACTGCAGCATGTTGTTTGATTTTGCACTAGATGTCTTGTGTATAGAGAATAACCCCCCACATCCCAAGCAGCTGCCACACCCTGACGCCCTGCTGCCCTGGCCAGATGCTTGCTGGTTACATATTGTTTAAGACGCTCATTCTCAAACCTAGCTTCGCTGTAGTATCTTCTGGGGAACTTGAAAAAACACCTCTTCTGGACCCAATCAAATCCAGATTCCCAGGATGGGACCCAGGCCTCAGCTTTGTTTAAAGCTCCCCAGGTGATATCAAGCGTTACTGTTTTTGTTCACTTGCTAAATCGTGTCTGACTCTTTGTGACTCCATGCACTGCAGCACGCCAGGCTTCCCTGTCCTTCATTATCTCCCGAAGTTTGCTCAAACTTGGATCCATTGAATCGGTGATGCCATCCAACCATCTCATCTTCTGCCATCCCCTGCTCCTCCTGCCCTCAATTTTTTCCAGCTTCGGGATCTTTTCCAACGAGTCAGCTCTTTGCATCAGGTGGCCAAAGGATTAGAGCTTCAGCAGCAGTCCTTCCAATGAATATCCAGGGTTGATTTCCTTTAGGATTGTCTGGTTGGATCTCCTTGCTGTCCAAGGGATTCTCAAGAGTCTTCTCCAGCACCACAGCCCAAAAGCATCAATTCTTCGGCACTCAGCCTTCTTTATGGTCCAACTCTCACATCCATACATGACTACTAGAAAAATCATAGCTTTGAATATGAGTACCTTTATCTCAAAATAGAGGGGCAGATATAAGCCACATTTATTGGTGTGCAACTGGCTTAGATTTGAAGAGGGAAGTGGTCATTTTTCATGGGCAGCTCTTGGAAACAAGGCTGGCTCAGAATTTCTTGGAGACAGATGAACAAAAATACTAAGAAGTAAGATTGGATGGTCCACAATTAATCATTGTGTAGGGCTCTAGGAGGTAAACATTGTCTGATATTCTTGAATTTCTGTCCCTACATTTTGATGTGCCAATGAGTCATTAAACTAGCATTAATGCAACTCTATGTGCTGGGCCACGAGCTTAGAGTTCTGTCAGTATAATCATAATTGATCTGAGTACCAGCTGATGAAGTAGGCACCATCACTGCCTTTATTTCACAGATGAGGAAGCAGAGCCAAGGAGTAAGAAAGCAGTACCTCCAAGGTCACAAATCATAAGGGTTAGATTGCAACCTGGTTCTGATGAACTTCAATGACTAAACTGACTGCCTAAGAGCTGAATCTGGCCCTTGAATATTCTTGCTTGATTTCCACAGTGTTTTATCATTAAAAAAATTTTTTTTAAAGTCCATTTTTCGACTGAATTGGATCTTAGTGGTAGCATGCAGGATCTTTTGTTGCAGTGCTCGGGCGTCTCTCTAGTTGTGAGGCATGGACTCTAGAACTTGGCTTTCAGTAGCTGTGAAGTCTGAGGTTTAGGTGCCCCACAGTATGTGGGATTTTAGTGCCTTGACCAGGGATGGAAACTGAATCCCCTGCATTGCAAGGTGGATTCTTAACCACTGGACTACCAGGGAAGTTGCTTATTATTATTATTAGCCAAAAATTTTAAAAATTAAAGAATGTACCAAAATTTGATTCCTTAATTCATCCTAAAAAATGATATGATCTGGTAACCCTGCACATTCTCACCGCAGACTGAAAATGGCTGAGACGGGGCCGTAGCTGTGCTTTCTAGAAAGCACTGTCGCTCATTTATGTAACCTGCTTGGCACCTGTAGGTACCTGAGATTTCCACCTTTGGTCAAAACCACTCTGGCATGTAATTGGAGCAGGAGACGAGAGCCTGATGCCCGCGTGTGACAGGAACATCATTTCCTTTGGATCTTCTACCTGTAGGCAGCATGACCCAAACTGAACTTGAACTTGACTAACTCCTCCTTGGATCAGAAGGATGGGGGACTTCATGGCCTATCATTGTGAATCTAGGTGTGTAGAAAAAGCAGGGATCAGGACCTCCTTAGAAGCCAGTGAAAAGGCTCAGACATTTTGTCTAAATCTTCCCTGAAAAAGCCCTAAGTTTCAGAATTCCTACAGGTATTGTTAAACTAGATGTCAAGTCCAGGTCAACCCCACCCCCAAGGATCACAGCCATAATTCTGGTGCCCAGAGGGAGAAAAACCAGGTAAAGAGCATCCCCTTTGTAGAATTCTGACTTAACAAAGCTTATTTACATCTCTGTGTGCTGCAAGTTACAATAGCATTGTCTTTCTTTGCATAAATAATGTGTAAATATGTGGTAAGTCACTGAGTGTTCGTTATAGTCCTTGGGAAGTGGAAGGACAAAGTAGTCAACCTTACACAGATGTTTAGAGGATACACATCTCCACCTTTCCTGCATTAAACTGGTGTTTGTCTTACCTGCCCAGAGAAGTCCAGGGGAATGTTTTTCTGTGGATTCACTGGCTGCCAGTGAAAGGCCAGAAATTCACTGCTGGACGATGATGGATGATGGATGGATGATGGATGGATGATGATGGTGGTGATGAAGGTAGCATCTCCATCGAGGGCACCTGTTATATACTAGGTTGGGTGCTTTGTATGTATCACCTCCAATCTCCATAACAACCCTTTGCACTTGTTCTTATTATTTGCATTTTGCAAATGAGGAAACTGAGGCTCTTGTGAGATGACACGCCCGAGGTCACAAGCTCGAAAAAGTCATAGCTGTTATTCACAGATATTCTACTGCAGTTTCATTTGCTTCCCAAATCTTCCACCCTGCCATATACGTAAATTCTCCAGCAATTTAAATTAAGCCATCTGGGCTACCCTGGAGTACAATTTGGAAGCGCTCCATCGACCCCATTTCCTAATTATCCAGTGGAAATTTATGAGTCGAGAAGACTTCATGCATTCATCACTGTGTAAGGTTCTGGAAACTTCAAGATGTGTAGCTGTAAGAATTCATTTCAAATGAATGTGGTGAATGAAGGAGCTGGTGAGTGGGGGCAGGCCACCTCACTTCTCCCGGGATCACCCCGACAACACATGAACCCCTCTCCCGGATGTTTCTTTAATTAGGCAAGGCACAGAGAACATGTTCTGAAAATTGCTAATGGTTGGGTGGCTGCTCCGTATTAAGAAATGCTAACCTTTTTATCCAGAGGAACTCAATTAACATGAATCAACCAGTAGTTAATAATAATAATAAAGCAGAATGATCATTGAATGAAAGGCTTTTATTTTCATTTCACAGGAATCATTTGCTAAATGTGAAGAGGCTTCTCTGTGTCTTTAATGGAAAAGAGACAGGATGCCCTTGGGTGTATCTCTAAGGCCTTAGAGAGGGGGAGGGAGCTTTCTGAAATTTTTTGTTTTGAGGCTCAGGAAGGCAACAAGTGTTAAATGAGTCCTTCTTCCTCTGCTTCCTCCTCTATTTCTCTACCACTACAAACTTCTCACTCTTTCCGGGGCTCAGCGCATGATCACATGCAAGGAGTCTTGGCTTTGAAAGCTCAACAGAGTGTCAGGGGCTTGAACAGCAAAATCAAAGGGAGAGAACAAAAGACGAAGGGCTTTCATCTGTACCGAATGAGTCAGGAGCCGAGTTGAGGGTGGGCAGAGAGGTGTAGACCTCAGGCAGCAGAAGGAAGAGGGCCTGAATTTCTTGACCGCCTTCTCTATGCCGGGCACTAGGTGTTTGGACAGTTACTTGAATTGACACACCCAACAGCTCTATGGGGCAAGGTGTTATTGTCTGTAATTTACGGATAAGGAAATGAAGGCCAGTTGTCCCTGGTGTCACAGGTGATGAGAAAAGGGGCTGAAATCTAATTCAGATCTTTTTCTGTGACTTGGTTCCCTTGACCCTGGTGAAGAATGCCTTCAGCTACTGGGTATGCTGTGTTCTAACTGATGACTCTGGTTTTTATAGAGGCATCAGGGAGAGAGAAGAGAAGGCAACAAAGAACATCAGGGGCAAGAGGATGGGAGAAAGGGGAAAGTGGATGGGAGAAAGGGACAGGGGATGGGAGAAAGGGGAAAGTGGATGGGAGAAAGGGACAGGGGATGGGAGAAAGGGACAAGAGGATGGGAGAAATGGGCGAGGTCTCAAGGAGAAAAAACACATGGAATTCCCTGGTGGTCCAGTGGTTAGGACACAGTGCTTATATTGCTGGGACCCAACTTTGATGCCTGGTCAGGGAACTAAGATTCCACATGCCTTGTGGCATGGCCAAAATATGTAAAAATATTTAAAAAAAATTTCAGCCCACAACAACCAGAAAATGTACTCAAGATTTCTACATTATTTTGTATGTAAATTTTCATCAAAAGAAAAAAAACACTGAGAACAATTGTTCAAGTTAATGATACACTTGCTGAAATACTTAGGGGAAAGTATGCTGACACTTAGCAATTTACTTCGAAAGGCTTTTCATTGGAAAATAAGATGGATTAATGAATGGATAGGTAAAAGGATAGATAAGTGATAAAGCAAATATAATAAATAACATTTTCTTTTTAATTGAAGTACAGATGATTTATACTGGTGGCTCAGAAGTAAAGCAACCACATGACATGCAGGAAACATAGGTTTGATCCTTGGGTTGGGAAGATCCCCTGGAGAAGGAAATGGCAACCCACTCCAATATTCTTGCCTGGAGAATCTCATGGACAGAGGAGCCAGGTGGGCTACAGTCCATGGAATTGCAGAATTGGACGCGACAGTGACGAAAGAGCAACAACAAAAACAGCAGCTGATTTATGATGTTGTGTTAATTTCAGCCATGTAGCAAAGTGACTCAGTTATACATATATATGTATACATTATTTTTATAATAATGTATCAATGGTAGAATATAGGTGGTAAGTATATGGGTTTTCACTTTAACATTACTTCAACTTTCTTGTGTTTGAAAGCTTTTATAATAAAACGTTGGAAAAGGACTTACGGAGCATCTGCTGTATGCCAAGCACTGAATGAGGTAATGGGAATTGAATAATGAGCAATGTAGACAAGTTTGTTATCTTAGTTCTTTTGGGATTCTGTAACAACCACAGACAAGTGGCTTACACAACAAACTCTTCTTTCTCCCAGTTTTGGAGGCTGGGAAGTCCAAGACAAAGGCACTGGCAGACTTGGTGTCTGATGAAGACCAGCTTCCCCTACATGGACCACAGCCTTGTCGTGGCGAAGGAGCTTAAGTAACTCGATGAAGCTATGAGCCATGCTAAAGCTGTGACAAACCTAGGCAGCATATTAAAAAGCAGAGACATTACTTTGCTGACAAAGGTCCATATAGTCAAAGCTTTGGTTTTTCCAGTGGTCACATACGGATGTGAGATTTGAACCATAAAAAAGACTTGGTGAGGAAGAATTGATGCTATTGAGCTGTGGTGCTGGAGAAGAGTGTTGAGAGTCCCTTGGACAGAAAGATCAAGCCAATCAATCCTAAAGGAAATCAACCCTGAATATTCATTGGGAGGACTGTTGCTGAAGCTGAAGCTCTAATACTTTGGCCACCTGATGCAAACAACCCACTCATTGGGAAAGACCCTGATGCTGGGAAAGACTGGAGGCAAAAGGAGAAGGGGGCGCCAGAGGATGAGATGGTCGGATGGCATCACGGACTCTATTCATCACTGACATGAATCTGAGCAAACGCCTGGAGATAGTGGAAGACAGAGGAGTCTGGTGTGCTGCAGTCCATGGGGTCTCAAGGAGTCAGACACGACCTAGTGACTGAACAACTGTGAGGACCTGCTTCCTGGTTCATAGACGGTCATCTTCTCACTGTGTCCTCACATGTGAGGGGTGAGGAAGCTCTCTGGGGTCTCTGTTATAAGGGCACTAATCCTATTCACAAGGGCTCCACCCTCAGGATCTCCTCACCTCCCAATGCCACCACATGGCCAGCTTCTAATGCTGCCACACTGAGGGCGAGGTTTTCAACAAATGAGTTGGAGGGGGACATGAACATTCAGCCCATCACAGTCCTCATCCTTGCGAGGCTTGCATGCTGGAGTAGTTCATTAGCAGTTGTGGTTTCCAGAGACGTACCCTGCGGGCACATTCATTTAAGAGTCAATCAGATTTGGGCCGACCTCCACGTGTACCATGTATTTTACATTTAGCTGCTCAATGAGCACAGGCCTGCTGGCTTTCTGCCTCCACTCAGATGATGAATGCCACAGCAGCCCCTGGTTGTGCAAAGATAAATCACTGCAGGTCCAAGTGGTAAACCACAGAAATAACAGCAATTTATATAGACCCCAGGAGTCCCCTGTGAGAACTCTCACTATTTACGATGTGTAGTAATGGAAGTTAAAAGTGAGGATGGGGGTGGCAGCCTTATTTTATTACCATCTGTACACCACAAAAGAAATCCAAATGGAAATGCTCATTGGAAAGCCAGTTAGTTAGAAAATCCTCATGACACAAAATTTATCATGAAAAAAAAAAATAGGCAACCACATAAAGCTGCAGTAATATTTTCAATGCCAGCTGAGCATTTTTGAATTGGAACAAAGGGATTCTTCAATATTCTCAAATGACTTCTAAGCTTATGGTCTAAATCCCAGTGAGCAAAATGTTGCACTGATTCAAATCACAGTAAGAGAAAATAAATAATTCTTCTGCCAATGTTTACATTCAGGGGGTTTGGGAAACCTGGACTAAGATGGGGAAAAAAAAAAAAACTTAGCATCCTGAAATGTGAGTTTTCTATGATATCATAACTTACAGGTTTGAATTCTGATTTTTGCTAGGTGAACTTAGGCCAGTTACTTTGCCTCATTAAGCCTCAGTTTCTTTATCTGTAAATGCAGTAAAACCACCCATACAAAGTGTCTCAAGAATTTGAAACAAGACATGGAACTTAGTATCCTTAGTACTTGTTTAGTTGCTAAGTCATGTCCAGATCTTTTTGTGACCCCATGGACTGTAGCCCGTCAGGCCCCTCTATCCATGGGATTTCCCAGGCAAGAATACTGGAGTGGGTTGCCTTTCTTTCTCCAGGCCATCTTCCCGACCCAGGGATTGAACCCACATCTTCTGCATTGGCAGGCTGATTCTTTACCACTGAGCCACCAAGGAAGCCCATCCTAGTCTGGCTCATAATCAGTGTTCAGAAAATGGTACTGATGATGGTGATGATGGTGGTGATAATGGTGGTGATGACAATGGTGATGGTGATGATAATGATGGTAGTGATGACTATAAAAGCAATGCTGAAAATTATAGTGAAAATGGTGATGCTTTGCTGGAGGATGAAGAAAAGCAGGAGAGCAAGCAGTTGAATATTGCCTTGAGCGAGCAGGGAGGCAACTATTCTGTCTCTGGAGGAATTAAATGGCATGAAATCAACCAAGATATTTTGGACATGGGAACTATTGAAAGGCTTTAGAAGAAAACCAACAGAAGGAGATTACCTGATAGCTAGGGTGCAAATGGTTTCTCTTTAATCAATTCTCAGTCTAGTTTATCCATAGAGTGCTGTGATCAATTAGTAATGCCTGCTATGGTTTTGGATAGAGACACAGCCACATAGGTGAGTTTATAGCTTCTGGTAAAGAATTCCAAGCAGAGTTCTAATATTTTGCACTTATGGATTCTCTGAAGGTTTAATATTATTTGGGTGTGCAAACCAGTCAATACTAAAGGAAATCAACCCAAAATATTCATTGGAAGGAGTGATGCTGAAGCTGAAGCTCCAGTAATTTTGCCATCTAATGCGAAGAGCCGACTCACTGGAAAAGACACTGATGCTGAGAAAGACTGAGGGCAGGAGGAGAAGGGAACGACAGAGGATGAGATGGCTGGATGGCATCACTGACTCAATGGACATGAGTTTGAGCAAACTCCGGGAGATGGTGAAGGACAGGGAGGCCTGGTGCGCTGCAGTCGATGGGATGTCAAAGAATCGGACATGTCTTATCGATAGAACAACCTCATTAGTTTTGAGAGCAGGGGCCATCTATTTATTAATATAAATATTAATAATAAATTTTAACTTTGTTAATATAAATGTTAATCATTATCTTTTAAAATATTTATTCCCTTTTATGGGGACTTCCCTGGTGGTCCAGTGGTTAAGAATCTGACTTTCACTGTAGGGAGCGTGGTTTCGATCCTTGGTCAGGGAAGTAAGATCCCACATACTGGGGCAACTGAGCCTGTGACCACAGCCAGAGAGATGCCCTCAGGAGGAGATCCCATGTGCTTCAACTAAGGCTCAACACAGCCAAATAAATAAATAGACAAGCTCTAAAAATAAAAATAATAAATACTTAAAAATAGTTTTTCCTTTTTTATCTCCAGCACATAGACAACTCCTGGGTGCCCAGTGGCTGCCTGTTGGATCAAATTAAAAATGTCTTTCTGATACTATAGTTAGTGTTTATAATATTTTGTTCTGTTTACTGTGCCATATGTTAAGAACTTTAGAAAACTTTCATCTCCATGCAACTCTCTACTCAAAAGGGGCATAAGGAAAAATGAACAACTACTCTTAGAAAAGTTACACACAGCCCATCCTATCACTTGCTTTATAGAAATCTTAATGAAGCCCTGGTAACAGGTGTTCCAGATATAGGTTAATGATTGGGTTTGTGATTCACCTCCCAAAGCTATTTATTTGTGTCTCAAAAATCCACCTTTGTTCTAGGTTAAGATGGGCACCAAAGGGAAATTTTCACTAAGATTTTACAGGCAATAATGTTACAAGATCCACCCGCCCCCCCATTTCTTGTCAATTATTGCCGTAATCCATATGGGAAAAAGGGGAAATATTTGTGTTGCTATTTGGTGTAGAGGTCTTCTCTTTGTCCCTTATTCTTCAAGACTTACAGCATCACTAAGAGCAAGACTCTGTTGAACGCCTGTCCCCAGTGCCCAAGCCCCGCAGATCATGAGGTTTTCTAGTCCAGTAGGTGGAAACAGGTTCCACTCTCTAGTGTGAGTTCACCTCACTGTTTCCTCTAATCCTTTCCCATGGTTCCTTCCCCAGCCTACGGTAGCTTCCTGCCACCAGGGTGTTCTGTACTTGAGGGGACCCTCTGCACATCTCAGATTGTTTTTCCATGTAGCTTTCTGCAATCTGGTACCCTAGCCCGCACACTCTAGCTATTTTAGTTTCCATAGACTCAAGCTACATCTCCTCAACTCAGAGAATTCATAAAGCGCTTCCTGGCTTCCCCGACCATCGGCAATGTCCTGGATACTCTGTCAAGGCAGGCAGATTCATAGGACTGACTTTGTGTGTTTCCAGCCTCTTAGGGATCACGGTGCTTGATTGCCGTTCACTGTCTTTAAAACCACTCTTAACGTCTTGTCTGGTTTTCGTAGTTATTTCTGGTATGAGGATAAATCTGATTTGAGCTACTTGTGGACAAAAAATGGGCTCAGGAGTAATATAGTATATGCATCTTTTCTAATTCACAAATCCTAGCACATAAGGAGTCAACAAGTATTGGTTAAAGTGAATTGGTTTTCAGTTTCATTGAAACAACCTGCTTTGTAGATTTCCTCAGAAACCACCCCGAAAGCAGAATCTCTGAACTTAAAAGCTGGAAGGAAGCTCAGAGGTCAAGGTGCCCTGCCCACCAAGGAGCTTGCAGACATATTGTGATGCCTGGTTCTACCTTCCATGACAGAGGCTTTAAAAAAGACACACCGAGGCACCTGGGGTAAAACAATTTCTTTCGTTCTTGGCTCACTGTCCTCTTCCATAGGATGGGGAAGAGGGGATGTGGAAGCAGCACAACATGAGCTGTGATGTTAAAAACACTAAATTCGAATCCTAGTTCTGCTCCTTGGTAGCTGTGTGACCTTAGGCAACTTACTTAACCTCTCTGAGTATCTGTAACATAAAAAAAAAAAAATGCCTCCTTGGAGGAGTGGTCAAAGGTTTGGAGGAGGCAATGCTAAGCCCGGAGCCTAGTAGGTGCTCAACACATGTCTGTGTGTTTGTTGCTCAGTCGCATCTGACTCTTTGTGACCCCATGGACTGTAGCCCACCAGGTTCCTCTGTCCATGGAATTTTCCAAGCAAGTATTCTGGAGTGGGATACCATTTCCTTCCCCAAACAGTAGCTTATTTCTGGTATCATAATTAGATGTGGGGAAGAGTGTCCCCCGCTAGACCCTTGAGGATTTCATGACTGGGGAAGTTTAGGCAGATGGCTTCTATGGTCTCTGCCGTCTTCAGTCACTACTGAAAGGGCCAGAGCAGGACTTGTCTCAGTGAGAAAAGCAGCCAAGTGAACAGAGGCAGGGAAAAGCCAGCTCCTCCTCCTGGGAGGGCAGGAGACCAGGCAGAGTCCAGCAGCAGGTGATGCCCCATGGCCAGGTGAAGGATGCTCCCTCATCACTAAGTTTCATAACCGCATTGGCAAAGCTGGGCAGCTCTAATGAGCTCAGCTCTGCTCCTGAGTCAGCTCTCCCAGGCCGTGGGGGGCTGGGTGCCGCTGGCCTGGCTGGAACTTTCCTCGGGCTTCAGGGGAGTAAGCTCTTTCTGCAGTAACTTGTGCACTGGGCAAGGCCAGATGGATACAGACAGGAGAGCAGCCTGATAACTACCACTGACCTCATTCTTACTGTGAGCATCTCCATCTCCATCTGCTGTCGTAACCCCTTCAACAAGCATCAGGGGACCATTCCCTCATGGTTACTCTGGTGGTGGTGGTTTAGTCGCTCAGTCATGTCCAACTCTTGCGACCCCATGGACAGTAGGCTTCCCTGTCCATGGGATTTCCCAGGCAAGAATACAGAAGTGGGTTGCAGCATTTTCTTCTCTAGGGGATCTTCCTGACCCAGGGATTGAACCTGCGTCTCTCGAATCTCCTGCATTGCATGCAGATTATTTGCCACTGAGCCACCAGGGAAGCCCTTAATGGCTACTCTGGGATAAATCAAATCATGTTACCTTCTTGCTTTAAACCCCTCTAAAAATTGTTACATTTGGAATAAAGTTCAAATTTCTTGATGCCCTAGAAGTCTTACATGACATAAACCTTCCCTAAACTATTTTTCTCCTTCCTCCCTCCCACTTTCTGTGCTTCAGCAACACTGTCTTTTCTGGTTCCTTAAAAACAAAAAAGATTAGTTAGACTGCCTCAGGTCTCACTGGCAGCACACGGGATATCCTGTTGCGGTGCACGAACTCCCCAGTAGTGGCAGGCGGGCTCCAGAGCACATCGGCTCATTAGTTGTGGCACAAAGTCTTAGCTGCTCTGTGGCATGTGGAATCTTAGATCCCTGACCAGGGATTGAACCTGTGTCTCCTGCTCTGGAACTAACCGCTGGACCACCAGGGAAGTCCCTGCTTCTTTAATAAAAATTTTTTTTCTACCCCAGGGCCTTTGCACTTGCTGAATGCAAACTTAATCTGAGATAGTCTGTGATTTTTTTTCTCCCTCCCTCCAGCCCTGGGGCACAGAGGGTCTTCTCAGTCTGGCTCCAGGCCCCCCAGCCCTGGGCCTCAGGGTGTGAGAAAGCCCTCCAGAGCCAGGCCTCAGTGGGGGGACGGGGAGAGAGTAAGTCTGAGGAAGGGCCACATGGTGGTCAGGGCATGAGGGGGCAGGCAAGGCTTCCATGCTTGCTCCACACCCAGTTCTGTGATGTTTGTACGTCTGACTTGTTCTCATCCTTCAAGTCTTGCTCAGGTATTAATTGCTTAAAGAGATCTTCTCTGAGCATTAACATTGCCATGTGATTCGAAAGATGCTGTGCTTTTATTATTTCCATTTTACAGATGACAAAACTGAGGCTCAGAAAAATGATGTAACCTGCCTGAGATCCCCATAGCTTGATTTCATTGCAGTTGGTGGCAAATGACTTTTCCATTGTTTTATGTTAGACTTGGTTGTTTTTTTTTTTTTTTTCCTTTTTAAACTGGAGTATAATTGCCTTACAATGTTGTGTTAGTTGCTGCTGCATAACAAAGTGAATCAGTCATATATATATACATATATCCCCTCCCTCTTGGACCTCCCTCTCCGCCACCCCTCTAGGTCTTCACAGAGCACCGAGTTGGGCTTGCTTGTTTATCAGGCCCCCACCTTCTCCTCCTTCTCCTCCCTGATCCAACCTCTTCCTCCTCCTCCTTCCCCTTTCTCCTCCTCTTTCTCTTCAGAGTCATTTTAGGGTCAAATGGATCTACATCTTCTCTCCTTCAATGGGATGCACTCGGACCATGTTTGAATAGGAATGGAAGCAAAGTTCCTGGCTAAGGTTTTATTCTTCTTTCTCTTCCCAGGTGCCTCAGATGGTAAAGAATCTGCCTGCAATGCAGGAGACCCGGATTTGATCCCTGGGTTGGGAGGATCTCTTGGAGGAAGAAATAGCAACCCACTCCAGTGTTCTTGCATGGAGCATCCCATGGAGGGCTACGGTCCATGGGATTGCAAAGAGTCAGACAGGAGTGAGTGCCTAACACTTTCACTTTCCTGCAGGCTAATATGTCTATCATTTCTTTTATTACAGACAAAATTGAAAACAGCTCCTGCTGTGGAGAGACCAAAATTGCCAATGCTAAACTTGTCTGCTTTCTAAAGCAGTTTGTGAAATAAAATGGGTAACATTTTCTCCCCCTCAGGCCATTCCAATCCACCATAGTGATAAAAACAGGGTTCCACCTCCAAACGAAAATGGTATTCCTGTGCCTGTGGGACCCACCATTGTAGACTCCCATTCATTCCCACGTTCACCCAAGCCTACATTCCTCTCGGGCTTCCCTGCTTCTCCTTCTCGCTGCTGAGACATATTGGTGGTTTAGACCATCCATGCCAGGTCTTGAAAGGACAAAGGTAGCCTTTTTCCTGCTGAGTTTCCACAGGGCTGTTGGACTCTCTCAATGGAACACTGGAGAAAAGACCTTTAGATTTGGATCAGAAAAAATTCATGCTCCAAGCTCAGAGCTTCTACTCGCCAGGTGAAGGAATTAGGAAAATTGATCCCCCTCTTTCTGAACCCCAACTTCCTCATCTGTAGATTACTTGCCTTACTGGGACATTAAAAGAAATAAATAAATGTAGAATTTTCTGCTCTACACCATAGTGAGGGGACGAGCAGGAAAAGTCTGTCAAAGGCACACAGATCTGTTTCTCCCAGCTATGTTGATTACTGGCAAATTACTGATTTCCATTGCACATTTATATGTATATATTGTATTTTATTGGGGACTTCCCAGGTGGCGCTAGTGGTAAAGAACCTGTCTGCTAAGAAATGTGGGTGTGATCCCTGGGTTGGGAAGATCCCCTGGAGGAGGGCATGGCAACCCACTCCAGTATCCTTGCCTGGAGAATCCTGTGGACAGAGAAGGCTGGCGGGCTACAGTCCATGGAGTCACAAAGAGCTGGACATGACTGAAGCAAGTGAGCACACCCAGCATGCAGCATACACATTGCATTTTATAATATTTGTAATTTATATTTTCTAAAGATATAATCAATTGATTTTATTTTTTATTTATCTACTGTGCTGTGCAGGATGCGGGATCTTAGTTGCCCAGCCAGGGATCGAACCTGTGCCCACTGCTTTGGTAGTCAGGACCCTTAGCCACTGGACCACCAGGGAAGTCCCTATGGATATAATCAATCCGTTTTAGAGAAAAGCACTAACATAACTCACTTGGGGAAGGAAATGTATTTTCAATGAATGTTGACAGAAAAACAGAATATTTAGAAGAGAGAAATGTGCATTCATCCTCTGCCTCACAGAAAATTTTATTTAAAATGTATCATAGACTTAAATGTAAAAGCTAAAACTATAAAACTTTAAGAAGAAAACATAAGAGAAAAAAATTCATGACTTTCAGACAGGCAAAGATTTCTTGAGACTAAACACAAAAAGCATTGGCTATTAAAAAGAGGAGGTAATATTTGCAGAACGTATGGGCTTCCCTAGCGGCCCAGAGAGTAAAGAATAAGCCTGTCATGCAGGAGACCAGGGTTCAATTCCTGGTCAGGAAGATCTCCTGGAGAAGGGAATAGCTACCCACTCCAGTATTCTTGCCTGGAAAATTCCATGGATAGAGGAGCCTGGTAGATGGGAGCCATGGGATCGAAAAGAGTTGGACACGACTGAGCAACAGAAGCATATATACATACATACATATATCTGACAAAAGACTTTTTCCCAGAACATTAAGAAAATTCTTACCGCTCAAGAAGAAGACAAAAAAAAAAAAAAAATTGAGAAATGGGCAAAATATTTGAATAGACACTTCATTAAAGAAAATTATAAATAGTTGATAAACACACACGTAAATGTCCAATATCATTTCTTGCTGGAAATATGCAAATTAGAACCACAAGACAGTGATCAATTAGAATATCTAAAATGGACAAGACTGACCATACTAAGTACTGGTGAGGGTGTAAATGGTACAACCGCTTTGGAAAGGAGTGGAACAGTTACTTTTAAAAGTTAAACTTTTCACAGGACTCAGCGGTTCCCTGCTTAGCTATTTATACAAGTGAAATGAAAATGTAGGGCCACAAACTTGTACATGAATGTTCATAACAACTTTCTAAGAGTCAAAAGCTTAACTGTCCTTCACCAGGGGATTCCAAAAACAGATTCTGGAGCAGGGCTCTGCATTTCAACGGAACAAGCTTTTCTGTGACATGCAGGAACATGGCTGGATCTCAGAAACATTCTGGGTGAAAAAAATCTTACATCAAAGAGTAAATACCATATGATTCTGTTACCAAGAGAATGTGGCATCCAGGTGCTTGCCGCTCAAAAGTCAATAAACAGGCCAGGTTGGTGGAAAGGAAAGTTTGCTTTATTTCAGGTTCCGGCAACTGGGGGTCAGCAAGGTAGCAGACATCTGTCCAAAGGCAGCTGGCAACCAGTGGGGCAAGAGCTTTTATAGACCAAAGGAGGGGGCTACATGTAGAACCAGCACAGTCGGCTCTGTAGTCATTTTCAAATTGGTCGTCGGTAGTCTGCCTAGAGTCATCTTGATTGTTTGAGGTATAGTTAATCTTCAGTCCCAGGGTTCGTTTGTTCCCATTTTTCTGAGGCCAGTTCTTGGAATTGTGGCAGCTCATGTCATGGGCACAGTCGGGTCATCATGTAGTTAACTTCTCCACCTGGGGTTTCAGTATCTAGAAGACAACTCACAGGATACGGCTCAGAATATTGTCTACAGCCCTTGAGAAGGAACTAAAGGTCCTTGACTATGTTTAATGATACATCACTATTATTTGGTCTCCTTTCACTGTTTTCCTTTCTTTTTGTAAGTTCTCATTTCTCTGATTAAACTTACTCTTTGACCAAAGTTTTCCACTGGCAAAAGACAGGCAGAGGACATGGCGGGAGGCAGGAGGGTCCTGCTCCGTTTCAGTTCTATTTATAAGATGTTCCAGAGGAGATTAAACTAATCTATAATGATAGAAATCACTTTAACGGTTGCCTGGGATGGAGGGTTGGGGGGACTTGTTTCAAAGAGCCATGTGGCAAATTTCTGGAGTGATGAAAATGTTATATATCTTGATTAGGGTGATGCTAACTGTTGGAAACATATAACTTAAAACAAAACTTTATCTCAGCTGAACTCTGTTCAGTATTACGTGGCAACCTGGATGGGAGGGGAGTTTGGGGGGAGAATGGATATATGTGTATGTATGGCTGATTCCCTTCACTGTCCACCTGAAACTATGACAACATTGGTCACCAGCTATACTCCAATAGAAAATAAAAAGTTTAAAAAAATGGGGCAAAGCATTGGAGAAATTATAATAAACATAAAAAATGAAAAAAACAAACAAAAACAAAGAATAAGGACCAAGGGAAAAACAATCTTCTCCCAACCCAGAAAATCTCTCCACAGAGAAAGAGGAGAAAGAAAACAATTTTTACTATTGAATAGCCATTGAATCGAAATGTGATTCAGATCACAGGCAATCTGCCAAGAGATTGCAGAAAATAATCTCCCTTTTCTATAGCCAAGCAGATGCAACTTATTCATACACATTTTCAAGAGAAATGATAAACTAGTTCTCAAGGAGGAGGAGCTGACAGGACCATTCATTATGCCTCATCCATTCTGGACTCTCCTGGTAACCGGGTGGCTTTTGTGTTTGCTAATTGGCTTTATCCAAAGGGAAAATAAACTTCTCATATATGTACAACAGAAGGTAGTTTTGAACCTTGGAGTTAGACTTCTACCTCCCACAAGAAACTGGTGCATAGAGGCGCTATCTTCTTTGATGATTATATATTTCAAAGAGATGGTTCACAGGTCTGTGAGGAAGATATTACAGGTACCTAAAGCTGGCAAGAGACTTATTTAGCTTTGAAAAAGATTTACACACATTTCAAAGAGATAGAGAAAGAACTTCAACTCACAAGCTTTCTAAAGTAAATTTATGCTCTAACAAAAGGGACTTAGGAGAAGTCTGTTCCCTTATTTTCAAAACGGAGAAAGAAACCCTCTTAAGTTTTTAACTTGTCTTTGCCCTTTCATGACGTAAGTGTATGTCTTTGTCCAAATTATCAAACTGGATTCTTAAAATGTGTGCATTTTTGTACATGAAAGGTATACCTCACAAAAGGTCATTTAAAATAAGCTGCAAATCATCTGAATACGTCTATGCTTTTACGTAGGGCACTTCAAAAACATTTCTGTGCTTTCCTTGAAAGTTGCACAAATTCCTCTGAGTTGTTTTCACTGTCATAACAGTATAACTAAAATTGTAGCTGCTTTGTAGGTTAGCATTGTTATGTGGTTCAGTCACTCAGTCATGTCTGACTCTTGGTGACCACATGAACTGCAGCAAATCAGGCTTCCCTGTTCTTCATCATCTCCCAGAGTTTGCTTAAATTCATGTCCGTTGAGTTGGTGATACCATCCAACCATCTCATCCTCTGTCGTCCCCTTCTCCTCCTGCCTTCAATCTTTCCCAGCATCAGGGTCTTTCCCAATGAATCAGCTCTTCACATCAGATGGCCAAAGTATTGGAGCTTTAGCTTTAACATCAGTCCTTCCAATGAATATTCAGGGTTGATTTCCTTTAGGATGGACTGGTTTTATCTCCTTGCAGTCCAAGGGGCTCTCAAGAGTCTTCTCCAGCACCACATTTTGAAAACATAAAGAAATCCTCATAAATTTTTGTGGTAATGGAGCCCAATTCCTTCAAATCACAAATAAATAATTCAAAGGGGAATTTAGAGTAAAGAATCTTAAAATAATTTAATACCTATTATTTGATGAAACATATTGTAAGTTGGGAGTTTTCTTTCTCTCTCTTCCTCTTAAAATATAAGTAAGCATCAAGCATATTCTATGTTTTTGCTAGGTGCTGGGGATATAATGCTGAACAAAATAGAGGTCCCTGCTGTCAAGGAGATGATAGGCTAAAAAAATACCCAGATGTTAAACAGATAAATATATGAATACTTATTTGGTTTTATGGCATTGTATCAAAAAGAATTTCAATGTGCAACAAAAGTTCCTGAAATGTGTGTGCGTATGTAAGACGAAGCGGGTAAGTCTGGAGATCTCCCCCAAGGGACTGGGAGCAACTCTTCTGGTTCTTGGTTACCTTTCGTGTTTCATCTTGCACATGCGTGTTCAGTCATTAAGTCATGTTCAACTCTTTGGGACCCCAAAGACTGTAGTATTCTTGCCTGGGAAATTGCCATGGGCAGAGGAGCCTGGCAGGCAGGCTATAATCCATGGTGGGGGGCGGGGGCAGCAGTCACAAAGACTCAGACACCGTTTAGCGACTGAGCATGCATCTCATCTTGCCCCTAGCCTTCACCTTGCTCTCTCCCTGTGAGTCTAGGCAATATCTTTTTTTTCTATTCTTTGAACCCCTGAAGCTACCTCTGACTTTGGCGTTTGCATATTCAGTTCTGTCTGCAGCATCCTCAACCAAATCTGTAAATGGTGGGCTTCCTACCACTGGATGTCATCCTACATGCCCACAAAAGGATCTCCCTGCCCACCCCATAGGAAGACATCCCTCCATCACTCTCTCCCTCCATCCTGCTTCCTGGACCCAGGTGAGGCTGATGCTCCCAGGCACTGACCACAGTATGTGCAGCAAGATTCCAAGCAATTTCCTCCTTTGCATCAGAAGAGAGGATAGAAAGGCATGAGGTTAGTATTCTCACCAGTGGTCAACATGATTTCAGGGACTGACTTCAGGCTCTCATGGAGTCAGATCTGTGGGGAAAAGCCAGTCTCCCATTAGGAAAAAATAACCATCCTTTGAAAGTGAAACTGTTAGGTGCTCAGTCATGTCCGACTCTTTGTAACCCCATGGACGGTAACCCACCAGGCTCCTCTGTCCATGGGATTCTCCAAGCAAGAATACCAGAGTGGGTTGAGTGGGTTGCCATTCCCTTATCCAAGAGGTCTTCCTAAACCAGGGATTGAACGTGATCTCCTGCATTGCAGACAGACTCTTTCCTGTCTGAGCCACTAGGGAACCATCCTTTACTTGTGTGAATTGCTGTGCCAGCTGCTTTCCCTGGACTATTCATTAAACTCTTAGATCATTTCTCACTCACAGAGGAGCCACCTGTAGCACAGAGTGTCCTGGAATCTCACAGTGAGGCAGTGGCTGGTCACACATGCAGATGTGTCTCATGTTAGAACTTTCCTTTTTCTGCCAGAGTCCACATTTTCTTTTGAAGCTGTGTTTTAAAACAACTTTTTGTTTTAAAGATCAAATTGATGAAGGATTTGCTCCTCTGGGAAACAGACAGCAAATGCCTGGAAAACTCTTCCAGTAATTGACTTTGAATTGAAAGTAAAATTATTTCTGTAATTGACTAAACACTTTCACATCTGTGATCTTGACCATCAGGAAAGTCTATGTGAGGTGGGCTGGGACCCGGGGATTGGAGTTCTCATTCATATCCCGGCTTGTAGCTTTGAGAGAGTCATTTAAGTCATCAGTTCAAAATTCCTCACCTGTACATTGGGGCTGTGAATACCCATGCCAAGATTCGCAAATGTTAAATGGAAATCTAAGTCCATCATTAGCACATCATCGGCTTCACAGGGGTATTTGCTATCATCAAATCTAAGGTTTAATGGTAATCATTACAGTTAATGGTTATCATCAATTCTACAGTCATTAGCAGAATCGTTTAACCAATGTGCTGGGCTAGGAGGACCCTGGGGTGATGGGTCAGTGGAAGGTGAGTCGGTCATAGCCAGCTGGATCCAGACAGCTGGATCTCACAAGCCAAACTGTAGGATAGCCCAGTTCTTATCTCCCCTTGGTGACCAGATGGCAGCCCTTGGAATGAGGCAGTCGCATCAATGAACTATAGTGTTCCCGTGCTACCTTTGCAAGATTCTCATCATTTTTGGACCAGTAGATGCTCCCACAATCTGTTTACCTGAATTCCTCAGCTTTGCCAGTGGAAACAGAGGCCCCCACAGGTTAACCTGGCGTTGTCTCAAGAGCAGCGGGAATGATTTATAAGGACAGCAACAACATCACTTGTCTCTGTGACCCGGAGTGCCTCACACCTCTCTTCATTTGTTAAACAAATTAGTCTGGATGTGTCTTCTAAACGCAACAGTGACGCTCATTCACAGAGCCGAGGATGGCTTAGATGGAAGAGACATCCCTTCTCTAGGCTGCAGACGGGAGTCTTGCTGAGTTTCACTCCATGTCTCATTGTTTTCCAGTCTTTTCTGATGGCTAAAGGATGTTCATTGTCTTGTGATCCCTTAACATTTGGAAAGATAGGATGGTGATGTCCATTCCTGAAAAAAAATTGAGCACAGTGAAAATAACTGAAAAACTTGTGTTTCTCTTTTATTTTAAGTACATTTGACTTGAATCTAAGGATTACTTTGAAATAAGTAGTAAACTTTAAAAAAAAAACTGATTTACTTGGCTGTGTCAATCATTGTGGCATGCAGGATTTTTAGTTGTTGCTGCTGCTGCTGCTGCTGCTAAGTCACTTCAGTCGTGTCCGACTCTGTGCAACTCCATAGATGGCAGCCCACCAGGCTCTCCCGTCCCTGGGATTCTCCAGGCAAGAACACTGGAGTGGGTTGCCATTTCCTTCTCCAATGCATGAAAGTGAAAAGTGAAAGTGAAGTTGCTCAGTCGTGTCTGACTCTTAGGAACCCCATGGACTGCAGCCCACAAGGCTCCTCTGTCCATGGGATTTTCCAGGCAAGAGTACTGGAGTGGGGTGCCATTGCCTTCTCCAGTTGTTGCAGCATGTGGGATCTAGTTCCCTGACCAGGGATCAAACCCCAGGCCCCTGTATTGGGAGTGTGGAGTCTTAGCCACTGGACCACCAGGGAAGTCCCTATGATTCCCTTCTAATTGCCCATCAGTTCACACTAGGTCTACCTCATTTAGGTAAAATAGAAGTCTTACATTAAGAATGGTTGAAGGTGGACTATGGCTTGTCAATATTTTACTTGGCCTGTAGACATTTTCAATGTCCTTGCTTCCTTTCACTCACTTAAAAAAAAAAAGAAGAAAGTGTGAAAGTGAAAGTGCTCAGTTGTGTCTGACTCTTTTGAAACCCCATGGTCTGTAGCCCACCAGGTTCCTCTGTCCATGGGATTCTCCAGGCAAGAATACTGGAGTGGGTAACCATTCCATTCTCCAGGGGAATCTTCCTGATCCAGGGATCGAATCCGGGTCTCCTGCATTGCAGGCAAATTCTTTACATCTGAGCCCCCAGGGAAGCGCACCCCACCCCCACAAGTAGAGAAAAGTAACAATGTCCAATGAACCCATCAGACAGAAAGAACCAACTCATTATATTCTTATTGTATGTTATTGTATATCATGTTTTGATAAATGGAGTTTACAAGTTTAAATATTTCCCAATATTTAAAAGCCAGAGACTTTTCTTACGTAAAAATATGGATTGCTGGATGAAAAATGGTAGAAACTTGGCAAACCCTGGGCTGCTTGCCCACGTGGTAACATTCACCTGCAGGTAATTAACTCTGCCCATTTCATAGGGTATGCACTCTTTCTTCAATTTGCACAATCCCCTCCAGTCCGTCTTGCTTCACACAGCTCGGTTATCTGTTTGACCCTGTTAGGTAGATGAGTTTTTGACACTTTTTTCCTGGGGTCTTCTTTCCTTCCTTCCCTTCCCTGAAAGTTCCCTTGGTTTATTAATTTGCACCCCACTGCTTCCTTTCAGCCTTTCTCTATGCTACCAATTTTTAAGTTCTACCCAGTTTTCTCCCAGTTAAGCTTAGGGATGAGTGGAATTATGACATCCTTCAAGAACTGTGTAAGAGAGGAGAATATGAAGGAATTCAGCTGTAGGAAACAATTTTAAGGCAAAGCCCTCTCCTGGTAAGGACTGATCATCTCTGAGCACAGTCCCAGTTTATCATAACTCTGAGTGAGTCTGGGGATTCCCTGGTGGCTCAGTGATAAAGAATCTGCCTGCCAATGCAGGAGACATGGGTTTGATCCCTGATCTGGGGAGATACCGCATACCATGGAAAACCGAAGCTCATGTGCCACAAATATTGAGCCTTCGCTCTGGAGCCTGGGAACTACAACTACTGAGCCTGTGTATCCTAGATCTTGCACTCCACGAGAAGCCACCACAATAAGAAACCTGTGGATTACAGCTAGAGAGTAGCCACTGCTCGCTAAGACTAGAGAAAGCCCATGCAATGACGAAAACCCAGCCCAGCCAAAATAATAAATAAAATTTAAAAAATTTAAATGAGTCTGTGCATTTCTGCACCTTTCTCAAGCCACACCTTCCTATCCTAGTTTGAAGACAGCCAGGATCCCAGAACAGCAGTGGGTAGAAATGAATTTACTGGCAAATGGAATGAGGTGGAGAAAAATCTTCACCACACTATAGCTTAAGCTCTGAAAAATATAAAAAAAATTACAAAACAAAAAATCATTCTTAAACACAACACAAAGGGTTGATCATGCCAGCATATTTCCATTTCTTTCCTCTACAGGGTTGAGACTAAAGTAATACAATTTTGAATCCTCATTATCTCGCTTGTCATTGTTGAGTAAGTATTTCCCCAGGATATTAAAAATGCTCATAAACATAATTTTAATGGCCTTATAACAGTCCATCATATTAATGTGCCCACATTTGTTTACCCAGTGCTGTATTACTGGACAGTTGGGTCATTTCCTGTCCTCTATATTGTAAATCATATTGCAAACAAAGCTTCGTGTTTCACAACATCTCCTTATGGTATTTTCTAGAAGGGAGATTTCTGGATTCAAGAGTTGGACATCGTTAAGGTTCCTGTTACCTTCGACAAATTGGCACTTGCATTTTGGTATTTGTTGTACACGTATTGTGGTATTCTGGTGCAATCCTCCGAGTCTGACAAGGGTGTTGAAGAGGGATGTGAGTTTTGGGATAATGGATGAAGGATGTTTGGACATTTCTTGAATGGAAAGTACAGTCAGATTCTCATGTCACTCACAAAAGTACATTTCATTCCTGGCTAGATTTCCTGAAATTGGCTTCTTCCTGAAACTAACTCCTGAAGATAGTTTCCTCAACTGTAGTGCTATTATCCAAAAACAGGCATGTCAGATCATTTTTGAAACCATTCCACTTTCCTGCCTGAATCTTGACATGAAATTTCCCTCCCTCCCTCCTTTCCTCCCTTTCTCCCTCCCTCCTTTCCTTCCTTCTCTCCTTTTATATTTGCTTTCCATAATTACCATGTGTGGAGTGCCTATGATGAGCCAGGCACTGTACCTGTTTTTTTTTTTTTTTTTTATCATTATTCCTTTAATTATCTCCACAACACGAACAGGTGGTCAACATCATCCCAATTTTATTTACAGGAAAGTTGAAGCTTAAGAGAGGTTATCCAGCATGCAGAAGACTACACTCCTGGCAGGTGAGCAATAGAACTAGATTCAACGTTTGTCTCAAGCCATGCTGGTGCAACAAGCCTACCAATAAGGCAACTCCGTGATGGAGCTCATGTTGACTGAATGGATGGAGTGATGCTCTCCTCTTTGTCTGTTGAGTGATGTTGTGTCCTAGATGGGTCTGCTAGAGGAGATGCTGTCTGACCTCCTTGAGAACACAGGCTAGGTGCTATCATTTCTATATTCTCAGTACCCAGCGTATAGTAGGCACTTTATAAATATATATGAAAGCAATCTTGCTGAAAGACCACAAAGCCTCACTCACAATGCTTGTGTAAGCCTCTTGATTTTCTGTTTTTGCATAGAGTCTAAAGCTTCCTGCTGATCATGGCACATGGCAGCTTCTGGAAGGTTTTCAAACTCATTTGCATGCAGGACCAGGAAGACCAAAAGAGCTAAAGATGCGTGATTTCTGTGCGCTTAGGAACATGACAATGAAGCCGAATTTCAGTGCTCATGGATCCCAGCACCCCCGTTTCCTAAAAATGAAAGACTCCAGAGTGGATTAGCATTTGCAAACACATACAAAATCTTTCTATTTAGGGAGCACCCAGCAGTCAGTGATGGGTGAAACGACTTCACAAGTACTTTTAATTTCTCTCCTTGGTTTTTCTGCTTAGGAAGGCAGCCTCTGAATAAGAAAGACAGTGAAGTTAATGGAACCAGGTAGACTACACAGGTGCCTCATGAAAAGCAGTTGAAATGAAAGGAATCCGGGTTTAGATGCAGGTTTTGTGACTTCCCAGTGAAATCACCCTTGGGAAGCTTCCTCAGTTTCCTCCTATCTAAAATGAGGACAGTATTTCTTATCTGGAATTATTGCAACAAGGACTTGACATATTAATAATGAATGGAATATATTTCGTAGAAGGTCTGGCATTAATTATTGATAGTGATATTATTGTTTCTATATACCTCGATCTTTGAGTCCATGTATCTATGCATGTATGTATGTATGTATGTATGTATGTATATTTCTATCTATCTCGTGTCTGTTTTACAACGTTCTTTTGACTGGTGGAATTTTCTGCAGAAAAATAACCTCTATCTGTCTACAGATGTTAAAACCAGGTTTTCTTTTCCTCACTCCATTTCGCCTGCTGGCACATTCTTCCTTTCTTCTGATTAATTTATTTCGTTTTTGGCTGCACTGGGTCTTCATCACGGTGCAAGGGCTTCTCATTGCCGTGGCTTCTCTTGACGCCGAAGGCAGGCTCTAGGCACATGCGCTTCCGTAGGTCGTGGGCTCAGTAGCTGCCGTGTGAAGGTTTAGTTGCTCCGCGGTATGTGGAATTTTTCTGGACCAGGGATTGAACTCGAGGCCAGTGAAGTCTCCACATTCTTATGTATAACATAGACGTGTGTGTGAATGTTGCTCAGCTGTGTCCAACTCTACGACCCCTGGGCTATAGCACACCAGGCTCCTCTGCCCGTGGGATTCTCCAGGCAAGAATACTGGAGTGGGTCGCCATTCCCTTCTCCAGGGGATCTACCCAACCCAGGGATCAAACGTGGGTCCCTGCATTACAGGTGAATTCTTTACCATCTGAATCACCTGGGAGGCCCCATAATATAGATGAACACTAAGCAAATATTTAGATAACATAATGTCATGAGCTGATGGCGATATGGAGCAAAAATCCAGGGGAGAGGGGAGGGTGATTATTTCACCCTGATTATCTCACCAGAGACTGAGGGTGATTATTTCAGTTGGCGTGATCAGGGAAGGCTTCTCAGAAGAGGTGAGCAAAAGCTTCCTTGAAGCGAGGGAGCCGGCCACGGGGATGTGGGCTGCAAATGAGTTCCGGCTGGTGGGACAGCAAGCACAGAGGTGCTGAAACAGAAGCGGAGGTGGTGGATTCCAGAAATATCCGAGAAGCCAGAGTGGCTGAGGCAGAGTGAGTCATACAAGAGGATGTCGGAAAGGAAGGCAGGGGCCAGATGGGTTGAGGGCTTGCAGTTTGATGAGGACTTCATGCAGACATGAAGAGGGACCACGAGGGGGCTTTGGGAGGCGGGAGTGATGGGACTTAATGCTCCCAGGATTAGCGCCTGAGCGCGGGGGTAGGGGGAGGCTCTTACAGTGTCCTGGTGAAAAAATGATACCAGCTCATGCTACAGTGTTGCGACGGCGCACAGAGGTCCAAAGTGCCCCGGTTGGGCATGTGCTTCGCGTGGTTTTGTGTAAAGGTGTATGTGTGTGTGTTCCACAGGCTGGTTTTCTGCCATTGCCCCTGCTAATGATGGAGTGTGTGTGTGTGTGTGTGTGTGTGTGTGTGTGTGTGTGTAAAAGGGAGAAATGGATGTGACTGGACTTAGCATCCAGTCATAGGAGAAAGTGGGAGCAGTTCAGCCAGAGCTAGAGTCGGTCTGGGTAGATCTAATAGCCATGAATCCAGACAAATAGAGAAACTCATCAGACGGCTTGCTCCTCGAAAATGCAATTGAAATTCAGCCGGTGGATAAGCGGATGGCTACTTTTGTTTCTATGCAACAAGAGAACAATTACAGCTAAACACCTTGGAGAAAGTTATCCCATCTCCACATTTGCTCATTCCGTTTCTAAAATAGCTCTGCACTCTTGGTTTGCTCGGGGCGGGGATAATTAAAACTAATGAAGTGAATCTAGTGGTGTGCCTCAGAGCCCGGGTCGAGACGCTGACGGTGATTCCAGACACGGCGACTTCTCTGAAGGTAATCATTGGGCGACCCTTCTTCATTTATATTCATGGGGACATGGAGTCATTTTCTTGAGGCTGCTAAACCCTTTGGAGGACCCATCCATGTGTTACGTTTTAGAATTTGGAATTCATTAGATTTTAAGAGTTCTAGGATTTTACCTACTGGTTACAAATGACTAAGCATCAAACATGACATGTCTTATTTCCTTCCCCTGAATACTGAATCTAAGAGATGAAAAGCTAGATAAGGGGCAGGGACAAGAGGGAGGGAGAGAGGAAGAAACTCATTAATGTGCTTAGGATATAAATGTTTATTGAGCACTCAGGTGCTAGATTCTATTTCGTGCCAGATTGTGTCTAAGATATTGTTGTTGTCCAGTCAGTAAGTCGTTCTGACTCTTTGCAACCTCACAAACTGCAGCACACCAGGCTTCCCTGTCCTTCACTATCTCTCAGGGTTTGCTCAAACTCAAGAAGAAACCATAAACAGAATACACAGGGCTCTTTCTCCATGCAGTTGCATTTTAATCAGGAGAAACAAAAGAGGAAGAATTGGAGTTGGTGATACATGGATGCAAGTATCACAACTGGGAATGGGCCAGAGGGAGCTGGGAGGTCAGGGAAGTCCTCTTGGAGGTTGTGACTTTTTTCTAAAATTTTTTAGTCTTTATTGAATTTGTACGATATTGTTTCTGTTGTTTATGTTCTGGGTGGGTTTTTTTTTTTTTTTTTTTTGGCCACAGGCATATGGGCCTTAGATCCCCAACCAGGAATTATACCCACACTCCCTGCATTGGAAGGTGCAGTCTTAACCACTGGACCACCAGGGAAGTCCCTGGGATTGTGACTTTTGAGCTGAGATTCAAAGACAAGAAGGAAACAGGTCCAGGAAAATCAAAGGGTAAGCATTTGAGGCTAAAGGAACTTGAATGCAAAGGTCAGATGGTTCAAAAGGACCCAAGAGGTTGGGCGAGGAGGCCACGTGGTGGATGCAGGGGGGTTGAGCACAGGAGTGGACAGGATGAGGCTGAGTTTTGGAAGGTGAAGGAGTTTGGATTTTATTATACATGTAAATAGAGATCAATAGAAACTTCCTGATTGGGGAATAACAGGATCTGTTTTACATATTTGGCTGTGTCACAACTTACTTGTGACATGTGGGATCTTTCCTTGTGGTATGTGAACTCTCTAGTTGTGAAGTGTGGGCTTATTTGCGCACGCAGGAATTGAACCTACATTCTCTGAATTGCAAGGTGGCTTCTTAATCACTGAGTCAGTCAGTTCAGGCCCTCAGTCATGTCCAACTCTTTGTAACCCCATGGACTGCAGCATGCCAGGCTTCCCTGTCCATCACCAGCTCCCAGAGTTTGCTCAAACTCATGTCCATTAAGTCAGTGATGCCATTCAACCATCTCATCCTCTGTTGTCCCCTTCTCCTCCCACCTTCAATCTTTCCCAGCATCAGGGTCTTTTCCAATGAGTCAGTGCTTCACATTAGGTGGCCAAAGGATTGGAGCTTCAGCTTCAGCATCAGTCCTTCCAATGAATATTCAGAACTGGTTTCCTTAGGGATTGACTGGTTGGATCTCCTTGCAGTTCAAGAGACTCTCAGGAGTCTTTCCAACACCACAGTTCAAAAGCATCAGTTCTTCGGTGCTCAACTTTCTTTGTGGTCCAACTCTCACATCCATATATGACTACTGAAAAAACCATGTCTTTGACTATATGGACCTTTGTCTCAAAATAATGTCTCTACACTGAACCTCCAGGGAAGTCCCATAAGATCTGTTTTGTTTTCAAAAGCTCTTTGATACTGTGCAGAGAATAGAATGGAGGGGGCAGGAGTGAAGCGGGAAGGTAACTGAGCAGCCATCCTGCTGCGAGGTGATGGGGTAGAGGAGGTGCAGGGAAGTGAGGAACTAGTCACTTGTATGAAGGTGGGGTTGCCATGGAAACCACATCCGTGTTCGCCAGTGGATGAATGAATCAACAAGATACAGTGTATGTATACAACAGAATATTATTCAGCCACGAGAAAGAAGGAAACCTTGCTATTTGCAACAACATGGATGGCCTTGAGGACATTACACTCAGGGAAATAAGTCAGACAGAGAAAGACAAATCTCACTTATATGCGCAATCTAAAAAAGCTGAATTCATAAAAACAGAGAGCAGAATGGTGGTTGCCAGGGGCTGGCGGTGAGGGCATGGGAATGATATTGAAAATACAAACTTGTGGGTTTTCCTGGTGGTCCAGTGGTTATGAATCTGCCTGGAAACACAGGGGACACTGGTTTGATCCTTAGTCTGGGAAGATCCTGCATACCATGGGGCAACTAAGCCCATCACTACAACTACTGAGCCCATACCCTAGAGCCTGTGCTCCACAAGAGAAGCCACCGAACCGAGAAGCCCTTGAACCGCAACTAGAGAGTAGCCCCCCCACTCACCACCACTAGAGAAAGCTTGCAGCCAACAGTGAAGACACAGCACAGCCAAAAATTTATAAATAGCTCTTTAGAAAATAAAATACGAACTTGCAATGAGAACATACAGAAGTCCTGGAGATCTAATGCCCTGTATTGTGATTATTACATGATAATCATCAGGTTTGCTGAGAGACTACATCTTAGTTATTCCCACTACAAAAAAGAAATTGTCATTATGTGATATTATAAAGGTGTCAGCAAATGCTACAATGACAATCACAGTGCCATATATAAATGTATCCAATAATGTATTAACAAACCAACAGGTTGTCCACCTTAAATTTACACAATGTTACATGTCAGATGTATTTCAGGAAAAAGAAAGCTGGGGTTTCCACGTTTTGCTGGTGAGGAAGAGGTGGCCTGTGAGTTTTGGGGTTAAGTGGCTAAGAGATGGGCAACCAGTGGAGGAAGAGCATATTGGGAAGGGTGCTTAGAATTTCTGAGTCTGGGATTGCTTATCTCAGTACTAAGACACCAACTAGACATTCAAGTGGGGAAGTGGAAGCAGAGAAGGATGATGATATGAAGAGAGAAAAAGGGAACACAGAGAAAGGAAAACGAGGCAAAGAAGCTAAATCCCCTCCAGTCTTTTCTTGTGGTACCTGGATTGAGTTCCCCTTTTGTCTCCACATGCAGAGCACAGGGTGGAGACTTAGGCAATCCCCTTATTCTCTTCCCAAACCTCTAGCTCCCTCCTATTGAACTCTGGTCCAAAGCATGGCTTTGGCACCCTACACATCTGTGTAAATCCAAGGATTACGAGAGGATATCAGGCAAGTAATGTAACCTGTCAGAGCCTTGGTTTTCCCATCTGTAAAATGGGAATAATAAGCCCTACCTCATGGGGTTATTGATTCAATGACAGCTAATCTTTATTTGAGCATTTATTTCATTATGTGTATTATTGCATCCAATTCTTAACACAGTCGTAGGCGGTGGGGACTATTGTTCTCATCCCAGCGATGAAGAAAGCAAGGCTCAGAGAGGTTACATGACTGGTCCAAGACTCTACATCTAGAAACTAGCAGAGAGGAGATAACTTTTCCAATCACTGGTCAGTATCCAAGATGGGACTGAAACTGGGACGTCAGACTCCAGAGCCTGTCCTCTGTTCCTGCCTTTAAATTTTCTTTTAATTTATTTAAAACAGATTTTTGGCTGTGATGGGTCTTTTCTCTAGTTGTGGCAGGTGGGGGCTATTCTCTAGTTGTGGTGTGTGAGCTTCTTGTTGCCATGGCTTCTCTTGTTGGGAGCATGGCCTGTCGGTGCGTGGGCTTCCATGGTTGTGGCTCGAGGGTTCTAGAGCACAGGCTCAGGAGTTGTGTGTGCAGTTAGTTGCTGGGCAGAATATGGGATCTTCTCAGACCAGGGGTCAAACCGGTATCCCCTGCATTGCAAGGCAGATTCTTAATCACTGAACCACCAGGGAAGCCCCCATTCCTTCCTTTTAAGCCCAGTAATGGACTCATCGGAGAAGGCAATGGTAACCCACTCTTGCCTGGGAAATCCCATGGACGGAGGAGCCTGGTAGGCTACATAGTCCATGGAGTCGCTAAGAGTCGGACATGACTGAGTGACTTCACTTTCACTTTTCACTTTCATGCACTGGAGAAGGAAATGGCAACCCACTCCAGTATTCCTGCCTGGAGAATCCCAGGGATGGGAGCCTGGTAGGCTTGCATCTATGAGGTCACACAGAGTCGGACGTGACTGATGTGACTTAGCAGCAGCAGCAATGGACTCACGTATGCTAAGTCGCTCCAGTCGTGTCGGACTGTTTGTGATGCTATGGACCATAGCTTGCCAGGCTCCTCTGTCCTTGGTGTTCTCCAGGCAAGAATACTGGAGTGGGTTACCATTCCCTTCTCCAGGGAATCATCTTTGAAAGAAGGCTCCCTCTTTTCCCAGACAGACCAAGCCTTACCAGTCTGCAGGAAGTGAGGAAGACAATGGAATACACATCTCAGCAAGTTCCTCCACTCCTGAGCTTCGTCCTCAGTGAAGAAAGTGTCCCCTCAAAACAGGAATTAAAGCTAAGATGTATTTGGCATCAGCCAAGAGCCCACACAAGAGCTAAACATAGCATGAGGGAGGGGACCGACTCCTTGAGGCGGAACAGGAAACTTCTTCTAATTCATTCTCTTTCCAGCCTGTGAGACAGCAAGTCTGTCGTGGGCAGGACAATTAAATTGAAATATGGCCCAGCTAAGCATAAGACCTGTTCTAACCAGAAAATCAAGCCACCCAAGGGCTAACTTTTCGGGGAGGTAGGCGGAATGAGGTCCTTGAGGTGAGGTCTAACTGTCTTGGCTGTGTCAATTTCAGAGCTAGTGGCTGGCCTTAAAAAAAAACCCAATCCCTAGGCCCCACTGAGATTGTTATTTGATAATAAGAGATATAGTCAGTAACATTTTATAACAGCTTTGCAATTAGCCCACGCCTCTTAGGCTGTATGTCATTTCCTATGAAAATGATGGGTTGTGTCTGTCTGCATCCCTTACCTCAGAATGTGAATATCCGCGAGGATGGTGCTGGCTGTGGGGGTGTCCAGCAGGGTGGAGAGGGCAAAGCTGTGGCTGGCCCCCTTGCCAACATCACCTGGCATCCCTCCAGCACCGAAGAGAGGAAGCTGGTTGTCCTGAAGCAGAAAAGACAGCTCAGGAATGCCAGGAGTGGGCCTCTCTTCTAATAGTAACTCCTGGGACTCAGAGATATTGGAACACAGAGCTAGTGAGGGGGGAGAAGAAAGCTTAAGAGATGCACCTGCTTCTTCAAATGAAAGAGGAAAACATCCCTGAGGACCACTTGGGGGAGACCCAGACACTTGGAGATTGCTGCTCTCTGAAGCCATCATGCTATGGACTGTAGGCAAGGGATGGCCCACCAGGCTCTTCTGTCCATGGGATTTCCCAGGCAAGAATACTGGAGTGGGTTGCCATTTCCTGACCCAGGATCGAACCCACCTCTCTTGCGTCTCTTGCATTGACAGGCAGATTCTTTACTGCTGTGCCACCTGGAAAGCTCCAATAACAGCTGCAGCTAATATCTATTTTCAAATGAATTCACATTTAATCTCCATAAAAACTCTATAACAGAAATGCAATTATGAGGTGCTTTTTACACACGAAGAAGAAACAGAAGCGAGGATGGGGCTAGGAGGGTTGGAGTTCCAGAGCCACGCTCTTCCTTGTTACTGGGGTTGCCATGGTAACACCTGGGTGGGAGTAGTCCATGCTCGGGAGGAAGAGAGGATGCCTCCACGTCACCTGCTTTATAGGAAGGGGTGGAGGGCAGTGATGGGGGGAGCTACCAGGTTGAATGCCAGTGGTGGGGGCCCTTCATCTCATCCTTGCCAGCTGCCTTCTTTCAAATCTTTAGTCACTTCAAGAAATGTTTTAATATTATGTGCAGAATGGATAAACAACAAGGTCCTACTGTATAGCACAGGAAGCTATATTCATCATTATCCTGTGAGAAGCCATAATGGAAAACAGTATGAAAAAGAATATATATATGTGTGTGTGTGTGTAACTGATTCACTTTGCTATACAGCAGAAATTAACATAGCATTTTAAATCAACCGTATGTCAATAAAATAACTTTTTTAAAAAGAAGTATTTTAAGTCCGTAAGCGGGCTTTCCCAGTGGCTCAGTAGTAAAGAATCCAGCTGCAATGCAGAAGACGCAGGAGACATGGGTTCCATCCCTGGGTTGGGAAGATGCCCTGGAGGAGGGCATGGCAACCCACTTGTCTGGAGACTTCCGTGGGCAGAGGAGCTTGGTGGGCTACAGTTCATGGGGTCGCAAAGCGTCAGACATGACTGAGCCGCTGTGTACTAAGCCCCAAGCTGGGCTCTGGGCACCGGCCAGGATCATAACGATGTGGCCAGCCTTGGGTCGGTGGAGGGATGGTCCAGGGGTACCGCCACTCCCTCCCTCTGAGTCCCCCAAGTTCTGAAGCAGCCCCTCCCTCCAAGCAGGGGAAGAAAACAGCCAGCAGACTCGCTTCTTTGTTTCCTTTCTTTCCATCTTCCGACAGCCATACTTCATGTCTGACTGGGGAAGTGACGCTTCTCGACAGTGACAAATTTATGAGTTTTGACTGTTTGTGAAGTTGCCTAATTAATTCTTTATAGACTTCTATTGGTGGCAACTGAATTGGAGTTTTGAGTTCAAGAGCAAGTTTAGATAAATGATGTTCTGCTCCCTTTGGAGAACTCACCCTCCGTGCTCACGCTGTTCATCTCCCTGCTTTCCAGAAGCATCATTGCAGTGACACATGGCAGGCGGTTTCCATGGCTGACGACAACAGCGCCAGCATCTACCCTGGTGGCATGGGACCCCGGGTCATCTCCTGAGAGACCAGGGAAGCACTCCCGAACCATCTCTCCCCCTCCTCAGCACCACAGGGGTTACTTTAAAATTTCCAGCAGGTGGCCTGCAACCGATCAGGGGCCCAAGGTGACTGAACATACCTAGGAGAGGTTACGGTGAGCCTCTGTCCAGAAAGAGAGGGAAAGAGAAGGGAGATGGAAGGAGGGAAGGAGTGAGGGAAGGAACTGAGACAGAGTCAGAAATATAGTGCCAGAGGAAGCAAGGGAATGTACCTGAAATAAAGAAATAGATAATAATACTCATAGATAATATTTAGTGAGTGCTTGCTTGTGCTGGGCACCATGCTGGGTGCTCCTAGCGGCAATATCATTTACTCTTCATGACGACCTTCCAAATAAGTCCTGTTGTTTTCTTTACTTTTGAAGTGAAAAAAAATGAGCTCTGAGACACCAAAGTGTTAGTCGCTTGGTTGTGTCCGACTCTCTGCGATCCCATGAACTGTAGCCCACTAGGCTCCTCTGTCCATGGGATTCTCCAGGCAAGAATACTGGAGTGGGTAGCTGAAGAGACTAAATACATTTTTAATTGCTCTGGTTGAGAGACAGGGAGGCAGAGAGGGTATGAGGAACCAAAAGGAAGAGAGACTGAGAGAATTCACACTTGCATTCACAGAGATGCTGAGAGAGAGACAGAGAGAAAATGATCTCCAGAAAGAAATGACATAGTTAAAAGAAATCCCCAGAAAGAGGTTGAGATAACTGACATGCACAGAGAAAAACAGAGAGAGAGAGATGGAGAGACACAGAGAGGACTTTTGCAAGGAGACGACTATCCCTTCACGCAAAATGAAAATTTCTGGGGACAACAACAGCGTGTATTGTAATGACAGCATGCAGCCAACACTGATAGACAGCTTTCTTTCTTCTTTTTGTTCAGCTCACATTACCATTCGTGTTCTAGAAGTGCTGAAGCACACTCCAGAGCTTGCGATGGGATGCGCAGGTTTTGGAGGCCCAGGTACTTGAGTTCAGGGCCCTGACCTCACAGCACTTTTTCCCAATGGAGGGAAGCTAGGGGATGCAGCTGGGCATTTTGCAGGGGTGCGTGGTGGCTGATGGAGGTGAAGGAGGGATTAAGGGTGGAGGTTGTCTGAAGTTCTTTCTGTTCCATCCACTCCGGGCCTTCCTCGTGGCTGGTAACCAGAGAGCTTGGTGCAGGCAGGGAGCCGGGGACACTGATGGCCTGAGGATTGAGACCTGTGCTATGTATGTGGGATTTGTGGCTACTCCTTACACTAGGCCTGTGCATTTGGAGTGTTGTTCTTCTTATGTAGATAAGGGAACACAGCTTAGATGGTGGGTGGTGGGACAGTGACTGGAGCCCAGCGGCCTAGATTCAGAGCCCTTGGCTTCCATCATTGAAGCCGAAGAATGGGACCAGTGTCACATGTGAATGGACCCTGGAGGAGCCACAGCCATGCTTTCAAGATGCCTCACTAGCCCTGTTTGCAAGGAGACCACAGAGGACATGGGCATCCATCAGATGGACAGGTCAAATGTATGTGGCTTTTAGTAGGGAAAACAAATCTGAATTAACTGGAGTGCAAACCCTTGCAACTTAATTCCCCACCAGCTGCAACCAAGCAATGCTGATACATCTGTGATTTTTGTCCCCCGCCCACTTCCATCATCCTTGACCCCATATGCAAAAGATTAAACACTGTTGGACCATTTCCAATGAAGTCTGCTCCCCCGCATCCATAATGCTGGGACTCAGAGAAGGACAAGAATCCATCTTCTCTGTGTCCTTGACTTTGGAGCTACAATCAATCCAAAGGTCCCTCTCACAGGTCAACAGGAGATTTGGAAACAAGATTATTATCAACAAGAAGAAGAGTGGGTCCCGAGGGCATAGCCCTAAGCTTCAGGAATAGATCAGAGCATCCTGGGGAGGAACGATAGAGTGGACGGTGAGAGCTTGGGCCGTACAGAAGGACACACCTGTTTGTGAACTTGCCGACCTCTGCTACTTATGAGCTGTGGGGATCTTGAGCAAGTGGCTAAACTTCTCTGAATGGCAGTTTGGTTTCACGTCTTGGTGTTTCATCCTCACATGAAACACAGAAGCTGCCTGAATCCCAGTCTTTGCTCCTGCACACAGTTAATCATCTCCTTAATTGCGGAGGTGAAGACGACATTAGAATGATCCCCAAAGGTTAGGAAAGTTTGTCAGGGATAGGATGGTCAGGAAGGGCTTTCTGGGTGAGACAGAACTTCTGCTGTAATCCTCCTCATCACCATTGTCGTCATCATCATTATCACCTTAATGATCACCTCTCGAGTATCAGCTATGGTCTTTGTTGTTGTTGTTTAGTCACTCAGTCCTGTCCGACTGTTTGCAACCCTATGGTCGCCTCTGTCCAGGGGATTTCCTAGGCAAGAATACTGGAGTGGTTTGCCATTTCCTTCTCCAGAGATCTTACTGACCCAGGGATCGAACCCGCACCTCCTTCATTGGCCAGCGGGTTCTTTACCAATGAGTCACCTGTGAAGCCCTATTTATGGGCTTAGTTCAGTTCATTCGCTTAGTCATGTCTGACTATTTGCAACCCCATGGACTGCAGCACGCCAGGCTTCCCTGTCCATCACCAACTCCCGGAGTTTACCCAAACTCATGTTCATTGAGCCAGTGATACCCTCCAACCATCTCTTTCTCTGTCATCCACTTCTCCTCCTGCCTTCAATATTTCCCAACATCAGGGTCTTTTCAAGTGAGTCAGCTCTTCACATCAGGTGGCCAAAGTATTGGAGTTTCAGCTTCAGCATCAATCCTTCCAATAAACACCCAGGACTGATCTCCTTTAGGATGGACTGGTTGGATCTCCTTGCAGCCCAAGGGACTCTCAAGAGTCTTCTCCAACACCACAGTGCAAAAGCATCAATTCTTCGGTGCTCAGCTTTCTTTATAGTCCAACTCTCACATCCATACATGACTACTGGAAAAACCATAGCCTTGACTAGATGGACCTTTGTTGGCAAAATAATGTCTCTGCTTTTTAATATGCTATCTAGGTTGGTCATAACTTTCCTTCCAAGGAGCAAGCATCTTTTAATTTCATGGCTGCCGTCACCATCTGCTGTGATTTTGGAGCCCAAAAAAATAAAGTCTGTCACTGTTTCCCCATCTATTTGCCATGAAGTGGTGGGACCGTGATGGGACCATGAAGTCATAGCAACACCCTTGTCCAACAACACAAGAGAAGACTCTACACATGAACATCACCAGATGGTCTATACTGAAATCAGATTGATTATACTCTTTGCGGCCAAAGATGGAGAAGCTCTATACCGTCAGCAAAAACAAGACTGGGAGCTGACTGTGGCCCAGATCGTGAACTCCTTACTGCCAATTCAGACTGAAATTGAAGAAAGTAGGAAAAACCACTAGACCATTCAGGTATGACCTAAATCAAATCCCTTATGACCATCCAGTGGAAGTGAGAAATAGACTTAAGGGACTAGATCTGATAGTCAGAGTGCCTGATGAACTATGGACAGAGGTACATGACACTGTACAGGAGACAGGAATCAAGACCATCCCCAAGAAAAAGAAAAGCAAAAAAGCAAAATGGCTGTCTGAGGAGAACTTACAAATAGCTGTGAAAAGAGGAAAGCAAAAAGCAAGGGAGAAAAGGAAAGATATACACATTTGAATGCAGAGTTCCAAAGAATAGCAAGGAGAGATAAGAAAACCTTCCTCAGTGATCAATGCAAAGAAATAGAGGAAAACAACAGAATGGGAAAGACTAGAGATCTCTTCAAGAAAATTAGAGATACCAAGGGAAGATTTCATGCAAAGATGGGCACAATAAAGGACAGAAATGGTAGGGACCTAACAGAAGCAGAAGATATTAAGAAGAGGTGGCAAGAATACACAGAAGAACTATACAAAAAAGATCTTCATGACCCAGATAACCACAATGGTGTAATCACTCACGCAGAGCCAGACATCCTGGAATGTGAAGTCAAGTGGGCCTTAGGAAGCATCACTATGAACAAAGCTAGTGGAGGTGATGGAATTCCAGTTGAGCTATTTCAAATCCTGAAAGATGATGCTGTGAAAGTGCTGCACTCAATATGCCAGCAAATTTGGAAAACTCAGCAGTGGCCACAGGACTGAAAAAGGTCAGTTTTCATTCTGATCCCTAAGAAAGGCAATGCCAAAGAATGCTCAAACTACCGCACAATTGCACTCATCTCACAAGCTAGTAAAGTAATGCTCAAAATTCTCCAAGCCAGGCTTCAGCAATATGTGAACCGTGAACTTCCAGATGTTCAAGCTGGTTTTAGAAAAGGCAGAGGAACCAGAGATCAAATTGCCAATATCCACTGGATCATTGAAAAAGCAAGAGAATTTAAAAAAAAAAAAAAATCTATTTCTGCTTTATTGACTATGCCAAAGCCTTTGACTGTGTGCTGCTACTGCTGCTGCTAAGTCACTTCAGTTGTGTCCGACTCTGTGTGACCCCAGAGAAGGCAGCCCACGAGGCTCCCCCATCCCTGGGATTCTCCAGGCAAGAACACTGGAGTGGATCACAATAAACTGTGGAAAATTCTGAAAGAGATGGGAATACCGGATCAGCTGACCTGCCTCTTGAGAAAACCTGTATACAGGTCAGGAAGCAACAGTTAGAACTGACATGGAACAACAGACTGGTTCCAGATAGGAAAAGGAGTACATCAAGGCTGTATTTAGTCACCCTGCTTATTTAACTTATATGCAGAATACGTCATGAGAAATGCTGGGCTGGAGGAAGCACAAGCTGGAATCAAGATTTTGGGGAGAAATATCAATAACCTCAGATATGCAGATGACACCACCCTTATGGCAGAAAGTGAAGAAGAACTAGAGTTTCTTGATGAAAATGAAAGAAGAGAGTGAAAAAGTTGGCTTAAAGCTCAACATTCAGAAAACTAAGATCATTTCATCCAGTCCCATCACCTCATGGCAAATAGATGGGGAAACTGTGGAAACAGTGGACGATTTTCTTTTTCTGGGCTCCAAAATCGCTGTCGATGATGATTGCAGCCATGAAATTAAAAGATGCTTACTCTTTGGAAGGAAAGTTATGACCAACCTAGATAACGTATTAAAAAGCAAAGTCATTACTTTGCTGACAAAGGTCCGTCTAGTCAAGGCTATGGTTTTTCAGTGATCATGTATGGATGTGAGAGTTGGACTCTAAAGAAAGCTGAGCACCAAAGAATTGATGCTTTTGAACTGTGGAGTTGGAGAAGACTCTTGAGAGTCCCCTGGACTACAAGAAGATCCAACCAGTCCATCCTAAAGGAGATCAGTCCTGGGTGTTCATTGGAAGGACTGATGTTGAAGCTGAAACTCCAATACTTTGGCCTGATGCGAAGAGCTGACTCATTTGAAAAGACCCTGATGCTGGGAAAGATTGAGGGCAGGAGGAGAAGGAGACGACAGAGGATGAGATGGTTGGATGGCATCACTAACTTGATGGACATGGGTTTGGGTAGACTCCAGCAGTTGGTGATGGACAAGGAGGCCTGGTGTGCTGCAGTTCATGGGGTCGCAAAGACTCGGACATGACTGAGCAACTGAACTGAACTGAACTGAACTGATGGGACCGGATGCCATGATCTTAGTTTTCTGAATGTTGAGCTTTATGTCAACTTTTTCACTGTCCTCTTTCACTTTCATCAAGAGGCTCTTTAGTTCTTTACTTTCTGCCATAAGTGTTGTGTCATCTGCATATCTGAGGTTATTGATATTTCTCCCGGCAATCTTGATTCCAGCTTGTGCTTCTTCCAGCCCAGCATTTCTCATGATGTACTCTGCATATAAGTTAAATAAGCAGGGTGACAATATACAGCCTTGACATACTCCTTTTCCTATTTGGAACCAGTGTATTGTTATTTGTTCCATGTCCAGTTCTAACCATTGCTTCCTGGTCTGCATACAGATTTCTCAAGAGGCAGGTCAATGGTCTGGCATTCCCATCTCTTTCAGAATTTTCCACAGTTTATTGTAATCCACACAGTCAAAGGCTTTGGCATAGTCAATAAAGCAGAAATAGATGTTTTTTTTTTTAAATTCTCTTGCTTTTTCAATGAACCAGTGGATATTGGCAATTTGATCTCTGGTTCCTCTGCCTTTTCTAAAACCAGCTTGAACATCTGGAAGTTCACGGTTCACATATTGCTGAAGCCTGGCTTGGAGAATTTTGAGCATTACTTTACTAGCATGTGAGATGAGTGTAATTGTGTGGTAGTTTGAGCATTCTTTGGCATTGCCTTTCTTACGGATCAGAATGAAAACTGACCTTTTCTTCTGTGGTCACTGCTGAGTTTTCCAAATTTGCTGGCATATTGAGTGCAGCACTTTCACAGCATCATCTTTCAGGATTTGAAATAGCTCAACTGGAATTCCATCACCTCCACTAGCTTTGTTCATAGTGATGCTTCCTAAGGCCCACTTGACTTCACATTCCAGGATGTCTGGCTCTGCGTGAGTGATTACACCATTGTGGTTATCTGGGTCATGAAGATCTTTTTTGTATAGTTCTTCTGTGTATTCTTGCCACCTCTTCTTAATATCTTCTGCTTCTGTTAGGTCCCTACCATTTCTGTCCTTTATTGTGCCCATCTTTGCATGAAATCTTCCCTTGGTATCTCTAATTTTCTTGAAGAGATCTCTAGTCTTTCCCATTCTGTTGTTTTCCTCTATTTCTTTGCATTGATCACTGAGGAAGGTTTTCTTATCTCTCCTTGCTATTCTTTGGAACTCTGCATTCAAATGTGTATATCTTTCCTTTTCTCCCTTGCTTTTTGCTTTCCTCTTTTCACAGCTATTTGTAAGTTCTCCTCAGACAGCCATTTTGCTTTTTTGCTTTTCTTTTTCTTGGGGATGGTCTTGATTCCTGTCTCCTGTACAGTGTCATGTACCTCTGTCCATAGTTCATCAGGCACTCTGACTATCAGATCTAGTCCCTTAAGTCTATTTCTCACTTCCACTGGATGGTCATAAGGGATTTGATTTAGGTCATACCTGAATGGTCTAGTGGTTTTTCCTACTTTCTTCAATTTCAGTCTGAATTGGCAATAAGGAGTTCATGATCTGAGCCACAGTCAGCTCCCGGTCTTGTTTTTGCTGACGGTATAGAGCTTCTCCATCTTTGGCTGCAAAGAGTATAATCAATCTGATTTCAGTATAGACATCTGGTGATGTTCATGTGTAGAGTCTTCTCTTGTGTTGGTGGATGAGGGTGTTTGCTATGACCAGTGCATTCTCTTGGCAAAACTGTATTAGCCATTGCCCTGCTTCATTCCGTACTCCAAGGTGAAATTTGCCTGTTCCTCCAAGTGTTTCTTAACTTCCTACTTTTGCATTACCATCTCCTATAATGAAAAGGACATCTTTTTGGGGTGTTAGTTGTAAAAGGCCTTGTAAGTCTTCATAGAAACGTTTGACTTCAGCTTCTTCAGCATTACCGATCGGGGCATAGACTTGGATTACCGTGATATTGAATGGTTTGCCTTGGAAACGAACAGAGATCATTCTGTTGTTTTTGAGATTGCATCCAAGTACTGCATTTTGGACTCTTTTGTTGACTATGAGGGTTACTCCATTTCTTCTAAAGGATTCTTGCCCGCAGTAGTAGATATAATGGTCATCTGAGTTAAATTCACTCATTCCAGTTCATTTTAGTTCATTGATTCCTAAAATGTCGCCGTTCACCGTTGCCATCTCCTCTTTGACCACTTCCAATTTGCCCTGATTCATGGACCTAAAATTCCAGGTTCCTATGCAGTATTGCTCTTTACAGCACTGCTCTTTACAGCATTGGACCTTGCTTCCATCACCAGTCACATCCACAGCTGGGTGTTATTTTTGCTTTGACTCCGTCTCTTCATTCTTTCTGGAGTTATTTCTCCACTGATCTCCTGTAGCATATTGGGCACCTACTGACCTGGGGAGTTCATCATTCAGTGTCCTATCTTTCTGCCTTTTCATACTGTTCCTAGCCCTGCCCATCAGAACAAGACCCAGTTTCCCCCTCAGTCAGTCTCTCCCATCAGGAAGCTTCTATAAGCCTCTTACCTTTTCCATCAGAGGGCAGACAGACTGAGAACCACAATCACAGAAAACTAACCAATCTAATCACATGAACCACAGCCTTGTCTAACTCAATGAAACTGTGAGCCATGCCGTGCAGGGCCAGCCAAGACGGACGGGTCATGGTGGAGAGTTCTGACAAAACCTGGTCCACTGGAGAACGGAATGGCAAACCACTTCAGTATTCTTGCCTTGAGAACCCCATGAACAGTATGAACATATGAATTATGGGCTAGCATGACGCTAAATGATCCATGTATTCTGCATTTATTTCTTGGAGACATTTTGAATTATTTATCTCATCTGGGTTAGATCCCTGGGTTGGGAAGATCCCCTGGGGGAGGGCACGGCAACCCACTCCAGTATTCTAGCCTGGAGAATCCCCGTGGACAGAGGAGCCTGGCGGGCTACAGTCCATGGGATCACAAAGAGTTGGACAGGACTGAGCGACTAAGCACACATAAGAACAGAGTCTGAAGCTTCAGGATTAAAAGTACCTTGTTCAAGGTCACAGAGGTGGAAAACAGCAGAGAGAAAAGCTCAGATCCACCTGACTGCAAAGCTCAGGTAGCCCTCGGAATAGACATTTATTTCCCACTTTCCTCTCTTACTGAAGCTGTGCAGTGTTTGTAAGGCCTTTTCCCTTTGAAATTGGATTGTACTTTACTGTTGCTTCTGTTGTAATTTTGGAGATAATTCATCTTCATCACTGGTATCTCTTTCACTAGCACCAGCTTTGCCGACGTCGGTTTATGTTATTTGTGGTCATAATGTTCCCTCGGTCTCTCTGCCAAGTAGTTAATGGTGTATAAACACATGCTTAAGTGCACCCAAGGATCTTGCTGCTAGATTGTCCTTTGGTAGAGTGACAATTTCCATTGTTCTGGGAATACAGGTCCCTGAATTATCAGAAGAGCGTGTCTCTCCATCGAAGCCACATTGAATTGACGTCATTACACTGGCTGCTGCTCCTTGGAAGACCATTTTCCCGGTTCCAGTAACAAAAGACCTAAGTGGGTTGGTCCCTCTGCATTTTTTTAATAAGAAGACTCTTTGGTTTTTCAGTAACAAAGCTCAAGTTGAATCATCTTGGGCAAAAAGCAATTTGTTTGAAGGATACTGTGGCATCTCAGAGAATCCAGGGAAATGTTGAGAACATTCTGTCTTCATGTAAAGAAAGGGCTGGGACTTCCTTGGTGGTCTGGTGGTTAAGACTTCATGCTTCCAATGCAGAGGGCTTGGGTTCAGTCCCTGGTTGAGAACTAAGATCCTGCATGCTTATGGCATGTCCAAAACTTTAGAAAAAAAGTATGAAAAAATTATTTAAAACAGAAAAAAAAATCGACTGCTCTAGGTACCAAAAAAAGGAGTTTGGGGCTCATTCCTCTTGAATTTTGCAGTGAAATCCTGAGAGCTGTGTTAGGTAGGCTTCTCCTCTGGTATGTGCTCAGTCACGTCTGACTCTGCAGCCCCATGGACAGCAGCCCGCCAGACTCCTTTGCTCATGGGATTTTCCAGGCAAGAATACTGGAGTGGGTTGCCACATCCATCTCTAGAGGATTTTCCCGGCCCAGGGATCGAACCTGTGCTTCTTACATCTCCTGCATTGGCAGGTGGATTCTTTACCACTAGTGCCACCTGGGAAGCAGTAGATCTCCTCTGGATCTACCAGTATTTCATGCTTACCTTCAGTCCTTTGTTGGGGCCTAACTTGTACCAGTTCACAAGAACCAATTATTTAAAATTTCAGGAAACTCATGCATCAGGTATGTATACTCATTTCAAATCAGTCATAGTGGGAGCCTTTATACCTTGGGAATTTGCAAACGCTGCCTTTTTTTTTTTTTTTGGAGAGATAGTTTACCAGCACCCTCCCTGCAACAGTAGACGACACATGCATTAATTATCCAAAGTCATGTTTAGGACAATACACTTTAAATCAGACTCTCTGGGTTTGACATCTTGCTGTGCTACTTCCTTGCTTTGTGATCAAGTTTCTTAGCACGTCTGAACCCCAAATCAGTCACCTATAAGAGGATAATAATAATTCTATACCAAATAGGGTTTATTATGAGGATGGAGGGGCTTCCCAAGTGGCTCAGTGGGTAAAGAATCTGCCTGCAATGCAAGAGATGTGGGCTGATCCCTGGGTCAGGTAGATCCCCCGGAGGAGGAAATGGCAACTCACTGCAGTATTCTTGCTGGGATAATTCCATGGATAGGGGAGTCTGGCAGGCTACAGTCCATAGGGTCGCAAAGAGTTGGAATGATTGAAGCAATTGAGCACACACAAACACACATGCACACACACACAGGAGGATGAAGTGAGCTAATATCCATGGTGCCTGGCCCATGGGAAGTATCTTGTGTACGTTAATTATTTTCCATCCTGCCTTCCAATTGTCTATTTATTTGTTTACTATATTCTGGACCTCAATGCCCCCACACAGTTCTTAGGACAGTTAACACTGAAATGCTCAATGAATGGATGAAGGCAGGAGGGTGGAACCATGGGAAACACACACATTTTGGCTCTCTAGTATGTCTCCAGCATCCAGAACTGTGTCTGACACATAGTTGGTGCTCAGTGTATATCTTTTGAAAGTATTAATAGATAGATAAACCCTAAATCTTCTTTCAGGACACTTTAGAGATAATCTGAACACAGATGTGTCTGATTCCATCATCCACGTCACTTTCCTCTTCTTGGTTACATGTTGCGCTGTGCTTAGTCACTTGGTTGTGATCACTCTTTGTGATCCCAGGGACTGTAGCCTGCCAGGCTCCTCTATCCATGGGATTTTTAATTCAAGAGTACTGGAGTGGGTTGCCATTTTCCTCCGCTAGGGCGTCTTCCCAACCCACAGATTGAAACCACATCTCCTGTGTCTCCTGCATTGGCAGGTCTGGATTCTTTAGCTGCTGAGTCATCAGAGAAACTTCTCTGCAATTTATCCATCAACCATATTCCTGAGAATTCTCTGATCCCTCTCATGAAGACTAAGTGGCAGAACCTATAGAAACAAAGAACGATGTGCCTTTTGCATTCAGCATTTTAAACTTCACCCTCTTGGCGATTGTGGTTTTTTCTTTTTTGCTTATTTCTTTCTTTTTGGCTGCACTGGGTCTTTCTTGCTATGCACAAGCTTTCTCAAGTTTCAGCGAGCAGGGGATACTCTCCAGTTACCGTACCCAGGCTTCTCATTGTGGCGGCTTCTTTTGTTGTGGAGCATAGGCTTTCAGGTGCACGGACTCAGTAGTTGCAGCTGGTGGGCGCAGTAGTTGTGACTGGTGGGGTCTAGAGAACAGGCTCAGAAGTTGTAGGCTTAGTTGCCCTGCGGCATGTGGGATCTTTCCAGACCAGAGATTGCACGGATGTCCCCTGCATCACGAGACAGATTCTTAACCACTGGACAACCAGGGAAGCCCCTGTTTTCTTTTTTGAAGTGAAGGAGACCCTTGGGAAGAACTGAGAAATAGAGATGTGTGACCATGATGTAAGGCTGAGTGCATCCGGTGACTTTCATGGGAAATGGCCACGGCAAGCCCAGGATCTCTAGGCATGACAGCACCATGTCCAGAATGCAATTGGCATGCACAGAAAGCCACTAGGATGTGTTTCCACCCCATGCTTAGAGATGGCGAGATGACTATACGGGCTCACTTAAGAGTCTGGCGGAGCTTGGGATGCTCAGCAGGGTGTCTGGCAGGGCCAAGATGAAGTCACTCATCTCTGCCTTCTGCAGGCAGGGATGGAGGAGGGGAGCCTCTGCTTGGTTCGGAGCATAGCGGGCTCACGGTTGATTCTTATTCAGTTAACTAAGCGTGTGCCTTCCGTACTAATGACTTAAGGGCTGTGAGCCTTACACAAGAGCCCAGTGAGTTGCATTCCTGATGCTTCCTTTCCTGACCTAGAGCTACAGTGGCTAATTGAAGCATACCCTGCAGAGTGTCTCTGGAGCGGAAACCAGCTGCCAATCCTGCAACAGCCCAGACTCACTGTCCGGCTAGTGATCTTTATTCTTCAGTTGTTTGCTAGAAACAATCCGCCAAAGGAGAAAGGTGGTTTTATTTATTTATTTATTTATTTTTGCATCGCCCAAATGAATTTGAGTGCAATTAGTGAGGCTACAAAGCTAATGTCAGCCTGGACTCATTTTCTGGACAGAGGACCCGGAGTTTACAGTCTTAGGTTACAGAAGCGCAGCGTGCAAGCATGCTAAGTCACTTCAGACACGTCCGACTCTTTGCAACCCTATGGACTATAGCCCACCAGGCTCCTCTGTCCATGGGAGTCTCCAGGCTAGAATACTGGAGTGGGTTGCCACGCCCTCCTCCAGGGGATCTTCCCAACCCAGGGATCAAACCCACATCTCTTATGCCTCCTGCATTGACAGGCAGGCTCTTTACCATTAGTGCCACCTGGGAAACCCATAAAAGTGCAGCAGCAGAATTCAAAACCAAATGTGGATTTGTGTTTGTAGGTCAGACTTTAGAAGTCAGTCTCCTCCTTAGCTAGTTCTTCCATTGTGTTCAATACCTTGAGAATTTTTTAAAAATTTTATTGTATAGTTAATTTGCAAGGTTGTGTTTAATTTCTTCTGTATAGCAAAGTGACTCAGTTACACATATATATGTATTCTTTTTCATATTCTTTTCCATTATGGTTTATCACAGGGTTTTGAATATAGTTCCCTGTGCTATACAGTAGGACATTGTTGTTCATCCATCTTATATATTAATATAATAGTTTGCATCTGTTAATCTCAAACTCACAATCCTCCCTTCCTCCATTTCCGCCTGCTTAGCAACCACATGTCTGTTCTCTATGTCTATAAGTCTGGTTTTGTTTTGTATATATATACATTCATTTAAGTAATATTTTAGATTCCACATATAAGTGATGCCCTATAGCAATTGCTTGAGATTTAATGCAATTGACTGGTATTCTGCCTTGTTCCAAAATGAATTGCCAGCCACCCTGGGATGCCCTGGAAGCCCCTGACACCAGCTCATAAGAACCGATTGTTCATGCAGTCAAGAGTTTTGTGAGTCAGTTGTTGAACTATTCATTGGTGACTTCATGGTGGAGAGTCTTTACATCATGGAAATTAGCAAACTCTACAAAATCAGGCTTTTCAATATCATTGGAGAAGTGATTTATGAGTTCACCTCCACTCTAAAACTTCATGCATAAACCATACAGAGTCGTATTTAAGAAAATGAGCTTTGGAATTAAACTCTGTGGATTTGATATCTAGCTTTGGAGCATAGTCAAAAATAGGCTTTGACTCTTGGGTGTAAGACAGTGCCAAGGATGTATTGTACAACAGGGGGAATATAGCCAATATTTTATAATAACTGTTAATGGAAAGTAACCTCTAAAAATTGTATACCAATAAAAAAATTTTTTAAAGACATAAAAAAGTCCATTAGCTTGACCTAGTATGTAATGGTACTCAGTAATATCTCTTGTTGTTTAATGTTCAACAATAAAAAGAAAAATGCTAATAATAGTCATTTTTATTTTTGCATTCATGTTTTGCCATAGACAGTATTTTAGGTATTTTATATTTTTCATCATAAAAGCAAATATATGAGGCAAGTATTAATATTCTCACCTTAAAGTAAAGAAAAATATAGTTTATGTAACTTCCCTAATCATAGAAAGAATCATGGACAAAATGGAATTTGAAACAGGGTTCTACATTCACCTTGTTCATGGTGGAGAAGTTGGAATACACAAAAGCACTGAAAATAGAATTATCTAATAAGTTTATTAACTGATTAACAATTGCATTTCTTCTGATTTTTTTTTGCGTGTGTACATGTACATTGGATTTATTTATATAAACATAGGCTTCTCTGGTGGCTCAGATAGTAAAGAATTGTCTTTATCCCACAACAGAGGATGATCCGGCTCATAGTGTCAACAGTGCCAAGATTGAGAAATACTTCAGTAAAGTGTGAAACACTGTATTATCATCCCCATTATACTGATGGGAAGAGTGAGGCACAGAGAAGCTGAAGAGCATTCTCTAGGTTTTTCAGGCAGTAAATTGCTAAGAGTGGATTCAGAACTCGAAGCTCACCTGCTTATTCTCTGTGGCTCCCCACACTCTGGGGTTTAGTCAGAAAGACTGTTGGGGGATAAAGGGGGAGGAGGGAGAGGAAAACCGGGATTCAGGGCTGTTTGGGGAAAATAAGGGCTTCCCAGTTAGCTCAGACAGTAAAGAATCTGCCTGCAATGCAGGAGACCCAGGTTTGATCCCTGGGGTGGGAAGATCCCCTGGAGGAGGGCATGGCAACCCTCTCTAGTATTCTTGCCTGAAGAATCCCATGGACAGAGGAGCCTGGCAGGGCTATAGTCCATGGGGTCGCAAAGAGCTGGACACGTCTGAGTGACTAACACATTTGGGAAAATAAAAGACAGGTGAAAGCTATGGTGAGTTGTGATTCTTAATTTTTGCTTAGATTGTACTGACACCAGGTTTCCCCCAGGCCGGCTTCTCCGAGCCCCTGCTGTGAAAGTTCAGTTCTGTTAAATTTCCTCTGGCATCAGGGTCCTCCTTCCAGCTGCTTCCCGCTCTCCTCCATTGCTGGCGGGTTAGGAGTCCTGAGCGAGATTTGCTCTGACACGCTGCTTTTGCTAATTTTGCCTGGGAAACCGAAGCTGAGAGTTGCTGCAGCTTCTCTGGGACAAAATAGCATCAGTGGTCTTCCCACTGAGGAGGGTGGGGCTGGTCCAGCTCTGGGGCCATTTGTAACTCAGTTTGCTTGGGGACCAGCTCCTTGTGGCCTTGGATGCTCCCAGGGGGCAGCGCTGGCTGTCAGCTGAGTGATGAGTCTCCTGGAACCTTTGGAGATGGGAGGTGGGAATCAGCCTTTCCTGGGGCTGCCGTGTCAAGCTCTACCCTTGTTGCTGGGTGAGCAGGCGTGCGTGTGTGCTAAGTCGCTTCAGTTGTATCCGGTGGTGAGCAGGCAGTTGTGAACAGTTTGCTGTTTTTAATATGAATAGGCAAGGAGGAGCAGGAGGAGGCAGGGGTGGAATGGTATAAGGCATGCACCGTGAATCAGATGGCTTTGGTAGCTGTGTGATAGTAAGTGGCTGTACCTCTTTGAGCCTCACTCTTTACCTGTAAAATGGGGCTAATCGCACTTGGGGGTATTGTTGTGAGAATTGAATCTCTCTGTTTTTGCTTTTTAGTCACTCAATCATGTCTGACTCCTTGTGACTCTATGGACTGCAGCACGCCAGGCTTCCCTGTCCTTCACTATCTCCTGGAGTTTGCTCAGACTCATGTCTGTTAGGCTGGTGATGCCACCCAACCATCTCATCCTCTGTTGTCCCCTTCACCTCCTGCCCACAATCTTTCTGAGCATTACGGTCTTTTCCAGTGAATTGACTCTTTGCATCAGCTGGCCAAAGTATTGGAGCTTCAGCTTCAGCATCAGTCTTTCCAATGAATATTCAGTGTTGATTTCCTTTAGGAAACTTGTTAGATACAGTCATAAACATAGATATTGCCAACATCTGAGAGGTTTTGGAGTCCTTTCTTATGAATAAAATCAGCTCCATTCTTTTCATTCTGGATGCTGTATTGAGGATTCTGAGATCAGGCTCTGACGTGCCGGTTTACCAGGAAAGAGTGGGAGATTGATTAGTGATGTCTGACATGGGTGTAGGCATAGGGAGCGGAGGAAAGTGTGTACCTGGCATTTCCAGGTAGATTCAGCTGCAGAGTGAATAGTCCCTGAAACCATAGTACTGCCGTTGTTGGTTATTTAGGTCACTGTAAAGTCAAGTTAAAGAACACTTCTATGTTTGAGGGAGGCTAAAGTCAGAGAAGGAAGAAAAGTTGCTGATTTCTCTTAAATTGGCAGTTTCTAGTGACAGAATGGCTCTGCTGCTGAGAAGTTTAACATATATCGACAGTGGGTGATATAAGGCCAAATGATTGGCTACAATTATCTCCCTCCCTGGCAATTCTTCTTGCTGGGCAGGCTGAGAAAATTGTGGAGGCTGCAAAGTGATGGAGGCCCAGTGCCTCCTGGAGTGGAGGTGAAGGCTGGATGGGGGATTGATGAGCCTGGGAGGAGATGGTTAGCTGAGCCGCTGATCAGAGAGAGCCTCTTCTGCTAACAGCTGGCTGATGGGGAAGGGCGTTGATATCAAGAGAAAAAAAAAAATGGGAAAATGCCTATGGTTGCTGAACATGGATTGGTTTTTAAAATATATTTATTTATTTATTTTTATTTATTTGTTTATTTGGTTGCACCAGAGCTTCCCAGGCAGCACTAGTGGTAAAGAATCTGCCTGAGATGCAGGAGACCTGAGTTTAAACTCTGGGTTGGGAAGATCCCCTGGAGAAGGGCATAGCAACCCACTCCAGTATTCTTGCCTGGAGAATTTCATGGACAGAGGAACCCAGCAAGACCATGGGGTGGCAAAGAGTCATACAGGACAGAGCAACTAACACACACTCACACTGGGGATTAGTTGCAGCATGCGAGCTCTTAGTTGCAGCATGTGGAATCTAGTTCCCCGACCAGGGACTGAACCCAGGTCCTCTGAGTTGGGAGCATGATATCTTAGCTGCTAGACCACCAAGTAGGTCCCCACATGCATTGGTTTTGTTTGCATTTCCAGACACTGCTCTTCAGGGAAGGGCACCCCACATTCCCTCTGGGGATCCACCCTCCTCCCACTCCAGCTGTAGCTCCTCTTGCAGGTCTGGTCAATGAGCACATTGCATCCTGGCCACCAAGATAGGTTTAGAGATGGCCACGTGATCAGAGGGCTTCCCTGGTGGTTCAGATGGTAAAGAATCTGCCTGCAAGGCTGGAGACCCAGGTTTGATCCCTGGGTTGGGAAGATCCCTGGAGAAGGAAATGGCAACCCACTCCAATAAGTTGTCCGGAGAATTCCATGGACAGAGGAGCCTGGTTGGCTACAGTCCCTGGGGTCACAAAGAGTCGGACACGACTGAGTGACTAACACTTTCACGTGATCAAAGCCCATCTGGGAATTAAGCCCAGGGATTCTTCTGGAAGTATTGGGAAAATAGTTACTTTCCATTAACCTTGCTAAACTGGCACTGTCTTCATTTAGAGTTGCTGAAGACCATTTTGTCAGTACACGGGGAGAGCCTTTCCTGACAATGAAGCCAAAACAGGGCAAAGTGGAGATGAGAGAGGACAGGAAGCAGATTGTTGACAACGTCATCTGAGCATCTGGATGCAGCCACGCCTGCAGCTCATAGCAGCTGGACTTCCGGGTGCTTTCACCTTAACCAATTCATGGTGAATATTTTCATCACCGAAGAAAAGGGGGTGCTGATGAGCTCTAGCTAATACAATACCCACAGGCAGTTTCCTCAATGTCAAGTGATATATGCTGGCAGAAGAAAAGGTGAACGCTCAAGATAGAGCAAATACTATGTTAGCTATGAGAAGGATCGCTTCCATAACACTGACGGCTGCTATTAAATAGCCCTGGACCGGGTGGTTTTCATAGTTATCACAGAACTTAACAATCATCTCACAGTATGATCTCTGTTTTGCTCTTGAAGAAATCAGAAAGCTGAGAATTAGTGGTTGTGTCCAAGGTAACACCAGTGGGTTAATTACAGAGTTTTAGCCCAGCTCTGCCTGCCTCTAAGACCCACGCTTTGCCACTGCACTCTGTATGGCCTCTTGGCAGACATGCCGCAGTGTATGAAGGAAAGCAGAGGTGTGGGTTTGCCATGAGCCAGGCTCAGGGTTGGACAACCCCCTCGTGGGTATTCTCTTTGGAGGGAAGTAAATCTCAGGCCACAGAGACTGAGAAAACAAAAGATTAAGGAAATAAAAATCTGTAGGCAGAAAGTACAAAATCTGTTTGCCCTGATGCATGGAGCTTCTTATGCAACTTATATTAAAATAATTGATCAAATGGGTACTATTGGCTCATGGAATACACAACTGTGATGACTGGCTTCATCTTGTGCCCCCAGTGGGAAATCCAAGGAAATCCGGGAAGGATATTATTGCATTTCATCATCAAACCATTCCTGGAAAGCTCAAAAGAGAGATGGAACAGGTTTAAGCATGTTTTGGTACCAGCTGGTATTTGTTGTTGTTGTTTAGTTGCTCAATCATGTCCGACTCTTTGCAACCCCATGGACTGCAGCATGCTAGGCTTCCCTGTCCTTCACTATTTCCTGGAGTTTGCTCAACCTTATGTCCATTGAGTCAGTGATGCCATCTCATCCTCTGCCACCTCCTTCTCCTTTTTCCTTCTATCTTTCCCAGCATCAGGGTCTTTTCCAATGAATTGGCTCTTTCCATGAGGTGGTCCAAGTATTGGAGCTTCCAGCTTTAGCACAAATCCTTCCAGTGCATATTCGGGGTTGATTTTCTTTAGTATAGACAAATCCTTCCAGTGCATATCCCCTTGCTGTCCAAGGGACTCTCAAGTTTCTTCCTTGAGACCTTCATTAAGCACAAAGAACTAGTATTAAATGGCATGGGGAAGACAGTGTTCTTATTTACATCATAAATATTTTAAAGTGTTTTAAGGTTTAGAAAATATCTGATGCAATGAACCTCTGTCTATTTCTGTTTCTCATCACTCTGGAGTCTAAATTCAGGAAAGACAGTGGCTGCTGTTAACTGTTTATGAAATATTTACTCAGTACTTGAAACCTCACTGTGTCACTTCCATCTTCTGCTGCCCCACCTCCCAGGGCCTCTGCTTCTACACATTTCTCTGCTCCCCTCCCACTTCCATCAAATTCCCCTTCCTCTGCATTTTCTCCAAATTATCTCCTATTCCTTCAAATTCCAGCCTGTCTTCCCAGATGAGCGCTCTCAATACAGGTTTTCTTAGTCTTGCTGTTTCTCCTAAATAGATGTATCCCTTCACAGTTACACAGTTGCAATTAGGTATTTTTTTTTATAATTTCCTATGGTTATTTGACTAATGTCCAACTCTAGTTAAGTTCCATGAGATTAAGCATTGTGTCATTCGTTAAAATTGCTAGTCAATCCAAAAGGAAATCAACCCTGAATATTCATTGGAAGGACTGATGCTGAAGCTGAAGCTCCAGTCCTTTGGCCACCTGATGGGAAGAGCTGACTCATTGGAAAAGACCCTGATGATGGGAAAGACTGAAGGCAGGAGGCGAAGGTGGCGACATAGGGTGAGTTGGTTGGATGGCCTCATTGACTCAGTGGACATGAGTTTGAGCAAACTCCAGGAGATAGTGAAGGAGAGAGAAGCCCGGTGTGCTGCAGTCCATGGGGTTGCAACAAGCTGGACATGACTTAGAGAATGAACAACAAATTGTATTCCCAGGGTTTATCAAAGAGCCTTACAGACAATAGGTTCTCAGTAAATATTTTACAGCATCCCTATGAAAAAGGCAGATAGTACTAATCAAATATTATAGATGAGAAAACAGGCACTGAAAGAAGGCAGAACAATCTGCTAGGTCTCAGATCCAGTCCTGTTTCACAAAGCTCTGCCCTTAACGGTTATGTTATCCTAATTACTTCTAGAAGTTGATCTTCTGTTTGGCAAGAGAAAAATGACCTGGAGCCATTTAAATCAGTCTGAAAATTTATTGCCCTTTGTTAGATCTAATTACCTCCTTGGTATCAGAAGTCCTTCCTTTCTTTTTTATTAAAAAAAATAATTCATAGCCCTTCCTTAGATTAGTAACAAGACACTTTATAATCAAGTCTAGTGTTTCAAAAGCTAGCAACTAGCAAGTCACTGGAATTACCTGGAGAGACTGAAAAAAAAATTTGATGTCTGCATTGCACCACCAAAAGGTTCTGATTAATTGGTTTGGAGTGGGAACTGGGTGTTAGTATTTTCTATGCCCCCCGATGGTTCTCACGTGCAGGCAAGTTGAGAATCACTGGTCTAACCTTCACCAGTTTCGCTATCGCATCTCTTGCATCTCCACAGTAATGGTTCCATCTTTGCTTCAGTCTCATCCTCCCATGAGCCATTTGCCTGTGTTTGCTTCTCCTCCTTTCATGGCTGCAGGATCCATTCACACCCTGCCATTATTTTCATGGCACTCAGCATGCTGTATTCTAATCCATCACTTTCTCATTCTAATTTAATTGTCTTGGTTGAGGTCACAGACTAGGTCTTGTCCAATGCAATACCCAAAGAGCCTACTTCATATCACACATTGTACTCATGAATAATATGAGTTCGTGAATTAATAAATAAATGTAGAGGGATGATTTCATATATTTTCCTATTTCTCACCCTTCCCCATTTGAACCACATTTCCCAAAAGTCAAGGTCATGGAGGTTGAATATTTTAGTAGATCAGATCTCTCTTATTCATTCAAATGTAAACCTCAATGCTAAGTGAAAGAAAGTGTTAGCTTCTCAGTCATGTCCGATTCTTTGCGACCCTGTGGATGTAGCTCACCAGGCTCCTCTGTCCATGGGCTTTTCCAGGCAAGAATACTGGAGTGGGTTGCCATGTCTCCTCCAGGGGATCTTCCTGACCCAGGGATCGAACCCACATCTCCTGCATTGCAGGCAGATTCTTGACTGTCTGAGGCACCAGGGGGCCCAATGCTAAGGTCATCATCTGCTTTTGGAAAGGCTAGTCAGGGCTGTTGGCTTACTTACAAGTTACCTGGCCTGGGGACACAGGCTAGTCCAGTGGTCCTCAAGCTGGCTGCCCATTGGCATCACTGGGCCATGACCATGGTTACCGTCTGGCCAATTGCCACATACATGCACTGCAGGCCCTCTGTGTCGTGAACTGAGGCATCTGTGTATTTCATGAGTTAACAGAGGAATTTCTCACTAAACACACCCTTCTCCTCTCTAAACATACCTTCTCCTCCTTTTTCTTACCCATCACCCTTCATCCAACAAGCATTCTAGAAACTGCAATTGGCCTTTTCAAAAATGGGGGGCGGGGGAGAAACAAACCCACTAGGAAATACCATATTTTCTGAGTTTTTCTAAATGATTCTTTCTCATCTCCATGTGGTACACTCATTCAATTATGGCTTTCATGAAAGAGCAAGAAAGGGAAGAATAAATTTTTTTAAAAAAATGACTTTGTCAATTGCAGTCTGGCATGAATGTTTTGATACTGTTGTTTTGAAGATGAAAAAGAACTTGTGCATGGAGATATATTATTGATTCCTGCCTGTTCTTCAGGGTCACACACTACTGATTAAAGCCCTGCACAGGCCTAACCTTTGCTCCCTTATCCCAAGGGAACAAATTTGTAGAGCTGCCAAGAAACCAAACTCTGGCATGGAGATTGTAGTGCTTGGTGAAACAGCCAGGCTGCAGAAGCTCAGAAAATTCCTATCAGTAGTAGGAGAGACCTCACTGGGGAGATGGAAGGAAGGCAGGTTAAGCTGACAGGGAGGTTTTGGATGCTAACAAAGCACACTCACTCTTTTCCAAGGACTCTGCCATCTCTTTCTCTGCATTTCTGTATATGGATCTGGAGAGGCAGTGTAATTCATACATAATTTACTCTCCACTGCAAGCAACAAGAAGCCTGACTCCAACTGGCATGGGCAACATCATTCGGGGCTTTCCTGGCTAATGTCACTTGGAGTGGTGGGGGTAGAGTTATTTGCCTTAAGGACAGCTGGATCCGTGTGTTTGAAGATGCTCAACATTATTTTCTTCTTTTTTCCGTCTTTGGATTTTATTTTCTCCCACTGTAGATAGGGGGCTTTCCGTGCGGCTCAGTGATAAAAATCCGCCTGCCAATGCAGGAGACTCGGGTTCCATCCCTGGGTCGGGAAGATCCCCTGGAGGAGGACATGGCAACCCACTCCAGTATTCTTGCCTGGGAGATTCCATGGACAGAGGAGCCTGGCGAGCTGGGGTTGCAAAGAGTCAGACATGACTGAGCACGCACCACAGTCAGGCTTCTGCCAGTGTAGTTCCTTCCTTCAGAAGACTTTCACATTCAGTTTCTTCCTCTCCTTCCTTGTGATCCTATGCCTCACTCCAGTTTCCTGTAGCCACGGCTTCTTTTTTTATATGTTTGTGGCAGACATATGCAAACGGATTGCTTTTAGTAGGCGGATCATCTATTTAGCTGCCTGGATGAACTCAACTTTTTTTTTTTTCAGTCTTACCCTGTGACATGCGGGGCCTTAGTTCCTCAACCAGGGATCGCAACCATCCCTCCTGCATTGGAAGGAGGTGGAGCCTCAACCACTGGACCCCTGGGCAAGTCCCATTCCACAACTTTTTTAACTGGCTGTGGAACCAATCTCTCTGCCTTGGAAGATGATGTCAAGAGAACAGTGTCAGGTTCAAGTTCTGGCAGGGCCATTGATGAGATCTAAACTCCTGGGAGAACCATCCAATTTTCCTCTCTTTCTTTATCCACTTCACATGTGTGGAGTCCTGTCCCAAGGCCATAGAGGCAGAGCCCAGAACCAAGGCCACCTCTGAAGCTGACTGAACCCCCTTGTAACCATTGCCAAAAGCCTACCCCACCTCTGCCGCCCCTGATCATCACCAGCAGGCTTCCTGACCCTGAACTAGGCAAAAATGCCCACCTTGGTAGTCACCCTAACCAATCACCTAGTGCCAACCTTCCCACAGGAATTTTCTTTGTCTTGAGGCTATAAAAATTGACAGCAAACCCACAAAAAGGGCTTCCCTGGTGGCTCAGTGGTAGAGAATCCGCCTACCAATGCAGGAGACGCAGGTTCCACCCCTGGGTTGGGAGGATCCCCTGGAGAAAGAAATGGCAACCCACTCCAGTATTCTTACCTGGAAAATCCCATGGACAGATGAGCCTGGTGGGAGCTCGAAAAGAGTCGGACTGTGACTGAGCAGATCACAAACCCACAAAAACCACTGACTCCCCCTGGCCTATGAGGAGCTGCTGGCCTGCTGTGCTCACAGTGCCCACATTATCTCTGCTCTTTGTTCTTCATAAACTCACTTCTTTCTGCAATGCTCTGTGTCTGGACGTTCTTTTCCAACCCATAACATGGCAGTGATGACCATCCAATGGGAATGCATATGTTGCAGGCAGTTTAGCAATGAAACAAAGATATCCTCCCATTCCGTCCAAACAACTAGCCTGGACATTAGAAAAGAAACAGTTGTCTGGTAATCAAACTACGGAATCACTATTCATTGAATCTGGGCAGAGACAGATAGCAAAGAAAGAGCTCAGGTTTCTAGGCTGGAGGAAGACGTTGCTGAAGTTGTTATAGCTAAAGATTGCATGTCTATAAAAGGATACACTGACTAGAAATAAAAATGTGGGGAAAAAAGTGTCAGAGAAATGATCAACCCTGGAAAAGATAATCCAGGGTAAAGCGTGTTCTCACTAATGGACTTTGAGGATTAGGGCCCCATGAAAAGGCTCTTACAGTGTGAAAATGGTTCAGTTCAGTCCAGTAGCTCAGTCGTGTCTGACTCTTTGCAGCCCCCATGGACTTCTGCACATCAGGCTCCCCTGTCCATCACTAACTCCTAGGGCTTGCTCAAACTCATGTCCATTGAGTCGGTGAGTCGGTGATGCCATCCAACCATCTCATCCTCTGTCAGCCCCTTTTCCTCCTGCCTTCAATCTTCCCCGGCATCAGGGTCTTTTCCAATGAGTCAGTTCTTCGCATCAGGTGGCCAAAGTATTGGAGTTTCAGCTTCAGCATCAGTCCTTCCAATGAATGCTCAGGACTGATTCCCTTTAGGACTGACTGCTTTGATCTCCTTGCAGATCAAATGAAAACGGTGCTGCCACCTTAACTGGTCTTGATGCCATCAATCATGGGCAATAATCTAATGGACCTGCCCAAACTTGCCTTCTGGTCTATTAATACTCTCTTCATGCCCGGCGGAATGTTTCCTTTTGCACATCTTTTCTGGAGGGACAACTTGCAATGTATGTCAAGAGACTTAAAAACATTCCTCCCTTGTGACGTGGCTTCCCAGATGGTTCAGTGGTAAAGAATCGGCCTGCAGTGCAAGAGCCACAGAAGATTCAGTTTCGATCCCTGGGTTGGGAAGATCCCCTGAGAAGGGAATGGCTACCTATTCTGGTATTCTTGCCTGGAGAATTCCATGGACAGAATTCCTGGTGGGCTACAGTCCATAAGGTTGCAAAGAGTAGGACACGACTGAAGTAACTTAGCAGGCATGCACCCTGTGACCCAATAATTCCATTGCTGAGGAACTGATTACATACAGGGATGAGGTTTTAGAAATGAGAATATTCAGCACAGAGTCATTTATAATAGTGACAAGTGGAGATGCTCTAACTGTCTGACCATGGGGGAATGGGTAAGTTCACTATGGCAATCTAGTCGTATAGTGGGTAGGACTCTGTTGTGACCACAGCAACCTGAGTTTGAATCTGAGTCATGGCAGGAACTCCATTGCTCATAAGCACCTCACTGTTTGGGCTTCCCTGGTGGCTCAGTGGTAAAAAAATAACACTCCTGCCCATGCAGGAGACCTAGTTTCGATCCCTGGGTCGGGAAGATCCCATGAAGAAGAAAATGGCAACCCACTCCAGTGTTCTTGCCTGGAAAAGTCCCGTGGACAGAGGAGCCTGATGGGCTTAGTCCATGGGGCCCACAAAAAGAGTCGCACATGAATTAGCAACCAAACAACAGCAGAAACAATAACATGCTGTCTAAAGACACTTTGTATAATTTTTAATCTGAAAACCAAGGGAATGATAATGTCAAGTGAGTACAAGTAAGATATAACACTTTTATAGAACATGATCCAGAACTTAATAGGTGATTTCCACTGTGGATGGTTAAACATTTTGGTTCTGAAAGTGACCCTCCTCTATTGCCAGATGCCAGCATGTTTGTGTGAGGACAAGAATGGAAGGAAATAATAGCTTACTTTTCTGTATTTGCCAAAATTCCCATAATGAATATGTGTTGCTTTCACAAGAGAAATATATAATTTTCAACGGTGTCATTTTCCTGATTACAAACCTCTCTGTGATATCTCTCTCGAGGCTTATGATTATGGATGAGTCTTAGACTAATGTACTCTGGCTAGAATTCAGTGCCCTCCACTGGCAGTTCCCTAGCTTTCTTCCCACCTACCATCCTTCAAAACTTCTGAGATTCAGTTAGGCTCACCGCCATTTAATCTCTCAAGGTATACCCTTCGTAGATAGAGTTTGTGGTGTTTGTCCAACCGCAGAAGCCACTGCCCTCAATTAGCTTCCCTGGCAACCATGTTTGTGATGCTGGTCCCCCCAGAGAAGCTCATTGGATGAAGGATACACAGATGCTTCAGTCTGGGCCAATCAGAGTCACTCTGTTGGAAGCTTGAAGTTGAATTGAGAGGCAGCCATCATCTACCTTGTAAGAAGAAATGGAAGCTTGTTGGCTAAGAAATAATAACAGGGAGAAAAAGTAGAAGGCACTGTGATGACATTTGAGCCCTTCATTTCAGTTTACGCCCAACTCCCTGGGGCACTGCCATCTTGGGTTCTGTATTCTCGTGTTGAATTTGAAAGTCTACTTGTTAAACTTCAGTTGGCTTCAGTTGGTTACTGTTATTGTTTAGTCTCTAAGTCAGGTCTGATTCTTTGTGACCCCATGGACTGTTGCCCGCCAGGCTCCTCTGTCCTTGGGATTTTCCAGGCAAGAATACTGGAGTGGGTTGCCATTTCTTTCCCTAGGGGAATCTCCCCAACCCAGGGATTGAGCCCACATCTCCTGCATTGGCAGGCAGATTCTATACCACTGAGCCACCACAAAAGAAACTTAACCATTATGTATCCCATGCTCACATTTTTCTAAGAAAGGTGTAGCTCTAAGATAGGTTATTTCTTTGTCCATCTGAATCCCACTCTTCCTCCAGCCCACCTCCCCTGGGGAGTCTTCCCTGATTAAGCCCATTTACACTCACCTTCCAGTTGCCCATAATTGCTTCCATCTGTTCACACATCCACCTACTTCATTGTGAGTTAGCATCTGCTGTTTCATAACTGTGCACTTTGTAAGCATCCAGGGAGCTGGAAATTGGTCTGTTTCATTTCTTCTAAATGCTACAACACCTACCACTCTGCTAAACAGAAATTAATTTCCTGAATGGGAATAAAACTTCGGGGCAATAGTTGGGAAAAGTGGCTAGGGAAGACTTTAGCCGGTGTTGACAACCCAGCTCTTACTTTCTGAAAATGGTCCCTGGTTGGTGCTTCTGGGCACAGGTTGATTCAGCAAGCACGGGTGGGTATTAGTGTGAGGCAGGGGAGGGAGATTTTAAGAGTGAGTCAGATTCCTTTATTTCCTTGTTATGTGACTTCAGGGAAATTATTTAACTCCCCCGAGGTTCAGATTTTTGTTTTCAAAATCTAAAATAGAGCTAGGAATAACCCTTCTCTTTAGAGTTGTTAGGGGTTTCCCTGGTGGCTCAGTGGTAAAGAATCTGCCTTCAATGCAGCATACCCAGGTTCGATCCTTGGGTTTGGAAGATTGCCTGGAGAAGGGAATGACAATCCTCTCCAGTATTCTAGTCTGGAGAATTCCATGGGCAGAGGAGCCTGGCATGCTGCCGTCCATGGGTCTGTGATGGAGTCTCAAAGAGTGGGACACGAATGAGCGACTAACACTTTTCTTAGAGTTTTAAAATTTAATCTTTTGAGAATAAAGCAAAGTAGCATTTTGTGGAATGGCAGGGTACTTGAGAACACAGATTCTGGAGTCAGACTCTGGGTTGAAATCCTATCCCCACCACTTGTGAGCTGTGTGATCTTAGATAAGGGACATGACCTCTCTGTGGGAGACGGATGCCTCACTGCATTCAGTTCTCTTTACATCTGCATGTAAATAGGTCATCCCTTCTATGGGGCTCTGGGATTGGTCAGGTGACTTGCTTTGCCTTGGGAAAAAACAGCAAATGAGACAGTAGCAGAGACTCGAGATTGTGTTTGTCCTCTCCAGCTACTTTGGACCCAGGTGAAGACCGCCATACTAGCTGGCCCAATGATGAGATAGACAAGATGCCTTGTCTCCCGGCCAACAGTCTTCCAACCCCCAGACATGTGCCTGTGACCATCCTCCCTCCAGCCATCAGCCTATCCCCAAGCTGACAAAAGTTGCACAAGAGAGCCCAGCCAAGATCAACTGAACTGGTTCAGATCAGAAAAACCCTCAACTAACTCAGAATCGTGAGCTAAATGAATGCTTGATTTTTAAAGCCATTATGGCTAGGGGATGTTTGTTAGCTGCAAAAGACAGCTGATATATTTCTCCTGCCCCACTTCTCCTTATTTAAAGAAATGATATTAGTATTTACTACATTAAGTGGTTGTGAGAGTTGAATTAATATGTGCACAAGGCTTTTAACATGTTTGGACACAATGCATAAAGTGGATAATTTATTGATTTAGATGAAAGTTTCTGGTGTTTAGTACATACTGTTTAGTACACTGTTTCAGGCACATAGTAAGTACTCAATGAATATTCATTCCCTTTTCTTTTAAAATGTGTTTGCTATACTACTATACTTAAAATGGATAACCAACAAGGTCCTACTGTGTAGCACAGGGAACTCTGCTCAATGTCATGTGGCAGCCTGGATTGGGGTGGGGGGGCGGCGGGGGCAGTTTGGGGAAGAATGGATACATGTTCATGCATGGCTGAGTCCCATTAGTGTTCACCTGAAGCTTTTACATTGTTAATCAGCTATACTCCAATACAAAATAGAAGGTTTAAAATAAATCCATAAATGCATTTGTTGATAAATTGAACAGAAATTCAAGTTAAACCTCAGGCTGATTTTTCCATTTCTATGTAGTCTACTAAGAGAAACCCATGGGATTTCTGCCAACAATGTCTGAACTAACTTGATCTGAAAATGTCCCTCACCTTCTGACAAGACCTTTGAATCAAGCTGTTGAAAAGACTCTGATGTGACAAATACCCACCTAGGTCTTCCTCCTCCTCCCCTTGGAGGCAGCTGAGTGATTTGTATTCAATCACCTTGGGCATCTGGGCGGCCAACCTCTGAGATGAGCAGAGGGTTCTTGTCAATCCTCTGCCGTATACCTCAATCTAAGTCATGCTGGGAGAAATCTCACAATGAGCAAGAAGGATTTTTTTTTAAGGTGAGACAAGATACTTATCTTAAAATCAAAGGCAGTTGACAGGCAGGAAGCACAATTCTCTTTGTCTGGACACATCTCAGATGAGCAGAGAGAAAGAATGACCATGTAGAAGTCCTTACCACTCCTTTTCAGCCAATGCTCAGGGAGAGATTTACACCTTCTGTTTATTTGTTGGTTGTAAAATCCCTCGGTTTCTGCAATTCAGAGTAATTGTTTTCAATTTGCCAAAAGGATCTTTTCTCCAAGGAGGTGTGATGAAGTTTCCCTTCAAGAAATGACTATTCATAAACCAGGTTGGTGTCAAAAAGAGGCTGGAGCTCCTCTTACTATCTTGGGAATCTCTGATCAGATTCAGCTGGATGCACGGGAGACAGGAGAGCCCAAGGTTAAGAGTACCGTCTTTGAACTCTGCCAGACCTGGACGGGAGGGCTGGTTTTGTCCTTCGCTAGTTTTAGAACCTTGGGCTAGTTGTTGAATGACCCCAAGTTTCTGTATTTGTAGAGTGGAAAGGCTGTTGTTGTTTAGTAGCTAAGTTGTGTCTGACTCTTTGTGACCCCATGGACTGTAGCCCACCAGGCTCCTCTGTCCATGGGGTTCTCCAGGCAAGAATACTGGAGTGGGTTGCCATTTCCTCCTCCAGGGGATCGTCCCGACCCAGGAATCGAACCCGTGTCTCCCACATCCCCTACACTGCAGGCAGATTCTTTACTGCTGAGCCACAAGAGAAACACCAGAAAGGCAATGGTTCCAACTAACTGGGGTATTGTGCAGGTTTAATGAGATGATAAACCAAGACTGTTTGAGCACCTGGCAAAGTTAGTGCTCAATAAATGACAGCTGATGCTATTGCTATTATATCAGATAGTTGTTTCATGTCTATTGTGTACCAGCACTGTGCTAGGCATTGAGAGATATAAGAAAGAAATGATTTATAACCTTTGTCCTAGAGCAGAGAGTTGGCAAATTATTTTCCGAAAAAGGCCAGGGAGCAAATAGCTTACGCTTTGTGGGCCTGCTGGTGTCTGTTACTCCGTTCTGCCATTGCAGCAGAAAAGCAGCCAGAGACAACAAACAAATGGGCGTAGCTGTATCCCAATAAAACTTTATTTATAAAAACGAGTGGTCAGCTGGATTTAGCCCATGGGCTGTAGTTTGCCAAGCCCTGTCCTAAAAAAATTGTATAGTTAGGGAAGTCCCTGACTACAAGTAATAGATAACCCTGCCTATATGAGGCACACAGCTACTGGTGTTGATTCAGTAGTTCAAAGATGTTAACTACAATTTTTATGATTCTCTATGTATTTCCTTAATGTTTGTCAACAACATAACATCTGCATTCAAGACAGGCAGAAAAGAAGGGGCAGAGTCAACTGAAGTGTTTCTTCTTCTTACGAGAGTTAAGACTTTCCCCAAGATCTCCCTGAAGAATCTGCCATGTCTCATTGGCTGGACTGTGACATATTGCCAGCTACAATGGAGGCTCACAAATTGGATATTTGTCACCTCTATCACTTATGGTGGTGGTGGGCAGGAAGGAAAAGGTGTGAGATTCAGTGTTAGATAAAACAATGAAACTGTCAAATCATTCAGTAATGTCACATCCTTGAGACACAGAATTACAATGCAGACTGCTTAATGAGTTCACACACACACACACACACACACACACACACACACACACACCAAAACAAAAGATGTAATGAGAATGAAGAAACAGAGAATCTAATTCCCTGGTAGTTCAGAATCTCATCATTTTGTAACCATTAATAAGGCTATTTGAACAAGGAAATACAGGTGTCGAAATGGAGACGAAAGCATTTGATAAGCAAAATGAATTATCGCAAGACTGAGCATCAGTTCAGTTCAATTCAGTTCAGTCGCTAAGTTGTAGGCAACTCTTTGCGACCCCATGGACTGCAGCACACCAGGCCTCCCTGTCCATCACCAACTCCTGGAGCTTGCTCAAACTCATGTCCATTGAGTCGGTGATGCCATCCAACCATCTCATCCTCTGTCGTCCCCTTCCTCTCCCACCTTCAATCTTTCCCAGCATCAGGGTCTTTTCAAATGAGTCAGTTGTTCACATCAGGTGGCCAAAGTATTGGAGCTTCAGCTTTAGCATCAGTCCTTCCAATGAATATTCAGGACTGATTTCCTTTAGGATGGACTGGTTTGATCTCCTTGCAGTTCAAGGACTCTCAAGAGTCTTCTCCAACATCAGAGTTCAAAAGCATCAGTTCTTGGGTGCTCAGCTTTCTTTATAGTCCAGTTCTCACATCCACATATGACTACTGGAAAAATTTTTGTGTTAGAGCAATTATTTGTTGTCTGAAATATCCACTCCCTCCCACCTCCATGGGAAAAACATGCTCAGTAAACCCACGGTGTTGAACTTGGTCTTGCAGCTTGCTTTGCATTGTGATGGGCAATATATACTTTTCTGCTCCTTCACTACGAGATTAGAGGGATATGGTCCCAAGCCAGTGGGTGCTGGCAGCTACCAGAAGCTGGACAAGGCAAGAGATGGATTCTTCCGTAGAGCCCCTGAAGGCAGCCCTGATGACAACTTAAGTCTGTACTTCTGGTTTCCAGAACCATGAGAAAGCAAAATTCTGTCATTTTAAGTCACCCCATAGTCTTTCATTATGGCAGCCTCAAGAAACTAATACAAGAACTAAACTTTCATCTGCCGTGTACAGACCAGAAAGGCTGACTCTGGAAAAAAAAAAAAAAACTTTGGAAAGCTTAGAGGGGCTTAGGTCTCCCCAGGTAGTGCACTGGTTAAGAATTCACCTGCCCATGCAGGAGATGCAGGAGACATGAGTTGAATCTCTGGGTCAGGAAGATCTCCTGGAGGAGGAAATGGCAACCCACTCCAGGATTCTTGCCTGGGAAATCCCAAGGACACAGGAGCCTGGCGGGCTACAGTCCATGGGGTTGCAGAGTGGGACACGACTGAGCGTGGCAGCGTGGACCCTTAGGGGTCCAACAATGATTCCCAATAACAAATAAATTCTAGTGGTTAAGGATCCACCTGCCAATGCAGGGAACACCTGCCAAAATATCTGCCAATGCAGGTTCAATCCCTGCTCTGGGAACATTCTGCATGCAACTGGCCAACAAAGCCTGTGTGCCACAACCACTGATGCCCGCGTGCCCTAGAACCTCTGCTTGGAAACAAGAGAAGCCTGTGCATTGCGACAAAGAGTACCCCCCACTCGCCACAACTAACGCAAGCCAGTGTGCAGCACGGAAGACCCAGCACAGCCAAAAATAAATCAAGAAATCCCCTGTTTAGAAAAAAGTGTAAACAAAGAAACTCTTGATTGAGAGGGCAGCTGAGTCCCCCTCGGGTGGGGTGGACGCCCACATCGGGGACAGGACCAGTAACTGCTGTGGACTTTTCTCTTCGTGGCTGTCAGCTTTGGAGCCGTGGGAGCGTATTGACTTTCTCAGTTAGGACTGCAAGGGAAGCAATCCCATTTTGCCTTGATATTTAGATCCACAGTTAGGCCTGAGATCTTCTGAAACAATGAAAAAAGTCTCTGAGCACATCTGTCCTCGGTGGTGAAGCCATGAGAGAATGGTTTTAGCTCAGGTTCAGGTCTGTGTAAAGTTAAACAAAATGTTGCTAAATGCCTGTTCTACTCCAGTCCCTGTTCTGAGCCTTGGGGCTGCTGAGATGCATAAGACATAGTTTCCATCTGAAGAATCTCACAGTCAGGTGATAGGAATGAGAATTCAGGGCACGCTGGCACGTCTTAAGCACATTTATGCTTGTATGGTATGTGTGTAACTACACTTGTGATTTTGCAGGTATGTGCCTTGTGCATGCACACGTCCACTCCTGCCCGTCTGTGTTTCAATGTGTGCATGCTTGGTGTGCAGATCCACGTGTTTGCTTTTGCCCATACGAGCGTGTCTGCAGCCCTGTGCAATTTGCACGTGCATTTTCCAATGTGTTACCTGTCTTCAGAAAAGGTTTTTTTTTTTGTCTCTGCAGAAAGACTCATTGCTTTCTCTTTTTCCCCGTAGTGAGAGTTGGTCTCAGCCAGGACTTGGCACAGTGACTGATACTGCTCCCCCTTCAGTTAATATTTCATGCACCAGATGTCGCGTCAAGTGGCTGGATGGCCCATGGGCTGTCCTCCGGATAAGCCTCCCAGAAAACCCCTTTCATTCCCCTCTTCCCGAGACTTCCCTTCTCCTTCTGGTGTTGTCCAGAAGCACGGAGATTCTTCATTTTGTCCTACTCTATTTGCTGTGCCGCAGATAGCTGCAAATATCTCTGTCTTCGGCAATTTTGCTTCTAATCCTCTGTTAGGAAGGAGTGAATCTCCTGCCCTGAAATCCAGAGACCCTATGTCCTCTGTTAAACCAACCTCGAGCCAACCCCAGTAAGTTGTTACTGCTGGTTGGACATGATGGGTGTATTTTACTCCAAGACCATCCAGCTGAGACCCCAGAGTTCACACGAGGGCAAAGCCACTAAAAGTATTTGCTATTTCACATCAAGAAACTAAAAGCTGGTGAGAGGGTGTGGATGAGGGAAAAAAGCCATAAGGGAAACAGTGCCTGCTGGGAAATAGCGCCAAGTAAAGTCTGTGGTTTAGTCTTGGTTCTTCGGCTCATTGCTGTGTGCCCTTGAGTCAGTCATATCCCTCTCTGAGCTTTAGAGGAGGTGAGTCAACACCCAAAAGGACTAGTTAAAAAGAAAACCACCTGGACCTCACTCCAGAAATGCTGAATCAGAATCTCCAGAAATGAGGTCTAAGAACCCGCGTTTTAATATGCTTTCCGCACAATTCTTTCATCCTCTGGAGCTTGGAAACAAGCAGACAAGTTGACCTCTGAAGTCCCTTTCAGATACTCACACTATTATTCTGGGTGAGAAAGTACTGGCAGAGTACAGTGGGGATTTTCTCAAGGAAAAGAAATGAAAACCTTACATCTTTCAGGAAACGGAAGAAAAATCAACTGTTTGAGGAAGCATCACAGGAGGCTAGCAGGAGAGAGCCAAGGACTGAGGGTCTGACCCTGAAAGCCAGGCTGGCTGGTCTCCAGGCCCAAGGACGCACTGCCCGCCTCCTTGTATTGTTTCATCTGCCAGCCCCAATGTTAGGAGAGCTTTCTGTATTTTGAAGCATTTTGCAACTGAAAGTCAGATGCCCTGCCATTTAATGAAGAATCATATTGTCCTGATCTTGTGCCGTGCATGGAACTAGCATTTTCCAATTGTTGATTTTCAAACCGGCTCACAGGTGACCCAGTCATCCACACCAGTGGATGAAAGGAATAATAATGACAATGAGTTAAGATTTGTTGGGAAGTTATCCTACACCAGATGCCACGCCTAACAGGAATTGCTGTGCTGTGCTTAGTCGCTCAGCTGTGTCCGACTCTTTGTGACCCCATGGACTGCAGCCCACCAGGCTCCTCTGTCCATGGGGATTCTCCAGGCAAGAAAACTGGAGTGGGTTGCCATGCCCTCCTCCAGGGAATCTTCCCAACCCAGGGTTACAGGAATTAACCCACTTAATCCCTGCAATAATTCTTCGAGAAAGGTGCTTTCAAAGCTACGAAAACCAAGGCCCAGAGAGGTTAAGTAACTTGCCCAAGGTGAAACAGCATAGTGCCTCTGCTAGCCTACAAGAGTCTATAGGTAAATCAGGGAAAGGCATTTCCCTTTTGAATTAGAACAAGATGTCCCTTTGGGTAGATACAGCTCAACTGTTGTAGTTTGGCCAGTGGTTAGCATCTTTATGTAAGGAAGAAGCAGCCCCTTGATCCAGATGGAGTTGATTTCAGGCTGGCTTGACAAATACAGGGCAATCTGAATTTCAGCCCCTACTCACCTCCTCACCTCCTCATTTGTATGCACGTATGCAGTGCACAACCTGTACAACTGTACTGAACAGACCTAATGCCATTACTAAATGGTGACGCGGGGGTTTGGCCCTAAGCTATCTGATTCTGGAGTCTTTTCTTCTGACCATTTCAAATATTGACAATATGTTAAAATAGTAATGATTTTCTTTCTTTTTACCAAAGGGAGACATATGGGTGTCTTTAAGAGCACATCAGAGGGGAGTGCATGGAAGGGAGTACAGATCGGATGGGAGCCGTCACCAGGTGTCTGACTACTCAGCGGTGTACTGGCCACCGGAGAATTATGGCCACTGTAGTTTGAAAAATTTCTTAATCAGATTATTTTTAGTGAATACCCACAATAAGTCCATTGTTGGTTTAAAATAGGATATAAAAGAGATCGTGAGCTGAATTGCACATCACTGGGGAGCATGATAATTCTGCATATGAGGCTCAAGATGGTCTTTACCCATTTTCATAGGCAGCGTCCATCTGATCAGAATTCTTATTTAGCACATCTGGTATTCCAAAATGAATGTTAAAAAGAGAAACTTTTGTTAAGGACTCTTTCAACAGTAAAGAAACAAACAATCCAATTAGAAAATGGGCAAAAAACATGAAAAGACACTTCATTAAAAAGCGTGTACAGATGGCAAATAAGCACATGAAAAGATGCTTAACATCATTAGCTGGTAGGGAAATGCAAATTAAAACTGTAATGAGATTTCACTATTCACCTATCAAAATGGCTAAAATAAAAATTAGTGACGACACCAAATGCTGGTGAGGATGTGAAGAAACCAGATCACTATTTATTGCTGGTGGGAATGTAAAATGGGACAGTCACTTCAGTAAATAGATTGGCAGTTTCTTATAAACTGCAATTTTCTTGTGGGCAGTTATTTCAGAGAAATGAGAATTTTTGTCTATATGAAAACCTACATATGCACATTCATAGAAGTTTTATTTATCTTAGCCCCAAACTGGAAACAATCCAAATGTCCTTTGATAGGTGACTGCTTAAACAAACTGTATAACATCCATATTATGGAATACTATTCAGCAATAAAAAGGAATAAACTATTAATACATGCAACAGATTAAATGAATCTCAAGAGAATTATGCTGACTTTATTTATTTATGTTTATTTTTATTTTTTCATTTATTTTTATTAGTTGGAGGCTAATTACTTTACAATATTGTAGTGGTTTTTGCCATACATTGACATGAATCAGCCATGGATTTACATGTATTCCCCATCCTGATCCCCCCTCCCACCTCCCTCTCTACCCGATCCCTCTGGGTCTTCCCAGTGCACCAGGCCCGAGCACTTGTTTCATGCATCCAGCCTGGGCTGGTGATCTGTTTCACCATGGATAATATACATGTTTCGACGCTGTTCTCTCGAAACATCCCACCCTCGCCTTCTCCCACAGAGTCCAAAAGTCTGTTCTGTACATCTGTGTCTCTTTTTCTGTTTTGCATATAGGGTTATCATTACCATCTTTCTAAATTCCATATATATGTGTTAGTATACTGTAATGGTCTTTATCTTTCTGGCTTACTTCACTCTGTATAATCGGCTCCAGTTTCATCCATCTCATTAGAACTGATTCAAATGAATTCTTTTTAATGGCTGAGTAATATTCCATGGTGTATATGTACCACAGCTAATTATGCTGACTTTAAAAAGTCAGTCTCAACATCACATATTGAATCCAGTTCCTAGGCATATATCCGGAAATGGTGAAAAACTCTAATTTGAAAAGATAAAGATGAGCCCCTGTATTCAGATGAAAATGTTAGCTGCTCAGTCGTGTCCAACTATTTGCGACCCCATGACTACAGCCCACCAGGCTCCTCTGTCCCTGGAATTCTCCAGGCAAGAATACTGGAGTTTGTTGCCATTTCCTTCTTCAGAGAATCTTCCCAACCCAGGGATTGAACCCTGGTCTCCTGCATTGCAGGCAGATTCTTTACCATCTGGGCCACTGTAGCAGCATTATTTATAGTCACCAAGACATGGAAGCAACCTAAATGTCCATCACAGCTGAATGGTTAAAGATGTGGTATATGTGTGTGTATATATGGAGTATTACTCAGCCACAAAAAAGAATGAAATAATGACATTTGTAGCAAAGCGGATGGACCTATGGATTATCATACTAAGTGAAGTCAGTCAGACAGAGAAAGACAAACATCATATGATATTGTTTATATGTGGAATCTAAATTATGGTACAAATAAACTTATTTTCAAAACTGACATAGACTCGCAGACATGGAAAACAAACTTGTGGTTACCAAAAAGAAAGGGGGGGATAAATTAGGAATCTGAGATGAACAGATACACAATACTATGTATAAAACAGATGAACAACAAGGACCTACTATATGGAACAGGGAACTATATTCAATACCTTGTAATAACCTATAATGGGAAAGAATCTGAAAAAGAATATATACATATATACATAATACGTGTATGAATAGTTGAATCACTTTACTGTTCACGTAAAACATTGAAAATCATTTATACTTCAGTTTTTTAAAGGGTTACATACTGTATGATTGCATTTATGTTACATTATTGAAACGACAAAATTATAGAGATGGAGATTGAATTAGGGGTCACATGTGTTTGGGGACATGTTGAGAAAGAGGTGGATGCGGCTCTAAAAAGGTGGCACCAAGGAGCCTGGTGCTGGAACAGTGTATGTGGTATATGGTGGCAAACAGATCTATACATGAGTTAAAATTGCATAGAAACACACGTACACAGTGCAGACACAAATGAGGGCATAAAACACTGGTAAATTCTGAATAAGCTCTGTGGATTGTATTAATGTCAATTTCTTGGTTGTGATATCATAATAGAACTATACAAAGTGCTATTATTGGGAGAAACTGGTTGAAAGGTACATGAGACATCCTGTATTTTTCTACTTCCTGTGAATCTATTAATACATTTCAATACATGGAGTTTAAAATGTAACTAGGAAATTGTCACACACTGTTAGGTTATAGGAGCTCTACAGTATATACAATAGACAAATTATGCAAGTGATTAATAAATAATACATCGAGACGTAAAAAACAAGAAAAGATACTTTAATCACAAATATCACAGTATCTGGTTCAGATTTTTATATATTGATACTAAGAACAAATACGATCTACTTTCAAATGTGGGAAAGCCAGTCTCAATCCTTCACACCTACTTCATCATTTAAGACCTGTCCTGGAGAAATTTGCATACATATATATATAAGAAAGCAGGTGCGAAGATGCTAATAGCAACACAATTCATGAAGTAAAAACTCCGGAACAACCTAAATGTCCATCTGCACCTTATGGAGGGGGTAGAATTCCCTGGTAGTCCAGAGGCTAAGACTCCGAGCTCACAACGCAGGGGGCCTTGTGTTTCATCCCTGGTCGGGGAAGTAGATCCACATGCTGCAACTCAGAGCTCACATGTTGCAACTAAAGGTCCCACGTGCCAAATAAATAAATACATAAATAAGGGAAAAAAACACTTTATGGGGTTCCTTTTTATGGAATACTGGACAGCAGCGTGAGAATGAAGGAGATATTCATGTACAAGCATACAGACATGATGAGATCTTCTTGCATGAAATAGAAGCCTGATATTTTTAAGTAAACAAAAGTAAATTTAGAATATGATAAGTTTTGCACATATACTAGTATTATATATAAATACAGTTTTTATATAAAAAGAGGAAAAACACATATGTATATATTGGTATATTATGTTCCTAGTTGCTCAGTTGTGTCTGACTCTTTGTGACCCTGTGACTATAGCCCACCAGGCCTCTCTCTCCATGGGATTTTCCCAGGCAAGAATACTGGAGTGGGTTGTCATTTCCTTCTCCAGAGGATCTTCCCAACCCAGGGATCAAACCTGTGTCTTCTGCATTGGCAGACGGGTTCTCTACCATTGAGCCACCTGGGAAGCTCAAATGTGTGTGTGTGTGTATTTGTATAAATGAAGAGAAGTATTATTTGGAAAGTTGTATCCCAAACCAGTGGTAGATGTTCAAAGATTAGGTCAAACATTTGCCAAGGGTCAAGCCATGTTCTCTATTTTTAATTGGAAGATAATTGCTTAGCAATGTTGTGTTGGTTTCTGCCCTACAACAACGTGAATCAGCCATAAGTATACATATATCCCATCCCTCATAAGCCTCCCTTCCACCTCCCCCACCTCATCCCAGCCCTCTAGGTCGTCACAGAGCATCAGGTCAAGCCATGTTTTTACAAACATCTTCAACCCTTGCAACCACCCCCAGGAAGCCAGCTCTGCATGTAGAACTCCATTTTCCAATATGGCGGCATGGAGCTGGGATGTATCTTGCCCAAGGCCATGCCTCTAGACTGGGACTGACGCCTAAGCCAGGGCACGTGTTTCTCCTGGGACCCTCATCTTGGGCCCACTGGAAATGTCAGTCCAGAGTCTGAGAGAAAATGACTCGCTGCTGGAGACCATAGAGGAGCTGAGCCCTGCAAGAACAGCCTCACAGGGAGCCTGAGTGGGAGACCTGGCCCACGCCTCCGAGTACCTGCATCGAGGATGCACTTCAGCCAAAGCTGTGATAGTCAAGCCCCTGTCTGCTCAAGGAAAGCAAACGTCAGGCTGCCCCTGCCAAGCATCCCTGCCACAGCTGGGAGATGGATTCTGATCTCCATCTGTATGAAGTCTGGGCGAGGTTGGCTGGAGAGGGGCCACCTCATGCCTTTCCTCTCTGAAGCTTGGCTCTCCCGATGGAAGGGAAGTGCCTGGGTCGGCAGGACCGTGGTAGCAAGAGAGGATGGGCAGGGTCACAAAGGAGGACTCTCTGTAGATGGAGAGTGGAAGTGGTCCCCACCCCCAGTCTGTCTGTTTTGATAAGAACAAGTGATCTGTGTCTATGCTTAGTCGCTGGGTCATGTCCAACTCCTTGCGACCCCATGGACTGCAGCCTGCCAGGCTCCTCTGTCCATGGGGATTCTTCAGGCGAGAATACTGGAGTGGGTTGCCATGCCCTCCTCTGGAGGGGGGGATCTTCCCACCCCAGGGACTGAACCCAGGTCTCCCGCATTGCAGGTGGACTCTTTACCATCTGAGCCACCAGGGAAGCCCGAGAACAAGTGGAACAAGTGGAACAAGTGGGGAGAAGGAAATTAACACTGGCTGCTCACCTTGTGGACACGAGGCCCTCCTGCTGTCCGTAATCATCCGCCCTGTGGCCAAGAAGCCAAAATATCAGAGAAGTTGGAGGACTTTGCCCTTTAAATAAATCAAGTTGGATTTATCCCGGGGATGTAAGAATTCTTCAATATATGCAAGTCAATCACGGTGATACACCATATTAACAAATTGAAGCATAGAAACCATAAGATCATCTCAATAGACCCGGGAAAAACTTTCAGCAAAATTCAACACCCATGTATGATAAAAACTCTCCAGAAAGTGGTCATAGAGGAAAACCTCCTTAGCATAATAAAGGCCATATGACGAACCCACAGCAAACATCATTCTCAATGGTGAAAAGCTGAAAGCATTTCTTCCAAAATTAGGAACAGGACAAGGGTGCCCACTCTTGCCACTATTATTCAACATAGTTTTGGAAGTCCTGGCCATGACAATCAGAGAAGAAGAAGCAATAAAAGGGATTCAAATTGGCAAAGAGAAATTGAAACTGTCATGGTCTGTTCCTACGAGTTTGATTCTGAGATTCCTCCTGTAGGAAGAATCACGCAGTATTTGTCCTGTGTCTGGCTTATTTCACTTTGCATAATGAACTCCAGGCTCATCCACGTTGTTGTGAATGATAGCATTTCCTTCTTTTAAGTGGGTTTCACGGGGACAGAGACCAAATTTGTTCTGTTAATTACTGACTCGCTAGCACCCAGCACAGGGCCCAGACATAGCAGGTGCCTGATAACCGTGGAAACATGGATCCTGCATTAAAAATTAAGTTTTCATAGTGTTACAACTGTAATGAACACAATGAAATATTTGGTGATTCGATATCTTGCTTCACTTACACATTTAAGTACTGTTTATCTTATTTATCCTCTATCATATGCATGGCTTTTCCAAGCCCTGGGAGTACAATGGTGAAAAAAAAAAACAAACCAATAGACATCATCCTTGTCTTCAAAGACAAAGGTCACTGTTAAGGGTGGAAGGTGCTCAAGTGGAGATTTGGAAGCTGAAATCTTGTAAAAACACTGCCCAGGGAGGGCTGTTGATCCTTGAAGGTGGTACCTGTGCTCAGGGTCCCTCATGGCTCTCAGGGAGACCCATGTATACTTCACCACTCTTTTCAGATCCCTGATTATCAGGGCATTTCAATACAGTCTCCAAGTCCCCTTCAAGGGAGCCTGTTGGGCACTATGGAAAAATACTCAAGTTGAAGTCAGAAAAGAATCGGGTTCCCGCCTTCCCCTCTCAGAGCCATCTGACCTTGGGGAAGTCACTCAGACCCTCTCAGTCTTACTTTCTTCATTAGCAAGAAGAGGTTGCAGCTATATCACAGGGTTTCTGTGACGAATCAGTATGGCCAAGCAACGCACGCACCAGGCTGACGGCTGAGCCCATGGCACCTACTCCACAAAGATGAGGTCCCCCATCTTCTCTTCCATCACTGTGTTCTCGCCTTAAGGGCCCTTGTGCACTTCGGGGCCTCAGGGAGGACCTTGGACATCCTGCTGTCCCCAGGGCACCTGAGGAAACACAACTCTAACGAAGCTTCTGGGATTTCTGATAGAGTTCATGTCTTCATCATCATTCACCTGGGTTTTGAGAAACAGACAATCCCGACACATTCATTTGGCTGCTATTCCAGTGCCTCATGAGGCTGATTTTTCTCTAAAGACAGAGAATCACTTTGCCACTGAATGTTTAAAAATGTTTGTCTCCTTCCTTTTTGTTTTCCTTGACATTTGTTTCTCTCTGAGCTGGTTGGTGAGATTCTCTTTCTCTCTCTCCAGTTATCATCACCATCATTGCCATCATCCTTTGCCTTTCTACTGAGTACATTTTTCAGGGAGTCATGTGACATAATGTAATACTCTTTACCAAGAGTCCATCTGGAATGCAGGGCAGAACCTAAGTGGATTTTCTGGTGCATTTTTCATTTTCTCCCCTTTCATACCTGAATGGTAACCAGGAGAGAACAAATTGCAGCTTGGAACAAAGAGAGGAGATTTGGAGAACATGCCTCTTCAGGACTCATGAATAGAAATGTCTACCTGGCCTCTCACCTGGGAAGTCCAACAGGCATCTCAAATCTAAGGAGCCCAAAACTAGACCTCTGCTCACCTGCTCCACTGTACCCTTCCCCACCTTTGATGGCAACCCCGTCTTCCAGGCTGTCTGGACTTGGCTTTGATTGCAGTTTCTTAAACACCATGATGCTGGGAAAGATTGAAGGCAGGAGGAGAAGGGGACCACAGAGGATGAGATGGTTGGAAGGCGTCACTGACTTAATGGACATGAGTTTGAGCAAACTCCAGGAGATAGTGAAGGACAGGGAAGCCTGGTGTGCTGCAGTCCATAGGGGCATTGCAAAGAGTCAGACACGACTTAGTGACTGAACAACCACAAAACACCCCACACACATTCAGTCTATCAGATAATCCTGTTGGCTTAACATTCAAAACATATCTGAAATCTGTTTCCTCTACTCCCACTGTGACCTCACTCACCATTGCCCCTCACCTGGATTCCTGCCAAGCCTCTCAAATCATCTCCCCACATCTTCTTGGTCTGTTCCCTACACAGCAACCTGAGGGAACCATTTAAAACATAAGTCAAATCACATGTTTCTGGTTATCTATCTTTTGGTTAAAAACTTGCAATGTTGCCCCAATTCACTCAGGCAAAGAACCTAATGTCTCACAACATCTGGCGTCACGCTATCTCTCTGACCCATTTCTCACTGTCTGTCATCATCATAACTGTTAATACCTAAAGTTGATTGCATGCTTGGGGCTAAGGTTTTACATGTGTTGAATAATCCCATAATAATCCTATAAGATAGATCCTATTGTTATCCCAGTTTTACAGGTAAGGAAACTGAGTCACAGGGCAATTAGGAGGCTTGTTTACAACTTATTTCTCAGAAGTGATCAGCCATGATTCCCACCCACACACAGTCACACTCTATTTTTAGCACCACTAGTGAATCTTGCCCTCAGCGATTACCACAGTGGTATAAAAGGATTAGGCTTTGAACTCCAGCTTCACTACTCACTCATTGTGTGACCCTAGGCAGCTCACTTTATCTTGTGGCATCTTAGTTTTTCATTCATAAAATGGGATTTATAATAGGGTTGGTATTATCATGACGATAAGTGAGAGGACTGGAAAAATGCCTCTCGCACATTTGGGATGCCACTGATACAAGATCTCTCTTGGTCTCTGTCTCCTCCCCTAAAGAAATAGCAAAATGGTACATTCATCCTGGAGATGAAATATTGAAAAGAGCATCCTTCTGTTACCAGCTGCCAGAATACCAGAGATTTCAAGACTCCCAGCAACACAAAGCACTCCATCGATGAAACAAGCTGCAGAAGCCTTCTACATCTTGACAGAAGGATGTCTGGGGTTTCCTGTCCATGTCCAGTAATTCGCATTTTCTGTGGGGCATATCAATTATGCATCCACTTGCTTCTATTAATATTTCAGGCTTCATAAGCATCAATAAAACATACATTAATTAGAAGTTTGCAATCACATCATCCCTTCTCCATCTCCTCCTGCTCCTAGCCTTATTTCCAAAGCCAAGCATGAGGGTGTATGGTCCACAGCCATACTGATTTTTCTTTTTTTGAATTTATTTTTAATTGGAGGATAATTGCTTTACAATACTGTGTTGGTTTCTGCCATACATTAACATGAATCAGCCATAGGTATACATCCGGCCCCTCCCTCTTGGACCTCCCTCCCACCTCCCGCCCCATCCTACCCCTCTAGACTGTCATAGAGCCCCGGTTTGAGCTCCCTGCATCATGCATCAATTTTCCACTGGCTATCTATTTCACACAAGGCAATGTATGTTTCCATGCTACTCTCTCAATTCATCCCGCCCCCTTCTTCCCCAACTTTGTCCACAGGTCTGTTCTCTATGTCTGTGTTTCCGCTGCTGCCTGGCAAATCGGTTCATCAGTACCATCTTTCTGCTAAGTCGCTTTAGTCATGTCTAACCCTTTGCAACCCCGTAGTTGTACCCCACCAGGCTCCTCTGTCCATGAGATTCTCCAGGCTAGTATACTGGTGTGGGTGGCCATTTCGTCCTCCAGGGGATCTTCCCAGGGATCGAACCCCTGTCCTTTATGTCTCCTGTATTGGCAGGTCTGTTCTTTACCACTAGCAACATTTATAGATTCCATATGTATGCATTAATATACATTATTTGTTTTTCTCTTTCTGACTTACTTCATTCTGTATAACAGGCTCTAGGCTCATCCACCTCATTAGGACTGACTCAAATGCATTCCTTTCTTATGCACGGCCATAAATTATTGAGTACCATCCTTGTAGGGCTGGGGTGCGCCCCTCCCCCGCCCCCGCAACCAGGTCAGAACAATTGGTTCAGAGAACCCTGGTAAGTAGTCACTGAGCAACAAAAGCAACCAAATTCTACTGTTTTCTCCCCCTTTTAGAAGAGATTAAAATTATTCATGAAGTGCCGCTCAGCTGAACACTTGGATCTCTTCCCCTCTGGACAGCAGGGACAGATTTCCTGGCCAGCACTGGCTGGTGAAGAATTTAACATTGGTTAAAAGCGAACATCTCCTCCAAGGGGGGACATTAATACACTTAATGTTTGGGGAGTCTTGGCAGCCTGTGCTGTGAGGCTGCCAAACGAATTACATTAGGTCGGAACTTGTGCTTTGGATGGGATGAACAGGTGGCCTGGGTGCCCCATGCACACATCTGTATTCACCTGGATCAAGTGCATGCAGATGTGTGCTCTTCGGATCTCCAAAGAGTGGGCTGACCGGCATGCTCAATAGGTCCTCTGACCACACAGGTGCAGTCACCGCGTGCAGCGGAATTGGGGCCCTGTTCTCATTTGTGCTGACTAACTGAGGGCCTGGGTACCTGTAATCCTTTTTTTTTCTCAGATTAGGCAGAGGACAGGAAGGAGGCTGATGCTGGGATTGCTCTCAGAGCACCCTTTGTGTGATCAAACACCCACAGACACAATGAGAGCAATCAGAGTGGGCTGAGGGAGGAATTCGAACAAGAAACCCAAGGCTGGGCAGCCAGGACACACAAGTTGTCATGATGAAGCTGGACTTTGAACACAGGTTTGTCTGGCTCCAAGGTTTTCCAAAATTCTTTCGTACGTGACCCAGATCCCATGATAAATCGTGATGAATTTTATCCATCAACAAACGGCCAGGGATTTCCTGTTGTCAATCAGTCCATGTTTCCATCTTTTAATGGACAGATAAGTGAGGGTCCTCTTCATTTTAGAGGAAAAAGGATTTCAGTGGTGCCAGGATTCTTCGCATGTTCTAATTCTCTTGCTCCTCTAAAGCCTTTTGCTCTTGGAATTCCAGCAAAGGCAACACCATCACTGCTATGTTTCTCCCTAATGACTCCCTGTCTTTTGAATAGCGGGCTTCACTTCCCCTCTGTGCACAGACTTTGGCTTCAGTCATTTTTGCCCCGAGCAGATGTTGGATCAAGCCTGCAAGCAACATTTATGAGTTATGGATCCAACCGCAGAAGCTCGATAGCACTCTGCACCCACCATTGAAGGCAGAGGGTTGTGACAACTGCCTGCGCCCTGCACTTTGGTTGAATGTGACCTGTGTAAATCCTTTATTAGTGTATGAATCACCCAAGTTTACTTGCCACGTCATCCCGATTTTCTGTTTCCGACACCCTGTGCCCATTGGCAAGGATCTGGTTAAAATCCTTAACAAAACAGATGTGTTTCTAAATTGCCAGTGGCTGTGAAAATTGATATAATTTTTTAGGAAAGAAAAGTTGGGATTCAAATCAAGACTACTTAAGACTGTTCCATGCCATGTTACTCAGTAATTTGATTTCTGGGAATTTATCATAACAGCATCCTTTTGATACACTTGTATCATTTATTGAGCACCTTCTCTGTGCCAAGCCAGAGTTTATATAAGCTTCTCATTTGTATCCTCAACACTGCCACAGGGCAGATATGACTATTGTACTCATAGAAACACAAGGAGACTATAGCTCAGAGAGGCGCGGTCACTTGTCCAAGCTGCTGGGCAAGAAAGGATCCAGGTTTCAGCCCAAAGCACTTTCCTTTAGACAAATTGCTCACACAACTGGGCATACTCCAGAGCAATGCTATTTTGGAAGTTCCATTTAATAAATTAAAATGAATTTTATGGGCAGCTGAGTAATTATCTGACTCGAACCCAATTAAAAATTGAGTCCATTCTGCCTGAGTTTTAAGGGATTCTTTTGATTAATGCTGGACAAATGGATTTCTTCTTTTAACCAGTGCAGATGGCCAGGCTGGCTTCTGGACAGAGTGTCCACACAGCTTTGCATGATGACCCACACGTGCCGACTTGAACCGTGGCTATGTAGCATGTCTGTGTGTGCACCACAGGGAAAAGACTTAACTCCTGCAACTTAGACCTCCCAGTCTCAGCAGCCAAGAGGTTTAATTGGAATGTATTTCTTTTCTGAAGTTCAATGAAACTCAAAGGGCATGAGCTTTAGAATTTCTAGACCTGAACTTGTAAACAGGCTCTGCCGCCTAAAAGTTGTGTGTCCTTGGGCAAGTCACTTCGCCTTTTCAGCATCATTTCCTTCATCTATAAGTGATGGAATGTGTGGTCAGAGATTTTGGTGGCAGGTAAGAGAAGCTAAGCCTGAGTGTCATAAGAAAGCATCAACAGAGGACCAGAGAGTCATTTTCAGAACCACGTAGGCAGCACCAATTGCCCCAGTCTCCCAGCAAATCTGTTCACCATCACTCCCAACGTGACTCAGACTCTTCATGGTCCTCAGCACTGGCCCTGGTCATTGGGTTTGTGGTACGCCCGGGGACTTGAAGGAAGCTGCCATCACAGCCAACTTCTGTTTTCAAAATGTATTTCTCTTGTCCCTAGTTTCTAGGTGCTGTATCTCCAATTCCACTTTGGAGTTGGTTCAACAGATTGGCAGAGCCGGGCAACCACTGAGATGCATGAAAGTAGGTATTTGGCACTTTTATTTTCTTAAGTGGGAGGTGGGAACTGCCTCAAATGGTGGGAGCATGCTCTAAGTGAAGGGAGGAGCTTCAGCTGCTGGGTGGCCATAAAGAGAAAGACAATCACTCCCTGAAAGTGTTGGTCACTCAGTCATGTCTGACTCTTTGCGACCCCATGGACTGTAGCCCACCAGACTCACCTCTCCGTGGAATTCTCCAGGTAAGAATACTGGAGTGGGTAGCCATTCCCTTCTCCAAGGGGTCTTCCCAACCCAGGGATCAAACCCGGGTCTCCTGCATTGCAGGCAGATTCCTTACCATCTGAGCCAGCAGGGAAGCCCACAGTCACAATCTACCAATGGAAATAACCATCCCATCTGTACTGTTTCATTCATTTATTCATTCCACAGTGTTTATGGAGTACATATAATGTGCCAGACACAGTGCTAAGGTTGGGTTACAGCTGGGAAATAAAAACTTATTGTAAAGACTGACACTGTTGCTCACAACAACAATGTTATTGCCATGGGTTTCCATTTTTCGAGTTCACTGCACCGTGCCAGGCAGGGTGCTGGTTACTTAGGGTCCATTCCTCTCACTGCAAGTTAATGAACTATTATCTCCAAGAGATGACAGCCATGCTATTGTGCAGGGCTGCCCAAGAGCAGGCGCCCAGTAGAAGTGAATTCTTTCTCTTCCCAGCTCAATGGTTTCCAACTCTGATCTCAAGAGATTAGGCTTTCTTGCTTTTCTTTCAGACATCAATGAACTTAAAAGTCCAAACATGGGAAGCAGGCGATTTTTGTCTAAATGCATGATGTCAGCTGCTCCAGCTCAATCATGGAGTGACAGATGCCAAGCAGGTGACAAATGCGATGAAGGGCTCCGGGGCATTGACACGCTGCCTGAAAAGCCTTGCTGTGTGCAGCCTCGGATCATCTGTCACCAGACCCCCTCCCTGTGCCGAGTTAAAACGACATAATTAAAGGCATGTTTCTATTTGGGAAGTGACAGACCAAGCTGGCTTTGGGGGCTGCCACATTCGTCATCCCAGCCTGTCACTCTTTTGGGATCTGGTCTCGGAGCTTGGTTCTCCCTAAATCTTTACCCCTGAGACTCAGTTAACTCAATTATACAGTTGTCACAAAAATGGTACCCAATCCTGCGGTTGATGAGAAAGTTAGACAAGGTTAGCAAAATGCCTGGTTTATATTGTAGGTAAAAGGGAATCACTGTTATTATTATTATAATCATTATCACTGCCAACTCCAGTATTCTTGCCTGGAGAATCCCATGGACAGAGGAGCCTGATAGGCTACGGTCCACGGGGTCGCAAAGAGTCGGACACAACTGAGCGAATGAGCATGCATGCACGCATTATTATATTAGTTTCCCCAATTTTGTCATTTAATGCATGATTTTGGTCAAGTCATGTAACCTTTCTGTGTCTACATTTGCTCATCACTAAGCTGAATTACCTCTTCCAGCCCATCTCATGGGAACATTATGAGGCTAGGTAGAGAAAGCATACATGCCAACACTTAAGTAATTCCCTTTGGAGGTTCAAGCTACTTCTTGGCCCGATAAAACAGGAAGGGAAATGCTATCTTGGACTTCATATTCACTCGAAAGCCTGCCACTTGTAAGGGGTCGTTTGTTTTCTGAGCACTCCTTGCTCATCTGTAAAATAAGGCTTCCTGCCTACCTCTTAGGGTTACTGTGAAGACCAGGTAAGGAAATGCATGAGAAAGTTCCATAGATTATTATGTGTTCTCCCAGCAACAGACGGTAGAGTGGGCCAGCTTCCAGACTCTGGCTTCAGGCCTCACCTTGTTTTCTTACGGGCTGTGTTACCTTAGGCAGGTTACATAAATGACCTGGGACTCACGGCAGGGGTCCCTGATAGGCCCAGCCTCAGTGGTCCTCACACTGATGAACATGTCAAACACCTGGGGATCTTGTATAAAATGCAGATTCTGATTTAGGAGGTCTGGGTAGGGCCTGAGATGCTGCGTCTCTAACAAGTTCCCAGGGCATGCTGATGCAGTGGGTCTGAGGACCCCACTCTGAGTAGTGTGGGGCCAGGTGTGGTGGATTCACGCGTTGGGCTATTGGGGACCATTCAGCTTCAGGAATAAGTTGACAAATTAACAGGCTGATGGGAAGCTCAAAGGACACCAGGACTCTCAAAGCCCTGAATCCACAGATCCTGACTCATCAAAGCTTTCCTCACATCAGCTGTCATTCACAGAGCCGCTCCTACGAGAACAGATCGGAAGTAACTTTCTATATGTCAGTCAGCGAGCTAAGTACTTTGACATACAAGCATCTCATTTACTCATCACAACAGCCTTATGAGATGGACACAATGATTGTCCCTATTTTGCAGATAGGAAAACTGGCTCAGAGAGGTTACATGCATTGAATTATTATCAGTCTAACAGTTCTTTTGAAGGACACGCTAAGGATAATCCCCTTCTCTGCCTTTCTCAGTCTCCTCTTTTAATAAAACCACCAAGGTCTGAGAAGATCCGGTCTGTCCCCGGTCCTTGTTACTGCCACGTAGGAGTGGATGTGTGGGCACCAGCTATATTCACCCTCCTTTTTATTCCTTCCTGCAGTCAGACAAAGGTCATATAGTCAAAGCTATACTTTTTCCAGTAGTCATGCATGGATGTGAGAATTGGACCAGAAAGAAGGCTAAGCACTGAAAAATTGATGTTTTCAAACTGTAGTGCTGAAGAAAACCCTCGAGAGTCCCTTGGACGCAAGGAGATCAAACCAGTCAATCCTAAAGGAAATCAGTCCTGAATATTCATTGGAAGGACTGTAGCTGAAGCTACTGATGCTGTAGCTGAAGCTCCAATACTTTGGCCACCTGATGTGAAGAGCAGACTCACTGGAAAAGATCCTGATGTTGGGAGAGATTGAGGGCAGGAGGAGAAGGGGATGACAGAGGATGAGGTGGTTGGATGGCATCACCGACTTGAGGGACATAGTTTGAGCAAGCTTCAGGAGTTGGTGATGGACAGGGAGGCCTGGGGTCCTGCAGTCCATGGGGTTGCAGAGTCAAACATGACTTAGCAACTGAACAATAACAAACATGCAAAGCACTCTGTTTACAGTGGGGAAAGGCATTTTCCCTGCCCTCATGGACTGTAGAGTCTAGGGAGAAAGGCAGGCATTAATCAAAATAATGCACAGATAAATAGGATTCCAATCTGTTGAAAGGGGCTATGAAGAACAGATTTGGGAGCTAAGAAAATCAGGAATTTCATAAAGAGATTCTGCAAAAGCTTCTGTGTAGAAGTACTTCCATGGTGGTCCAGTGGTTAAGACTTAACGTTCCAGTGTAGGGAGTATGGATTCAATCCCTGGTCACAGAGCTAAGATTTCACAAGACTCATGACCAAACAAATAAAACATAAAATAGAAATGCCACTATAACAAATTCAATAAAGACCTTTAAAAAAGGATCCACTTAAAAAAAACAAAAAGCTTCTGTGTGAAGGTGAAATAATATGAAAATGGTTGTGTAGGAGTAAGTTAGTTCAAGGGGAAGAGGGATGGGTACTCCAGCCAAAGAGAACTGTGCAAAGGCCCTGTGGCCCATGGAACCAAAGAAGGCACACGTGGCAAGAGTGAGGGGGGATGTAAGCTGAAACTGGAGAGGTGTTGAGGCCAAATGCCAGAGGGCTTCACAGTATATGTCAAGGGTTCTGACACGGTCTGAAGAGCTATGGGCAGCCATGGCCTCTTTTAAGCAAAGGAAGAGTGAAAAGATGAGGCAGGAATTTTGAAATTGCTCAAGGGGATCAATCAGACAGATCTGGGGTGGAGGGCGGGTGAGCAGAAAGAGAAAGATAAATGAGGATGGTATTGCTCTTGTTCAGATGGGGGTCAGGCAGCAGCAATGGGGCAGAGGGGGTTTCAGTAGCATGTGGGTTGGAAGTGAACAGAAATGATGGGGTTTGGTCATGAGGTCACTGCTAAAGCCATAGTAACAAAGTTGGGGGGCTTTCTGCATGTGCATGCACGCCTACTCAGTCATGTCCAACTCTTGTGACCCCATGGACTGTAGCCTGTCAGGCTCCTCTGTCCATGGGATTCTCCAGGCAAGAATACTGGAGTGGGTAGCCATTCCCTTCTCCAGGGGATCTTCCCAACCCAGGGCTCGAACCTGCATCTCCTGCATTGCAGGCGGATTCTTTACCACTGAGCCACCTGGCAAGCTTGAATTTACAGCAACTGGAGAGGTAAACCCCAAAACATATATTTACTGAGCAAAAATTTCAGTTGCCTAAGAATATGTTAAGCATGGTGCCATTTATGTAAAAAATCACAGATGATACTATATATTTTATGGATACATTTACATTCATGTAAAATAATCAGAGGTCTGGAAGGTGATGTTCTTAACTCGAGGTCAGAGATTTCTGTCTGCACTGTTTTAATTTCCTAAAAGGAAGATTGGTTGGTAAGTTGCTTCACTCTTGTCCGACTCTGTGCAACCCTATGGACTGCAGGCTGTCAGGCTCCTCTGTCCATGGAATTCTCCAGGCCAGAACAGTGGAGTGGATTGCCATGCCCTCCTCCAGGGGATCTTCCCTACCCAGGGATCAAACCTGTCTCATACATCTCCTGTGTTGGCAGGCAAGTTCTTTACCACTAACGCTACCTGGGAAGCCCCCAAAGGAGGGTGGCTTCATTTATTTTAAGGAAAAAACTCTGGATGTATGATCTCAAATAATATGAACTTTTCTGAGCTCCAGTCTTGTCACTTTTGAAAATGATTGTTGTGTTGTCTGTATGAATTGCAGGACTCCCTCCTCAGAGGAGGTATCCGGATAGAAAGTGAGTCATCCATCAGACAGCACAGACAAGCCAGGTATCAGGGCCCTGTAGAAGGGTCACTGGTCATCATGGGACGCAGGGAAGACCCCCTCTGGAGACTGGATTGAACTGCGGCTTGAAAGACAAGAAAGTATTAGCTAGTTTCAGGGTGAGGGGACAGGTGATACAAACAAGAAAAACTGCTCCGTGTCAGGCTGATTAATTACCATCTCACATGTAATGAAAAAAAAACAAATGCTGCTACTATTCTAAGTCTGTTTTATTGCTTTTTAAGTGCAGACAGCATCAATACAATGGGAATTATATTTAGCAGAGAGGGCTGTTTTGAGGCAAGCATCCAGCATACAGTAGGTGCAGGCGTGTGCTAAGTCACTCAGTCGTGTCTGACTCTTTGCAACCCAGTGGACTGTAACCCGCCAGGCTCCTCTGTCCATGGGATTTTCTAGGCAAGAATACTGAGTGGGTTGCCAAGTCCTTCTACAGGGGATGTTCCCAACCCAGGGGTTGAACCTGCATCTCTTATGTCTACCTGCGTTGGCGGGAGGGTTCTTTATCACTGCGCCACTTGGGAAGCCCCACAGAAGACACATAATAGATGCTAACTTCCATCTCATCTGGGCTTTCCCAGGTGGCTCAGATGGTAAAGAATCTGGCTGCAATGCAGGAGACCTGGGTTCAATCCCTGGATCAGGAAGATCCCCTGGAAAAGGGAATGGCAACCCACTCCAGTATTCTTGCCTAGAAAATCCCGTGGACAGAGCAGCCTGGTGGGCTACAGTTTATAGGGTCACAAAGAGTCAGACAGGACTGAGCAACTAACACTTTCACTTTTCCCAGCTCATCTGGTGCCTCATGGAACCCACTGTAATGGACTGAGTAATGCCCCCTAAAGATAAGAGGTCCTCATCCCTCAAACCTGTTTATGTGACCTTATTTGGGGAAAAGATCTTTAAGAGTGATATAAGAGTCTCATAACAGGGTGGGGGGTGGTGTTTCTCTAGGGACTCAGAGGTAAAGAATCCACCTGCCAATGCAGGTGATACAACAGACGTGGGTTCAATCCCTGAGTCAAGAAGGCCCCCTGGAGGAGGGCATGGCAACCCACTCCAGTATTCTTGCCTGGAGAATCCCTATGGACAGAGGAGCCTGGCATGCTACAGTTTACTGGCTGGCAAAGAGTCGGACATAACTGAAGTGATTTAGCACATGAAGTAATGATGAGATTATCCTGAATTAATCCGGCGGGTCCTATAAGAGATCCACAAGAGGAAAGAACACAGACACACAGGACAGGAGGAGGCAGTGTGACCAAGGAGGCAGAGAGAGATTTGAAGATGCTCAATCTTAAAGGAAATCAGTCCTGAATATTCATTGGAAGGACTGATGCTGAAGCTGAAACTCCAATACTTTGTCTACCTGACTCGTTGGGAAAGACCCTGATGCTGGGAAGGATGGAAGGCGGGAGGAGAGGGGTGATGAGATGGTTGGATGGCATCACCAACTCGATGCACATGAGTCTGAGTAAGCTCTGGGAGTTGGTGATGGACAGGGAAGCCTGACATGCTTGCTGCAGTCCATGGGGTAGCAAAGAGTCGGACACGACTGAGCAACTGAACTGACTGAACTGACCTTGAAGATGGGAGTGAGGCAGCTGCAAGCCGGGGAACACCAGCACCACCAGAAGCTGGAAGAGGCAGGAAGGGAATGCCCTAAAGAAATGCCCCTAGAGCCTCTGGAGGGCGCAAGGCCTTGATTTCAGCCTAGTGATAGTGATTTTTGGACTTCCAGCCTCAGAACTGCTGGGGAATACATTTCTGTTTTAAGCCACCAAGTCTGTGGTCATTGGCTGCATGAGCCACAGGAATTGAATGCATCTTTCTCTATTGTCTGTGGTTTTCTTCTTCTGACTGCATTGCAGCAAAGATAGTCAATAAATGGATTTGCAGTAAGAATGTGAATTCGTGGTCTCCTAGGTGAATGATGCTCAGCTCAGTTGAGCATTTCAGGCATTAGAAAGGTGTTGAGTTTTGGCCATAAGGCCAGTTTGAAATATTCATTGCATTATCTGGAGGAAACTGACAGCTTCGGGTAAGCTTCCTGGGATCTTATCCAGGCAAAGCCATCATCTGAGGCTGTCCTAAGGACTGAACTGGGATGGAGAGGCAAAGCCATCCTCAAGACAAAGACAAAATTTATAGAACTCAGCTTCGTGGAGCATACATGAAGAGAAACACATGGATGGTATAGAACAAGCCATTGATGCTGAGCATGGCCATGTGGGACTCGGGCACAGAGGCTTTGTTGTCCCCCATTCCTTGTAGGCAAGACTGCAGCCTCCATGGCCTTCTCTGATTTCCAAAGGGCAGAACAGTTGCTAATCAAAGGAGAAGCAGCCAGGAAACTATCTGAGGCAGAGCTCATCAAAATTAGGAGACCTACCACCTCGGACCCTGCAAGACACTCCCTAATCTTGTCAGCAACCCCACCCTTATGAAACTGCAGAGAAAAGAATACAAGACTTGCTTCCTTGATCCTTATCACATACTCCTGCCTGACTATATAACCTTTCCCTACTCACCAGGGTGTATGGATATGAGAGTCATAAAGAAAGCTGAGTGCTGAAGAATTGATGCTTTTGAACTGTGGTATTGGAGAAGACTCTTGAGAGTTCCTTGGACTACAAGGAGATCCAACCAGTTAATCCTAAAGGAAATCAGTCCTGAATGTTCATTGGAAGGACTGATACTGAAGCTGAAGCTCCAATCCTTTGGCCACCTGAATCACTGAAAAAGACCCTGATGCTGGGGAAGATTGAAGGCGGGAGGAGAAGGGGACAACAGAGGATGAGATGGTTGAATGGCATCATCGACTCAATAGACATGAGTTTGAGTAAACTCAGGGAGTTGGTGATAAACAGGGAGGCCTGGTGTGCTGCAGTCTATGGGTCACAAAGAGTCAGACATGACTGAGCGTCTGAACTGGACTGAACTCACCGGAGTGGGCAGGGGAGGCAGAGTTCTCAAGGAGCTAGCCTACTATGGTCCCCCTTTGCCTGGCAAAGTACACAAACCACTCTTTTCTCCATTACTCTGTCTCCGTATTGCTGTTTGGCATTGGTATACAGAAAGCCAAGATTTTGCCAACACCATCACAGATAAATAAATGTAAACGAATGTGGAATTACTCAGCTCCTGAATGTGAGGCCTTGCTCTAAGAAGCTATGTGTGGTCCATGATCACACTCACATTACTCATAGAGAAGCCTGTTTGATAAGTTAGGGCTCTTAGGCTCAATGTTTGTTGTTGCTTAGTCACTCAGTCGTGTCCGACTCTTTGTGAATTCATGGACTGCAGCCCACTAGGCTCCTCTGTCCATGGGATTCTCCAGGCAAGAATACTGGAGTGGGTTGCCATTTCCTTCTGCAGGGAATCTTCTCAACCCAGGGATCGAACCTGTGTCTCCTGCACTAGCAGGTGGATTCTTTACCACTGAGCCCCAGGGAAGCCCAAGGCTCAATGAGTCTGCCCAAAGTCACAAAGCTGGAAGGGGTGGAGCCAAGCTTTATACCCAGGAATTTTGGATTTCAGCTAGCTTTCCGGAAGTTGCCAGAAGACTGGAGAAGGTCTTCCAGGTGTGCCGGCCTAGGGGTCGCATGTCGTACATCCTCTCACTTTATATCTTGCAGATCTGCCTGCTAACCAGAAGCCTGATTCTTGTGCTAATATTTTCCAGTTTTTAATTTTTTTTTTAGATAGATTCATGCCATCCCAAGGGTGGTCCAATTATTTCTGGAAGTCCATTTGGGCTAATTTGTTAGACTTGAGCTTAGGAAGAGTGAGTGATGTGTATGTCTTTGTGTGTGTGTACGCACGTGCGAACACTCATTTGGTGTTATCGGCTCCCTCGTCTAAGGCTTCACTAAGCTACTGTCTTTTGAGAAAGAACAACATTGCCACTTGGTGTCAAGCTGATTAATTCCTGCTGCAGTTATAATGAAAAACAAACCACATTGCTGTCCTAACCTTGTTTCCTTCTGTATTTTCTGTGATTTTTTTTCTCCTTTATCTTGCTTCAGAATCTGCACAGCTTGTTTTATCTTCCAAGAATTCTATAGGAGTTTCTTAGGTGATTCTTTCTGAGAAAATGGGAGAAAAATTACATTGCTCCGGCTTCTTACAATTACTAGGAGGCTATGCATAGCTCCTCAAATTATGGGCCATCTAAAAGGTAATCTCTTGTTATCATAATTTAACTCAATCTTGAGTCTAATTCTGGCAGCTTCTAATGTATTTCTTGGAAAATAGCATCATAGCTAACACAGAATTTGCTTTGTGTCGGTTGCGTTTGACATATATTAACTATTTTAACTATGCAACCACTCTGTGAGGCAGGTACTATTATTAACCCCATACAAAAGATGATGCAATTGAGGATCAGAGAAGTTAAGAAACCTTCCCAAAGCCACATAGCTACTAAAGCTAGAATTTAGATTCAAGTGTTCTTTGGAAGTAAAAACAGCTTCATTTGTTTATTTTTTTATTACACAGAATATTTGTGGGAATTTTAGAAACTTCAAATAATACAAGAAAGAATGAAAAGACAAAAAACTCACTGAAATTCCCAGCAGTCTTAAATGTCTCATTAATCCACTTCAATATTTTAAAGAACACATTTTTAGACATCTTTCTAAGGCTTAAAGAAACACATACCTCTGTACTTTCAGAAATGGGATTATGTAATGAGATGTTCTGTAATTTGCTTTTTGCCCAGATGATGGTGATTAGAGTGGACAAGTAAAGCAGACTCAGAAGATGAGAAATACCTCCTTTATCAAAGTGACAAATACAAGCTCAGTGTTCTCAGCCTCAGTGTGAGCGCTAACTCCAAGGTGTGTGTGGGGGTGTCTGTGTGAGAACGAAAGGCGTGTGCAATCTGTGTTAATTCCCTGGGCCTCACTCACTGGATTCTTTGACCAGAATTCATCCAACCAGGGCTTCCCAAGTGGCACCAGTGGTAAAAAACCTGCCCGCCAACGCAGGAGACTTGGGTTTGATCCCTGGGTCGGGAAGATCCCCTGGAGGAGAGCATGGCAAACCACTCCAGTATTCGTACCTGGAGAATCCCCAAGGACAGCAGAGCCTGGAGGGCTACAGTCTATGGGGTCTCAAAGAGTCGGACACAACTGAGCGACTGACCACAGACACATCCAAGCAAGTATCTGTACCACAAACAAACATGCTCCCAGCTACCTTCTTTCCAAGAGCAATCAAGCCCCAATACTATTTACATACAGTCAATGCATTTATGATCTTCTTATCAGGGAAGAATGCTCCCAGAATTACTCTGAGTCACCAAAGTCTTCCCAGGTGGTAAAGAACCCGCCTGCCAATGCAGGAGACATGAGACATGGGTTTGATCCCTGGATTGGGAAGATCTCCTAAAGGAGGGCATGGCAACCCACTCCAATATTCTTGCCTGGAGAATCCCCAAGGACAGAGGAGCCTGGAGAGCTCCAGTCCATGGGGTGTCAAGGAGTTGGACACTTAGCCACTTAGCACGCACAGCACGGATGCACCAAAGGCTAGAATCAGAGATAAAAGCATGGGGATGGTTGCTCTCCATTTGACTCAGATGAAGCCTCCATATAATGTATCATTTCAAAGTTTAAGTAGAAAAGGTCAAAAACGACATTAGAGAGGAATATTCATTTAGGCCAGTTCCTGGATTTTTCTGGCTAATGGAATTCCTCTCTGCACACTCATTACCTCATCTCTGAAAATACTAGGTTTGGGAGTGGTCTTGATGGTGCTTCAGGGAATAGGCAATTTCAGCATCTCAGGGAGGTCACGTGATACAACAATCTGAATAACTAAAGTTTGTTGCCACTTCTCAGGTGTCAGACACTGGGAAGCATCTTGCGTTTTGCCCCCAGCACGTCCTGGTATGATAGCACTGTGGTCATGAACATTGAGTAGGTGAAAATGCCACAGCTAAGACTGGATGGGTGACCCTCCTCCCCCAGGCTCCCCAGCCAGCAACCAGCAGAGCCAGGAGTTGGATCCAGGGTTCTCTGAGTCAGACCCACCCTCCTAGCTGCTATGCTGGTACATAGTAGCTGGTACATTTTCCCTTCCCTTCCCCTTATGTAGGAAGGACTTTCTGATTAGATGGCAGTGAGTAGAGATCTGAGAGAGGCATGGAGGCAAGGCCTGCAGAATTCTGGAGGAAGAGTAATCTAGAGAAGGGCATGTGCAAAGGCCCTGGGGCGTGAGCATGGTTGGAGTTCATGGGAGAGGATGAGCTCAGAAAGGAAATGGGAGGCGGTCAGATATGTAGAACTTTGTGAGCCAGCGTGAAGGACTGGGATTTATCCTGAGTGAGCTGGGGTTTGCACAGGTGAGTGAAGTGAAGTCGCTCAGTCGTGTCCGACTCTTTGGACCCCATGGACTGTAGCCTACCAGGATCCTCAGTCCCTGGGATTTCCCAGGCAAGAATACTGGAGTGGGTTGCCATCTCCTTCTCCAGGGGATCTTCCTGACCCAGGGATCGAACCCAGGTCTCCCGCATTGTAGGCAGACGCTTTACCGTCTGAGCTACCAGGGAAGCACAGGTGAGTAATAGGACCTGATTTTATCTTGATAGACCATTCTCGTTGCTGTGTGTATTGGGTCTGGGGCAAGGATGGGAGAAGATGGACCAGTTAGGGGGATGCTGCAATCAGCCCAGCAAGACAAAGGGGTTTGGGGCCAGAGTGTGAGCACTGGAGGTGGTAGAAATGGTTGGATTCATCTTATACTTTAAAAAGAATCAACTTCTTCCTTGATGGTCCAGTGTTTAAGAATCTGCCTGCCAAGGCAGGGGACATGAGTTTGATCCTTGGTCTGGGAAGATTCCACACGCCATGGAGCAGCTAAGCCCATGTGCCGCAACTATCAAAGTCTGTGTGCCCTAGAGTCTGTGCTCTGCGACGAGAGAAGCCAGCACATTGGAACTACAGAGCAGCCTCCTATCTCCACAACTAGAGGAAGTCCAAGCACAGCCATGAAGACCCAGCACAGTCAAAACTAAATTACAGAAAAAGAATCAATGGGGTTTTTGGATAAATTGGACAAGGAGAGAGAGAGAACATGAAAACATAAGAATGATGTATTCCTTAATTGTCACGTCACTCATCATTTTGATATGGAAATTATAAAAGAGTACTTTGAGATTTCCAAACATGGTACCCGCACTCAGTGCCTGATCTCAGCCTGGATAGAATAAGACAGATGCATATGTATTCAGTTGAGTCTGACTCTTTGCAACCCCATGGACTGTAGCCCACCAGGCTTCCCTGTCCATGGAATTCTCCAGGCAAGAATACTGGAGTGGGTTGCCATTTCCTTCTCCAGGGGATCTTTCCAACCCAGGGACTGAACCCATCTCCTGCATCCCTACAATGGCAGGTGGCTTCTTTACCACTGGATAAGGCAGCACTGGCTCAAATCTGTACTTAGCAGCTTTGTTCTCCTGTAACTTTACCTCTGTGAACCATTTCTTCATCTGTTAAATGGAGCAATAATCTCAGAGCCTCCATTAAGGCATCTTGAGAAGAAGTGAAATGTTACTTGCTCAATTGTGTCCGACTCTTTGCAACGAGGCTCCTCTGTCCATAGGATTCTCCAGGCAAGAATACTGGAGTGGGTTGCCATCCCCTTCTCCAGGGTATCTACCTGACCCAGGAATCGAACCCAGGTTTCCTGCATTTCAGGCAGATTCTTTACTGTCTGAACTGGAAGGGAAGCCCGAGCCAACACAAGCAGCCGGGTGTGCCAGGCTTGGGTGATAATCCAGGAAGCGAGGAAGTGGGGAGCCAATCACTGGGGGCCGACTGACCTGCCCCACCCACTGCGAGGACTGTCAAAGCATCTTGATGTGGATTAAATGAGATGACGCCTAACTCAGGCACTTGTGTATGGTGGGTGTGACTGCATGGAGTCAGAGAGACTTGTGTTTTGTGTTTGCTTGTTTGTTTTTAATATTTATTTGGCTGCATCTCATCTTAGTTGTGGCACACAGGATCTTGAGCTGAGACATGTGGGATCTAGTTCCCTGACCAGGAATCGAACCCGGGCCCCCAGCATTGAGATCTTGGAGTCTTAGCCACTGGACCACCAGGGAAGTCTGAGTCCTATGCTTTGATCATGCGAAAGGGACTTTCTCTGGAGCTCCACACTTGTGAAAGGATTTGTCTAGCACTGGGGCTAAGGATAGAAATCAGACTCAGAAATCGATGACAAGGCAGTCCTGGCCATAACTGCTCCTCCTCTTGGTCAAAACATTCAGCGCCCTGGGCCTCAGTTAACTCACCTGTGAAATGGGAGAATAAGAGCTTCCTTGCATGATTGATGAGAGGATGAAATGAACACACATATGGAGCCCAGAGCTGTCCCTCAGTCATGACCGCTTCTCTCCTCCTCCTTATACATACCTGATCTCAGTTGCCAAGTACTTGTGCTGAGATTTGCCCTCACGTTTCATGTCTGCTCCGGGTTAAAGAAAATTACTCTCCTGTCGTCTCGCATATGGAGCTGCAGCTAGTTCTGGGGCTGGGGATTTACTGTCTTTGCAGATTGTCAGATTCTGACATTTACTGTCCTCTGCTTGTCCGGCGCTGGCTCCTGTGCAGAGAGACAACTGTGGGCTTTGTTCCGAACAGAAGCCTTGCTCGCTGCAGCCTGTTTGTAGGGCAGGAGGGAGAGAAAGACTGGGTTTTTTTTAAAAAAAAAATATTTATCTATTTGGCTGCATCAGGTCTTAGTTGCAGCACATGGGCTCTCTAGTTGTGGTGTTCAGGCTCAGTAGTTGACACACGTGGGCTTAGTTGTCCCGAGCATGTGGCATCTTACACCCCAACCAGGCATCAAACCCATGTCCTCCACATTGCAAGACGAATTCTTAACCACTGAACCACCAGGGCAGCCTTTTTTTTTTTAAGTCATAAAAGTGCAAGTAGTGGGTCCCATCATTGACTTTCATCTGGGATGCTGTCACTGGTCTCCCAAGCCCATGCCTTCCAATCTCTTCTTCATGCAGCTTTCAATGGCTGAGAAGCCTTAAAAATGCTCCATCACAGCCTGTTGCTGCTCAAAACCTTCTAGAGTCTTCCACCAATCTCAAGATAAAGACGAACTCCTCCCCAGGGCTCACAGGGAGAAGGAGAAACATTCTTCTTTAGTCCAGGCTGCCCTTTTCAACATGATTTTGCATCCTTCCTTCTAGCACAGGGCCTTTGCATGTGCTGGTCTTCCTGGGCAGAGATGACTTAGGGTTAGAGAAAGAGGCACAGTCAATAAAGTAGGACTTTCAGAAGTTCAACACCTTGAACACCTCATGCTTCCACCACATGCGATTTCATTTAACAGTAGGCTTTGACATGTAAGTTTATTTTTCCAAATCACACACTAAATGTGAGTTGTGCTGAAATCACTCATTCTCTTGTTTGCTTGCTCTCACTCTCTGCTTTAAAGCTTTTCTGATTCAGTCTCTTTTGCTCTTTGTCTCTCTGGATCCCTGCTTTTCTGCTCCCCTAAACTGGAACTTAAGGGAGAGATTACAAATAGTTTTGGTATCATAAAATATGGGGCAGTGGTGGTGTGGGAGAGGGGTTGGAATGGGATGCCCTGTTCACATCTCCTGGTAGGAGACCCTGCTGTGAGAAGCAAGGTTGGTTCATGACCTCCAGCTTGACCTTTGGATCCCCCCCTCCCCCCAGTGCTCATGGTGAGGCTGCGGTCTCCTGGGCTGTGCTCAGCCAATGACCAAGCAAGGCCGGGGTACCAGTATCCCTCCCCTCCTGCCCATCACAAGGTTCTGCCAATAGGCATCATCTCCACTGGCTGGGCGAGACCTTCTCCAAGCCATGCAGCAGGCTGAGGGTCTCCCTCCCCAACCCTCCTTCCTTCCCTCTCTCCTCCCACAGGCCTCAGAGTTACATCGTGGTCTGAAGTCTCTTCCCATCAACTCCTGTTCCTTTTCCCTTTATGCTTCACAGGCATCCCCTGCCCTGTCAATAAATCTCTTGCACATCTAATTCTATCTTGACATCTGCTTCTCAGAGAACCCAAATTGACACAAGCAGAAGAAGAGAAGAGAATTAAACATCTTCAATCTTATCCTAGTGAGAGGGGGTGGGACTCACAAAGAGTGGTCCTGGGAGGATTACTGCAAGGGAAGATACAAAGGACCCACTCACCCATGTGTTATCAAGGGATTGTTGTTCAGTTGCTCAGTCGTGCCCGACTCTTTGTGACCCCATGAACTGCAGCAAGCCAGGCTTTCCTGTCCTCCACTATCTCCTGGAGTCTGCCCAAACTCATGTCCATTGAGTCAGTGATGCCATCCAACCACCTCATCCTCTGTCACCCCCTTCTCCTCCTGCCCTCAATCTTTCCCAGCATTGGGGTCTTTTCCAATGAGTCAGCTCTTCTCATCAGGTGGCCAAAGTATTGGAGCTTTAGTTTCAGCGTCAATCCTTCCAATGAATATTCAGGGTTGATTTCCTTTAGGATTGACTGGTTTGATCTCCTTGATGTCCAAGGAACTCTCAAGAGTCTTCTCCAGCACCACAGTTCCAAAGCCTCAATTCTTCAGCACTCGGCCTTCTTTGTGGTCCAACTCGCACGTCCGTATATAACTACTGACTTTGACTAGACAGACATTTGACTGCAAAGTGATGCCTCTGCTTTTTAATATGCTGTCTAGGCATCAGTTTGCTGTGTGCTTAATTGCCAGTCATGTGTGACTCTTTGTGACCCTATGGACTGCAGCCCACCAGGCTCCTCTGTCTATGAGGATTCTCCAGGCAAGAACACTGGAATGAGTTGCCATGCCCTCCTCCAGGGGATCTTCCCAACCCAGGGATCGAACCCAGGTCTCCGGCAATTGCAGGCAGATTCTTTACTGACTGAGCCACTAGGGAAGCCCAAGAATACTGGAGTGGGTAGCCTACCCCTACTCTAGGGGATCTTCCCCACCCAGGAATCGAACTGGGGTCTTCTGCATTGCAGGCAGATTCTTTACCAGCTGGGCTACCAGGGAAGTCCATCTAGGTATAAAGGGGGTTAATCCTTTTTTTTCTATTTATTTCTATTTAATCTTTTTTTTCTAGTTAAAAAATAGTCAAGTCCACTTTCCACATGCCCCCCAAAACCCACATCTCTACCAGCTGAACGTGAATCACCCCCCACACTCAGAGTACAATTCTGTGGCATGTTCTTTACTTAATTTCAGCAGTAGTAACATTCAAGCACCAAAAAAGCCCAAGTAATTATATGTCTGTTTTCTCCGCTGTTTTTATTTGCATGGAACAAAGGCACCTGCCATGTAAATTGTGCCCTTTTTATAAACATCTTCTCCAGTGAGCCAACCAAAAATGCGTTGGGGGTGGGGGAGGGTTATGTGTTGGAGGGAAAGGATTCGTCTGTACAACAGATTTTCAGATCTTCCTCGAGTCCAATGATACCTTCCTTCATATAATGCTGCCAAACCTTCACCCAGACAACAGAGGAAGATGATTCACTGAACGTTAAACAAAAGAGATTAAAAAAGAGAAAGAACCCCTGGTGAAGGAGAATGGAGAAGGAAGTGAACCAGACCTCCCTACCTGTGTTCAGTCACAGAAGCCACGACATAACATTGAAGGTGTGTTTTCCTAAAGAAAAACAGAAGAAAAGAAATGTGCCCATCACAGCTGTATCATCTAGACACTGTGAAATAGTCCTTGACAGGTTTTGTTTTTCCTATTTATGTGTAAAGATATAACATACAGTAAAGGGCACACATCTTAAACAGACAGTTTGATTAATTTTTTGGAAATTTTTTGTTGTAGGAAAATATATACATCTTGAATTTCTTGTCTTCATTATTTTAAATTGTAGATGTCACTGCCATTAAATTGCCATTGTGATGTTGTACCACCATCATTTCTACCTTTTCCAAAATTTTTCATCCTATCAAACAGACTCTGAAACATTACACTTGGGGAAAATTTACATAAAATACAATGTGCAGCCAAAATCCAGACTGGGATGTAAAATGTTCCCAGCTTCCAGCTGGGTCCCTTATGCTCCTCCTTGGATAATGCCTCCTTAGAGGTAAAACTGTTCTGACCTCTATCATCACGGGTTAATTCTGCCTGAAAGTTAGTATAGATGGAACCAAATGGTATGTATTGTTCTGTGTCTGGCTTCTTTCACTCAACACTACCCCTGAGATTCATCGCTGTTGTTGCATGAATCAGTATTTTGTTCTTTTTTTTGTTGCTACCTAGTATCCCATTTGGAGAAGGAAATGGCAACCCACTCCAGTATTCTTGCCTGGAGAATCCCGTGGAGGGAGAAACCTGGTAGGCTACAGTCCATGGGGTCACAAAGAGTTGGACACGACTGAGCGACTTTACTTTTCACTTTCAGTATCCCATTATGTGAACATATCACAATTTATTTTTCTTCTCCATTCATTCTTCTGTCAGTGGACATTTGGGTGGACTGGTGGTTTCCAAGGGGAAGGGGGTTGGGAATGGGGCAAGGATAGAGTGGGAGGTGGGGGTTAGCAGATGTAAGCTTTTATATATAGAATGGATAAATGGCAAGGCTGTATTGTATAGCATAGGAGAATACATGCAATGTCTTATGATAAACCATAATGGAAATGAATATAAAAAGAAAATATATATTTGTGTAACTGAATCACTTAACTGTACAGCAGAAATTAACACAACATTGTAAATTGACTATACTTCAATAAAAATAAATTTAAAAAGGAAATAAAGCCACTGTGACATTACTGTGGAAGTCTTTTTAAAAAATAATTTATTTCTGGCTGTGCTGGGTCTTCATTGCTGCTCAGGCTTTTCTCTATTTATAGTAAGTGGGGGCTACCCTCTAGTTGCAGTTCAAGGGCTTAATTGCTCCTTGGCATATGGGATCTTCCTGGACCAGGGATCGAACCCATGTCTCCAGCACTGGCATGCAGATTATTATTATTCCTATTACTGTTATTATTGTTTTTGATGTGCTACCACCAATTTGCCCTATCTTTAAGGAGCAAGTCCATCCACCAGAAAATTCTTTGCACTGAGCTGAAATTGGCCTCTTTGTAACTTCACCCAATTGCTTCCAGTCCACAGCCCAACATTTAGCACTTAATTACATCTTGTCTTCTATTATGCACTAATTGTCTCTTGTGGCTCCTCCCTTCTCCCCGGCTCATTTGCTCACTCCTCGAGGGCAGAGACCAAGTCTTGTAGTCAGAACACCTTGCTGCAAGAATAAGAGCTTATTAAATAAATACTTGTTGATGGAAAGTTCCCGCCAGGATTTCCCCCTGGGGCCTCAAAGCAGGTGTGTGGAAGACAGTGTAGGGAGGTCACAAGGGATTTGCAAGTTAAATATGCATACAGCTTATATATAATTTGCATACTCCCACTGTCAACACTCAGCAGTTTTACATTTAAAATGATATTGCTCCCCAGGAGGCTGTCATTTCTTTATCTTGCTCTTCTTCAGTATTGTGTGTATATCAAATCAGAACATGGGGAGTTTGCACCCTATGTGTGAACTATTCAGTAAACTATTCAGAACCTCAGTTGCAGGAAGAGAACCTCAGTTGCAGGAAGAGAACCTCAGGGTGAGCTTGTCTGGTTGAAACTCTGTTTGCCCTTTCAAGGGCGATTGTCACCTGTGCTCTCAAACACAATTAGTCACTCCTACATCACTTTGTTCTTGCCACCTGCAGTGCAATTAACCACTGTATATCCTAACTAGAAATTAGTCAGCACTCTATCAGTTGCAAGTGATTGGAACCCTACTCAATGCAGTTTAAGCTAAGACAGGGAATTTGAATTCACTGGCTTCTGTAACTGAACTGTCTGGGGACTTCAGACACAGCTTGAGGTAGAGACTAAAAGGATGTCATTAGAGGTTCATCAGAATTTCTTTTCTCCAACTCTGCTCACAGTTCAATTCAGTTCAGTCACTCAGTCATGTCCGACTCTTTGAGACCCCACGGACCACAGCACGCCAGGCCTCCCTGTCCGTCACCAACTCCCGGAGTTTACTCAAACTCATCTCCACTGAGTCAGTGATGACATCCAACCATCTCATCCTTTGTTGTCCCCTTCTCCTCCTGCCTTCAATCTTTCCCAGCATCAGGATCTTTTCAAATGAGTCAGCTCTTCCCATCAGGTGGCCAAAGTACTAGAGTTTCAGCTTCAACTCTGCTCATAGTCCCAACACAAAAAACTTCACTTACTTGACAGATGAAGTCAAAATCTCAAGGCTGCATCTCATTGGCTGGACATGAATCACATGATGGTCCCTAAACCAATCACTGTGTTTGGAAGAAAAATATACTGATTAGCTAGTTCTTGGGTGAGTCCTTCTCTGCCTCCTAGTCATGTGGTCTGAGAATGAGGAAGAGGAGTTGCCTGAAGAGAAGTCTAGGGGCTTTCCTTAGAGGGAGTGCAGATATGAGCACAGATACCAACTCCCAGCAGGGGCCGGATAAGTCTGTCTCTGTTCCTAACCTGGGGGCTCTTTGGGGGCAGGAAGTTGAGACTCCTCATGAAACTGAACATGTAAAAAGGGGTAGAATAAAGAAACCTTCAAGGCACCAGAGAGTCCTTCCTTTCTTACTGTTTACTGAACAGCAAGCATTGGGATGACAAGAACGAACGGACACAGAGGTGGTCCCTGCCGACTGTGGGGCTTATGGTCTTGTTGGCAAGACAGAATACACACAACAGACTTGAACAATAGAGAGTGATGTGCATAAGATACAGTTTGTGTGAACAAAGATTCTTCTTTGCAGCTTAGAACACTGGAGTTGATAACAGAGTAATAAAATGACACCTTACATCATAAAGGGCTTCCCTGGTAGCTCAGCTGGTCAAGAATCCACCTGCAATGCAGGAGACCTGGGTTTGATCCCTGAGTTGGGAAGATCCCCTGGAGAAGGGAACAGCTACCCACTGCAGTATCTTGGGCTTCCCTGGTGGCTCAGCTGGTAAAGAATCCGCCTGCAATGCAGGAGACTTGGGTTTGATCCCTGGGTTGGGAAGATCCCCTAGAGAAGGGCATGGCAACCCACTCCAGTATTATTGCCTGGAGAATCCCATGAATAGAGGAGCCTGGCAGGCTACAGTCTGTGGGGTCACACAGAGTTAGACCTGACTAAAGCAACTTAGCACACATGCACACATAGCAACTTCTAGGAGAGTTGCGATGACCCCCCATTTCTTAGAAATGGGTTGGAAACTCTGAAGAATCATGCCTACAATATGCCAGGAACCGACCACACTATGTACCTTTGTGCAGAAGACGTTATTTTTATCAGCCTGCCCAACAGCCCTGTGAAGTGTGATCTCATTTCACAGATGAAGAAAGAGGACCTCAGAGATGGAGAAACTAGCCTGACCACAAGTGGCAGATCTGAAAGACCAAGTGAGTACCTTAGTGTCAAACAAAATCCGAGGCCTGGTCAGGACTCACTGCCGGGGCTCAGGGCTCCAAATCTAGTCCTCATCTCTCAGATCCACTGGGTCCCCCCGCCCCTGCCTTCAAACCACATCTGTCATCGGGGGTTACTCTGATCTGTCATCAGGCCTTGACTCTTGCAACTGGACAAATAGCTATTGTCAGTCTTGACCCAGAGGGAGAACGAAGTTTCCTTTCTGCTTTCCTTGCCAGAGCCTTGATGCTCTGCCCCAGAAACGCCAACCTCCTTTTTCCCCAGGAAGTATTTCTGTCCCCTTCATCACTCATCGCTAACCCTGTGCCAGAAGCTGGGTGGTGTTGGTGGCAGAGGCGTGCAGCCAGCTCCGCCAGGGCTTGACTTGGCGTGTGTGTGTGTGGCAGCCAAGATCTGGCCTATTTTGCTCCTGTGCTGAGCAAAATACCTGCTTGCTTTTCCGCCTGTGTGTCGTGAGAGAAAGGGAGGGGTCGAGGACGCCTCTGATGTTTTTTGTCTGGACCGCTAGAAGTTGTCACTTACAGAGATGTCAGCCAAAGCAGCTTCTGAGCAGGGTGAAGTCCAGAGTTCAGGTTTGTGTCTGTTAAGTCACAGATGCTTGTTCAACACCCAAGAGGAGTCATGAAAGGGCAACTGGGTATGGAAAGAGGATGAGGCTGGAGATAGAAATGTGGGAGGTGTTGTCATAGAGACGGTAGTAAATCCCGTGGGATGGTTGAAACCACTAGGGATTGGGAGTATCAAAAAGAGAATGAGTTAGAGGAGAGCCTAAAGCCCCCCACCCTAGAGTACAGGGCATAAGGACCAGGGAAAACTTAGAAGGCGTAGTGAGTGGGCAGGAAGGTACCGAGAGAATGAGGATGGAGGCCAAGCAAAGAAGGGATTTCAAGAAGGGAACAATTAATTGCACCAAACAATACTGCTAAACTGCTTTTGATCAAAACTGAGGATTTACAGGGCTATGGCACATGAGGTATCATTGATGACCTTGGCAGGAGTAGCGTGGGGTGAAGGTGGGCAGGAAAGCAGGAGAGAATGGGCAGAAAGTTAAATAGACTCTTTTTTAACAAATTTTTTTAATTGAAGTGTAGTTGATTTACAAAGCTGTGTTAGTTTCAGGTATGCAGCAAAGTGAATGAGTTATCAAAGTGAATCAGTTAAAAAGATTCTTTTCCCATATAGATCATGACAAAGTATTAAGTAGAGTTCCCTGTGCTATGCAGCAGATTCTCATTAGTTACCTATTTTATGTATAGTAATGTGTGGAGATGATTCTTTTTAAAGGTTTGTAGTAAAAGAGAGAGCTTCCTAGGTGACACAGTGGTAAAGAATCCACCTGCCAATGCAGGAGACATGGATTTGATCTCTGGGTCGGGAAGATCCCCGGAGAAGGAAATGGCCACCCACTCCAGTATTCTTGCCTGGAGAATTCCATAGACAGAGGAGCCTGGCAGGCTACGGTCCACGGGGTCCCAAAGAATCAGATGCGACTGAGCACACACACACAACAACACACACCAAAAGAGACAGATCAGGGTTGATTTTTCTTAAGCTGGGAAATATTGTAGCAAGTTTGTATTCTGATGGGAATGAAAAGTGCAGAGGGATGATTTTGTGATGCAAGGGGGAAAAAAATGGGGCAGTTCCAGGAATAATATCCCAGAGCAGGCTGGAGGGGATGCCATCCCGTGGACCACTGGGGTGTTTGGCCCCAGACTGCAAAGCTAGGCTCCCTCTCCCCTGCTCCCTCTTCCCATCAACACACAGTACATTCTTGCCTTCTCTTCTCAGCACTGCTCCAAACTTCCCTAAGAGTGCTCCCATTTGAGAGAACAAAGCCTAGGATGGGGCACTTGCTATTTCTGCTATTGATAACCATGAATTAGAGTGAAGAGGGAAAACAGGAGGTGGCAGAAGATCTTGTCTGAGCTGCTGGGTTCAGGTGTGTGGGCTATGAGCGTGCTTGCAAAATCACCTTGCTGGGATGTTTACAAAGTTGGGTGGGCGTGTGCCTGCTAAGTCGCTTCAGTTGTGTCCTACTCAGTGTGACCCTATGGACTGTAGCCCACCAGGCGCCCCTGTTCATGGATGCTCCAGGCAAGAATACTGGAGTGGGTTGTCATGCCCTCCTCCAGGGGATCCTCCCAAGTCAAGGATCACAAAGTTGAGAGGGCATTTCAAAAGGAAGCAGAGACAAAATGAACAAACACAGCTAATATACCAGTGGTGGCATGAGCCAGGTTTACCAAAGGCATGGCCTTTACAACCATCTCCAATTTAAAACCATTGGTGTTTGATAGGTTCCTTTCAAGGTCATTCAGGCAGCAAAGATAAACTGAGACTGGGAGAGGTCCTGGAGATGGAGATGAGAGAGGGCTCTGGTCCCCAAGGAGTTGGAAGACCAGTAAGGTATTATTAACACAGGATATTCGCAGTGTGGCATCCTAAGTTAAGGGTTTGGAGAGTTGAAAGTGAAGGTTGCTCAGTTGTGTCTGACTCTTTGTGACCCCATGGACTGTATAGTCCATGGAATTCTCCAGGCCAGAATACTGGAATGGGTAGGCTTTCCTTTCTCCAGGGGATCTTCCCAACCCAGGGATCGAACCCAGGTCTCCTGCATTGCAGGTGGGTTCTTTACCAGCTGAGCCACCAGGAAAGTCCAAGAATACTGGAGTGGGTAGCTTATCCCTTTTCCAGTGGATCTTCCCAATCCAGGAGTCAAACCAGGGTCTCCTGCATTGCAGGTAGACTCTTTACCAGCTGAGCTACGAGGGAAGCCTGTTTGGAGAGTTATGGATGCTCAAAGCAGGATTAGGTAATCCAGTAAACTTGAACGAGACAAGACTTAGGCAAGAGTAAAGGAGAAGTAAACTTTATGCCAGGAAGTATAAGGAACAGTGTGCCTCTAACCCAGGGAACAGCATGTGCATAAAAGAGGTATGCAGGTGAGCATTAAATAATAGACTCACAGAATGAGAAAGTTATTTCAATGACCTTGCCATCCTTTTTACACTTCAATGAGATATCCTCAGTTTAGTGCTAATGGCTCATTAACATCTCTCCCTTTGAGATTAGGGGGAAGTGCCTACTTGTCTCACTTCTATTTTATGGCTTAAAACAACACTTATTTTGTTCACCAGTCTGGGAATTTGGGCAGGGCTTGGAGAAAGACATGGCAATGCACTCCAGTATTCTTGCCTGGAAAAATCCTATGGACAGAGGAGCTTGGTAGGCTACAGTCCATGGGGTTGAAAGAGTCGTACATGACCCAGCGACTAAACCACCACCGGTGGGGACAGCTTGTAGACACTCCTCCTTGGAGTGCTTGTCGACACAGCCTCAGCTGTGATGGCTCAAAGGCTGGGGCAGAAATCATCTAAAGGTTCATCCCCCTATCGGGTGGTGGGTACTGGGCTGTTGGCTAGGACCCTAGGGAAGGCAACCGGGATACCTACACGTAGCCTCTCCAGTGTGAGTTGGGCTTCCTCCCAACACGGTTGCTCAGTTACGAGGACGAACTTCCCAAGAGAGGAAATGGAGTGGAAGCCACGTCATTTTTGTGACCTCGCTTCAGAGGTCATGCAGCATCACTTCTGCTATGTTCTCTTCATTAGAGCCCAGCTCATATCCAAAAATAGAAGAATTAGGTGACATTCCCATATGGTAAGTGACAAAAAATATGTGGACACATCTTAAAACCCACCACAGCCCACCTTCTACCCATGAATTATCTGTATTCTTCCCACATGCAAAAGACTCTCTCCCCAAATTCTACCTACCTCCCTGAAAGTTTCATCTAGCTGGAACACTGGGTCCGATGTTCTTGTCATCTAAATCAGGTCCAGGGGACATATGGACTTTTGAGACAGGAGCCTGCTGTGTCTCCCATCGACTGGCAAAGCATTAAATTTATTCTTTTCTGCTTCACCCAAAAAGCAAATAAATAAATCAGGTCCAAATGACACTTATTAGTCTCTCCTTTAACACACTGACACCACGTCTCAGTCTTAAACCTCACAGTGGTTGGTAACCAACTAGAATTAAATAACATTTGATTGATTGTTTGATTTTTATGGAGATAGAATCCACAACATTTTATTTTATTTTCCAGTTCCTTTCCATTAGTGTAAGTGGTATTGGCTTTCCATTCCTAGTATTAATGTCAAGTTTTCTTTCAATACTGCTTTTTTAAAAACAGTGATTTTATAGAAAATAGTAAGTAAAGAATAGTATAAGTGATGCTTAGATGTGGCAAAAATTGTGAGTGGGGAGTATAAACAATGAAGTATTGATATTTGTTACAATGTGGATAAACTTCAAACAGATTCAGTTCAGTTCAGTTCAGTTGCTCATTCCTGTCCAACTGTTTGCAACCCCATGAACTGCAGCTTGCCAGGCCTCTCTGTCCATCACAAACTCCTGGAGTTTACTCAAACTCATGTCCATCGAGTCGGTGATGCCATCCAGCCATCTCATCCTCTGTCGTCCCCTCCTCCTCCTGCCCCCAATCCCTCCCAGCATCAGGGTCTTTTCCAATGAGTCAACTCTTTGCATCAGGGGGCCAAAGTACTGGAGTTTCAGCATCAGTCCTTCCCAATGAACACCTAGGACTGATCTCCTTTAGGATGGACTGGTTGGATCTCCTTGCAGTCCAAGGGATTCTCAAGAGTCTTCTCCAACACCACAGTTCAAAAGCATCAATTCTTCAGCGATCAGCCTTCTTCACAGTCTAAATCTCACATCCATACATGAACACTGGAAAAACCATGGCCTTGACTAGACGAACCTTTGTTGGCAAAGGAATGTCTCTGCTTTTAAATATGCTATCTAGGTTGGTCATAACTTTCCTTCCAAGGAGTAAGTGTCTTTTAATTTTATGGCTGCAATCATCATCTGCAGTGATTTTGGAGCCCCCCAAAATAAAGTCAGCCACTGTTTCCACTGTCTCCCCATCTATTTCCCATGAGGTGATGGGACCAGATGCCATGATCTTAGTTTTCTGAATGTTGAGCTTTAAGCCAACTTTTTGACTCTCCTCTTTCACTTTCATCAAGAGGCTTTTTAGTTCCTCTTTGCTTTCTGCCATAAGGGTGGTGTCATCTGCATATCTGAGGTTATTGATATTTCTCCTGGTAATCTTGATTCCAGCTTGTGCTTCTTCCAGCCCAGTGTTTCTCATGATGTACTCTGCATATAAGTTAAATAAGCAGGGTGACAATATACAGCCTTGACATACTCCTTTTCCTATTTGGAACCAGTCTGTTGTTCTATGTCCAGTTCTAACGGTTGCTTTCTGACCTGCATACAGGTTTCTCAAGAGGCAGGTCAGGTGGTCTGGTATTCCCACCTCTTTCAGAATTTTCCACAGTTTCTTGTAATTCACACAGTCAAGGCTTTGGCATAGTCAATAAAGCAGAAATAGATGTTTTTCTGGAACTCCCTTGCTTTTTTGATGACCCAGCGGATGTTGGCAATTTGATCTCTGGTTCCTCTGCCTTTTCTAAAACCAGCTTGAACATCTGGAAGTTCACGGTTCACATATTGCTGAAACCTGGCTTGGAGAATTTTGAGCATTACTTTACTAGCATGTGAGATGAGTGCAATTGTGTGGTAGTTTGAGCATTATTTGGGATTGGAATGAAAACTGACCTTTAACAGTCTTGTGGTGACTGCTGAGTTTTCCAAATTTGCTGGCATATTAAGTGCAGCACTTTCACAGCATCATCTTTCAGGATTTCAAATAGCTCAAGTGGAATTCCATCACCTCCACCAGTTTTGTTCATAGTGATGCTTCCTAAGGTCCACTTGACTTCACATTCTAGGATGTCTGGCTCTAGGTGAGTGATCACACCATCGTGATTATCTGGGTCGTGAATATCTTTTTTTTTTTTTTAATTTATTTATTTTTTCAGTGGGTTTTGTCATACATTGACATGAATCAGCAATAGATTTACACATTTTCCCCATCCTGATCCCCCCTCCTACCTCCCTGTCCACCCGATTCCTCTGGGTCTTCCCAGTGCACCAGGCTCGAGCGCTTGTCTCATGCATCCCACCTGGGCTGGTGACCTGTTTCACCATAGATAATATACATGCTGTTCATAAAAAAAAAAAAAAAGAATATCTTTTTTGTACAGTTCTTCTGTGTATTCTTGCCACCTCTTCTTAATATCTTCTGCTTCTGTTAGGTCCATACCATTTCTGTCCTTTATCAAACCCATCTTTGCATGCAATGTTCCCTTGGTATCTCTAATTTTCTTGAAGAGATCTCTAGTCTTTCCTATTCTGTTGTTTTTCTCTATTACTTTGCATGGATCATTGAGGAAGGCTTTCTTATCTCTCATTGCTATTCTTTGGAACTCTGCATTCAAATGGATATATCTCTCCTTTTCTCCTTTGCTTTTCGCTTCCCTTCTTTTCACAGCTATTTATAAGGCCTCCTCAGACAGCCATTTTGCTTTTCTTTTTCTTGGGGATGGTCTTGATCCCTGTCTCCTGTACAATGTCATGAACCTCCTTCCATAGTTCATCAGGCACTCTGCCTATCAGATTTAGTCCCTTAAATCTATTTCCCACTTCCAATGTACAATTGTAAGGGATTTGATTTAGGTGATACCTGAATGGTCTAGTGGTTTTTCCTACTTTCTTCAATTTCAGTCTGAATTTGGCAGTAAGGAGTTCATGATCTGAGCCACAGTCAGCTCCCGGTCTTGTTTTTGCTGACTGTATAGAGCTTCTCCATCTTTGGCTGCAAAGAATATAATCAAACAGATCACCCAATGTGAAAGAAACTACTTACAAAATGACACGTAGTGTGTGAGTCCATTGATATAAAATGTCCAGAAAAGGAAAATCTAAGTGTGTAGATTAGTGATTGCCTGGATCTGTGGGTGAAAAGGGGGATGTACTTTTGGGGGGGTGATAAAAATGACCTGAAATCAGACTGTGATGGTATTGGCACAGTTCTGTAAATCTACTAAAAACTGTAGGGAGGTAGGATCTTAGGAGACAGTGCCTCTGTTTTGCTTGTGGGAAGACTATGCGTAATTCATGGCTTGAGGGTGGACTGTGGTGGGTTTTAAGTCATGTCCACACATTTTTTTGTTACTTACCGTCCATGAGATATCATCTGATTCCTCTTTTCTTGGATATGGGCTGGGCTTTAAGGAAGATAACATAGCAGAAACGACGCTGCACGACTTCTGGAGGGAGGTCATGGAGGGACATGGCTTCCTCTCCATTTCCTCTCTTGGGAAGTTCATCCTCGTAACTCAGCCACCATGTTGGAAAGAAGCCCAATTCACATTGGAGACACTCCACTTAAAACTTCCTAGTTGGCTCAGTGGATAAAGAATCCACCTGCAATGCAGGAGATGCCAGAGACACAGGTTCCATTCCTGGAGCAGGAAGATCGCTTGGAAGAGGAAATGGCAACCCAGTCCAGTATTCTTGGCTGGAAAATCCCATGGACAGAGGAGCCGGGTGGGCTACAACCCATGGGGTCGCAAATAGTCCAACACGACTGAGCGACTAAGCCTGCATGCGCATTTCAAATGAGCTAATTTTATGGAATGTAAATTCCTTAATAAAACTGTTGGAAAACTGTGAGACCACATTTGGATGCCTGGAGTTTTTGAGACACTGGGCAGTAACAGTAGGAGGATTTTCAAATTATGTTAATCAGAGCTGCTCACTTTGAAGGAAAACATATCAGAATGGCCAATTAGGCCTGGATCAACAGCACTCTGATCTGTCCTCATTTGTTTTTAGAAACAGTTTGATGTAGAAACCTAGAAATTTCTAGAAATGAACAAAGCTGCCGACCAGAGCAAAGGCGGGTTCTCTCTGCCCAGCACCAGCTGATGGCGTGAACCATTGTGTGAGGCCATTTAACCTCTAGGTCTCATGGTTTATTTATGAAGGTGACTCATGTCTTATTTATGATAAAAAGAGGAAGGTCATCATGTAAACATCTTTGAATGAAGCTTCTTTGAGCACAGAATAGAACAAGATGAGTCAGCAGGTCAGAGTTGACTTCATTTGCAGGGATGTGTATCTGTCACTTGTCCGGGTTCTCGGGACCTTGTGACAAATGGACTCAACAGAACACTTGACAGAACTGAACCCATGTGTAGGTTGAAGAGGGTCTGATTTGGGCCTTAGTTGATGAGTTTTTTGCAGGACGATATCCCTAAGCTGAAAACGCCTGAGAAGCACTGGGCCAGCATATGCAGGGTGGACAACAGCATCCCAGAGTCTGGGATGGTTTTCCAGAGACTTTCTACAAATTGTAGCAAATACTGTTTGTGATCTCCCTTATGGATCAGCAAAAGAAGACTCTGAAAGGAAGACAGCTGAGTGAATGACAGCCTCCCTCAGGGAAATTCCATCTGCGGGAGGTCACCCCCTCCCCACCCCAGCTCCTGTACCTCCCCCTCCCTCAAAGATGGGGGGATGGGGTGGGAACAGACCTAGGGTAGCTCTAGGGTAGCTCATCCATGCCGTGAGTCCAGCCCCCTCTGCATTCAGGGGCAGCGGTTAGTTCCTGTGACTTTTTGTCACTCAGCTTCTTTTCAAAAATTAATTAATTAATTTATGAAGTAGAGTTGATTTACAATGTTTCAGGTGAACAGAAAATGATATGTATATTCTTTTTCAGATTCTTTTCCCATATAGGCTCGGATGGTAAAGAATCTGCCTGTAATGCAGGAGACTCGGGTTCAATCCCTGAGTTGGGAAGATCCCCTGGAGGAGGGCATGGCCACCCACTCCAATATTCTTGTCTGGAGAATCCCATGGACAGAAGAGCCTGGTGGGCTACAGTCCAGGGGGTCGCAAAGAGACAGACATGTCTGAATGACTAACACTTTCACTTTCATGTGGGCTATTATATATAAAATATTGAGTATAGTCCCTGTGTTACACAATAGGTACTTGTTATTTATCTGTTTTGTATATAATAGTGTGTATCAGTTAACCCCAAATTCCTAATCTATTCTTCCCCATTCTTTCTTTCCCCTCTGTCTATAAGTTTATTTCTGTTTCTTCCTTTGATGCAAATAGGAGAAAAATCCCTGCTAAAAGCCACACTAATCCTTTTAAAACAAATAAATGAAGTCACGTTGCTGCTCAAGTCTCTCCAGTGGCTTCCCAGCTTGTTGTTTAGTTGTGTCTGGCTCTTTGTGACCCTATGGACTGCAGCACGCTAGGCTTCCCTGTCCTTCACCATCTCCCGGAGTTTGCTCAAACTCATGTCCATTGAGTTGGTGATGGCATCCAACCATCTCATCCTCTGTCATCCCCTTCTCCTCCTGCCCTCAATCTCTCCCAGAATTAGGGTCTTTTCCAATGAGTCTGCTCTTCACATCAGGTGGCCAAATTATTGGAGCTTCAGCTACAGCATCAGTCCTTTCAGTGAATATTCAGGACTGATTCCCTTTAGGGTTGACTGGTTTGATCTCCTTGCAGTCCAAGGGACTCTTGAGTCTTCTCCAGCACTGCAGTTGGAAAGCACCAATTCTTCGGCCCTCAGCCTTTACGGTCTAACTCTCACATCCATACACGACTACTGGAAAAACTATAGCTTTGACTATTACAGATATTTGTTGGCAAAGTGATGTCTCTGCTTTTTAATACTCTGTCTAGGCTTGTCATAGCTTTTCTTCTATGGAGCAAGTGTCTTTTAATTTCATGGCTGCAGTTACTGTCCACAGTGATTTTGGAGCCCAGAAAAATAGTCTGTCACTGTTTCCATTTTTTCCCTTGCTATTTGCAATGACGTGATGGGACTGGCTGCCATGATCTTAGTTTTTTGAATGTCCTTTTTTAAGCCAGCTTTTTCACTCTCCTCTTTCACTTTCATCAAGAGGCTCTTTAGTTCCTCTTTGCTTTCTTCCAGTAGGGTGGTGTCATCTGCATATCTGAGATTATTGATATTTCTCCTGGCAAACTTGATTCCAGCTTGAGCTTCATCCAGCCCTGTATTTTGACACTATGTAGTAAGGTTCTCTGTGTCCTGCCTACACTGCCTGCGTCTGGCCACTGAACACTTAGAATATGGCTAGTTTAAATTCAGATGTGCTGGCTTCCCTGGTGGCTCAGTGGTAAAGACTACACCTGCCAATACAGGAGATACAAGTTCGATCTTTGGTTCGGGAAGATCCCATATGCCTCAGAGCAACTAAGCCCATGTGCCACAAGCATTGAGCCTGTGCTCAGAGCCTGGGAACCACAGTTACTGAGCCCACCATCTCTGCAACTTCAGAAAAGCCCACACAGCAATGAAGACCCAGCACAGCCAAAAATAAAGAAATAAAATAATAAATTCAGATACGTTGTGAGTGTGAAATACACAGTGGATGTGACAGTCCCATATTTGAAGACAATAGGAATAAAATAATGTGAAATAGCTCATTGAGACTTTCACATGTTATTACTGTTGAAATGATAATATTTTAGATACATTGGCTCAAATAAAATATGTTCAGGTTATTTTCACCTCTTTAAAACTGTAGATACTAGAAAATTGAAAATTACATTTGTAAGCACACTGTGTTTCTATAAGGTGGTGTTAACCAAGCCTCTGCTTATTACACTGACCTCTGGTTTCTCTGTGAATGAGGCAATCATGCTCTGGGCTTTTGTACCTGAGTGCGTACTAAGTCACTTCAGTCGTGTCTGACTCTTTGCAACCTTATGGACTGCAGCCCGCCAGGCTCCTCTGTCCATGCGATTCTCCATGCAAGGATACTGGAGTGGGTTTCCATGCCCTCCTCCAGGGGATCTCCCCGACCCAGGGACCGGACCCCCATCTCTTAAGTCTCCTGCATTGGCAGGCGGGTTCTTTGCCACTAGTGCCACCGGGTTTCTGTGAACAAGGCAATCACCCTCTAGGCGCTGGCACCTCCTGCTCACTAATCTTGGAGGACACTTCACTGAGCACAGATGTGGCTCCCTCCTCCGACTCATCCAAGTCTCAGTTCAAAGGTAATCTTATCAGAGAAGTCTTCTTTGAAACACACTTTCTGAAGGAGAATCCTAATCACTCCTATCTTTTCTTGTTTTATTTCTGTTCCTAGTACTTAGCATTGATGTTACACTGCACTCTCAATTTATCTGTTGCATGTAAATTTCAAAGAACAGGGGCTTTGATGTTCTCATCATTGGGTCTTCCAGTGCCTAGCATGGACAGGTGAACTGTCTGATCACACAGAACTTTGTTTCATGAGGGAGGCAGGGAAGTAGGCAGATATCTTCACTGAATTAGGACGTGTTAAAAGGGGCTTCCCGGGTGGAGTTAGTGGTAAAGATCCCGCCTGCTGATGCCGGAGACCTAAGAGACATGGGGTCTCTGGGTCAGGGAGAACCCCTGGAAGAGGGCATGGCAACTTATTCCTCCAGTATTCTTGCCTGGGAAATCCCATGGACAGAGAGTCAGACATGACTGAAGTGACTAAGCACCCATAAAGGAGAGGAACAGCCTGCCAAGGGACGCAAAGGAGGATGCTGCTCTTGCTGGTCCACCTTTCATGAATTTCCCCTCTTCTTTAGTAGCAAAACCCCTAATATCCGTCAGGTTTCCATGCCTCCCCTGTTGCCAGGTTTCTCATGGGGTGGATACCCCATCCTTGTGAGGCCCTGATCCTCCTTGCCAGTGATTGGTTCAGGAATCAGCATGTGACCCAAATGTGGCCAATGAGGACACAAGGGCTAACTGAGAGGATGCTGGGAAAATCATATTGTTTCCCAATATGGGAAAGATGGGCTCTCTTTTACTTCTAGGCATGGTCATATCTGGGCACGATGCCTGGAACTGCTGCAGCTATCTTGTGACAGCTTGAGGATGAAATTAGCATTTAACATCAGGTGGTGCCGTGGTGATGAATCCTCCCCCCAAGGCAGGAGATGCCAGAGATGCAGGTTTGATCCCTGGGTTAGGAAGATCCCCCGAAGGAGGAAATGGCAATCTATTCCAATATTCTTGCTTGGAAAATTTCATGGACAGGGGAACCTGGCTGTTCACAGTCCATGGGGCTGCAAGGAGTCAGGACAGTTATTGAGTGACTGAGTACACGCACAAGCAGAGGGAGGAGAAGCATCTGGGTCTCTGAAGATGTCACTGAGCTGATGAGCTGACCAACCGTGAAGTGACCCCATGGACTATACAGTCCATGAAATTCTCCAGGCCAGAATATGGAGTGGGTAGCTTTTCCCTTCTCCAGGGGATCTTCCCAACCCAGGGATCAAACCCAGGTCTCCCACACTGCAAGCGGATTCTTTACCAGCTGAGCTACCAGGGAAGCCCTAGAGTCTCCATGGGAGACAATAAATGTCATAATTGTTGAATAATTTTGAGTTAGGGTTTTGGTGACACACAGCTGAAAGTTTCCTGGACCTGATACGTGACCTAGACTTTTGGGGTGTTGGGGCTCCCGCCATGTCTCCAAAAAGTGGAGAATTGTGTGAATTGTGATGTAGGAGCAATAAAGCTTCTGCTGATCCATCTGGATGAAGTGAGCTGTGGAGCTGGGATGGTCCCAAGGGTTGTCCTTCCTTGAGACAAAGTGGTCAGGTTGTGATATAGCCATGTGGAACAATTTGTAGATATGGGTTTGCCCCGGGAAGGTGGAGTGACTTTGGGTGGGATAATTTTCTTTGCGTGCATGCATGCTATGTCGCTTCAGTCGTGTCCAACTCTTTGCGACTCCATGGACTGTTGCCTGCCAGGCTCCTCTGTCCATGGGATTCTCCAGGCAGGAATGCTTGAGTGGGTTGCCGTTCCCTTTTCCAGGGTATCTTCCTGACCCAGGGAGGGAATGCCTGTCTCCTGTGGCTCCTGCATTGCAGGCGGATTCTTTACCGCTGAGCCACTGTGGAAGCCCATAGTTCTCTTTGATTGGAGGCATTTTCTGGACAGGGACTTGGAGGTGAGCACTGTCAGGCCCTTGCATTTCGGTAGCTGAAGGTGAGTCTGGGTGGCTTACTACAGCCTGCTAGAGGAGGTGATCTCTAAGCTATGATCTCAAGAGATATGTTAGGGACCTCCTTGGTGGTCCAATGGTTAAGAGCCTGCCTTCCAATGCAGGGGATATGAGTTCGATCCCTGGTCAAGGAACTAAGATTCCACATGCTGCAGGGCAACTAAGCCCACATGCTGAAATTAGAGAAAACCTTGGTGCCACAAGAAAGACCCAGCACAGCCAAAGATAAAAATAAAACAGAGACGTGTACATTATTCCAGTGGAGGGTTGGGAAAATGGAGACCATTCAAAAGATAGCAAATAGTAGTTGAAAATCTTGGTGGTAATGAAGAGATTGGTACATTTTCAGCACTGGAGGGGTGACCCTTTTCCTCCCACTCCGGGTAAGATTCAGCTGGGTTTTCTGTCACTTGCACCCAATGAATCCCGATAGAGTATGTCTAGGTGGCAGAGCCATAAATTGAAATCTGTCCTCTATGACTCTAGCATTCAAGAGCTTTCTCTACATGTCATATTATCTCCCCAGGTAAGTAATATTTCCCCATATCTGCTGCTGCTAAGTAACTTCAGTCCTGTCCAACTCTTTGCGGCCCCATGGACCCTGCCAGGCTCCTCTGTCTATGGGATTCTCTAGGCAAGAATACTGGAGTGGATTTCCGTGCCCTCCTCAAGGGGATCTTCCTGACCCAGGGATCGAACCTGGCATCTCTTATGTGTCCTGCACTGGCAGGCAGGTTCTTTACCACTAGCACCACCTGGGAAGCCCTGTATCTGAGTCACTTGAAATATCTCCAGGTGAGATCTTCAGGTGACCACTCTGAAAATAAGGTTATAGAGGTCACTGCCAAGAGGATTGACACCCACATGTTTTCATTTCACATGCTGGCAATGCGGCCTTCGTGTTACCTCCTCTGAATGCAGTTTCTGCTTATGAGCCTTCCTTTGCCCCACCTCTGTGCAGCAGGGGCCCCAGGAGGGAGCAAGAGCAGGATCATGGCAAAGGCTAGAAGGGCAGGCACTCAATCTGAGCAAGTCTCACAAGCTAAGTCCTAATGATGGAAAGAGATCATTTCATTCACAGTAAATTAGTGACTTGCAGGTAGGGCTTCTGTCACCACCGCTGAAGGTCGAATGTGTTTCTGGAGTGAGTTCATCAAGTACAAGGAGCGTCTAGAGACCAATCAACGTAGTGTTGAGGGAAGCAAACACCCTCACGTCACCAAGAGCTGTAGGACATCCTGTGGGCTCATCTCTCCAAGCACTCACGTGTGCACATGCCTGCCTGTGTGCTCAGTTGCATCCAATTCTTTGAGGCCCATGAACTGTAGCCCGCCAAGCTCCTCCGTCTGTGGGATTTCCCAAGCGAGAATACTGGAGTGGAGTGTCACCTCCTACTCCAGGGGATCTTCTCAATCCAGGGATCGAAACTGCATCTCCAGTGTCTCCCGCATTGGCAGGCGGGTCCTTTACCACTGAGCCAGCTGGGAGGCCCCAGAGCAGCCATGGTAGCTGTAGTGTTAGTCACCCAGTCGTGTCTGACTCTTTGTGACCCCACGGACTGTAGCCCGCCAGGCTCCTCTGTCCATGGGATTTCCCAGGCAAGGATACTGGAGTGGACTGCCATTTCCTTCTCCAGGGCATCTTCCTGACCCAGGGATCGAACTCGGGTCTCCTGCATTGCAGGCAGATTCTTTACTGTTTGAGCTCCAGGGAAGACCCTAAAGCAGCCATACTCCCAGGTCAGAAGAATTCAGGTGATAACTGGGGAAAGAGGGTGCTGATCTCCTCGATGTACATCAGGTTCCAATATTTCCCCACCTCTAACCATGCTGCTCCATCCACCTAGAACGCCTGCTTTTTCTCCTGTGCTTAGAAAACTCCTAGTCACTCTTCAAGGCTCAGTTTGTGAAGCGTTCCTCACTGCTCCCAAGGACAAGTCCATCGCTCTGTCCTTGGAACTTTATCTGCATTGACCTTTTCTGCAGCATCTTTCTCTTGGTACATAAGACAAAGTACTGAAGTTCCTAGTTTGAGCATCTGATTGCCGTCTAGACTATAAGCTCCTTTGGGGAGGGACATTATTGTTGTTTAGTCACTAAGCCGAGTCCAACTCTTTACAAACCCATGGACTGTAGCCCACCGGGCTTGTCTGTCCATGGGATTTCCCAGGCAAGAATTCTGGAGTGGGTTGCCATTTCCTTCTCCAGGGGATCTCCCCGACCCAGGGATCGAACTTGCATTACCTGCTTGGCAGGTGGACTCTTTACCACTGAACCACCAGGGAAGCCCCCCTTTCTGATTAGCACCTATTTGAACCTGCCCTTTGGAACTCAGAAAAAGTCAAGGAGGCTGAGTGAAACCTTTTTCAAGAATTGGGGGATCACAGAAAGGATTTGTACCTGGGAGGGCCCCACGGATCCTACTCAGCTTCATCATTAATGTGACCATTTCTAGGGAAAACTGAGGAGGGACTTGGTGATGGGATCAATACTTAATTTTCACCGCATGTACTTTGTACTGTTTGAATTTTTATGTATTACTTTTTATGTGCATATATTAATTTTATCCATTTAAAATTACATTAAAAAATATCAGTGGATGGTTGCTTTGCGATATGAGCTTGATTTCTATCATTCATCCACATGAATTAACCATAGGTGTACATATGTCCTCTTCCTCTTGAATCTCCCTCCCGCCTCCCGACCATTCCTACCCCTCTAGGTTATTACAGAGTCTGGGTTTGAGTTCCTTAAATCATAGAGCAAATTCCCATTGGCTATCTATTTACACATTAGTGTATATGCATCATACACATTAGTGTATATGCATGTATATGCATGCTACTCTCTCCATTTATCTCATCCTTTCCCTCTTCTCCCCTACCCTTGTCCATAAGTCTGTCCACACATGCATGTATTATATATGTCCATATGTGCATGTATTACTTTTATCCATTAAAATTACATAAAAAAAAAAAAACAAGAAATTTATCTTAAAAACAAGCACTGATTTCTTATATTCATTTGTTCATTTATTCGCTTAATAAATACAGAGAACTTCTTTGGAGCTGAGGTCTGATCATCCAGCTTTCAAAAACTTGTGACCCTTTGGACTTGCCTGGTTTCATGCTTCCCCTTCACGGGGCACAAGTTCAATCCCTGGTGGGGGAACTAAGGTTCCGCATGCCACATGGTAGAGTCAAAACAAAAACAAAAACATGTGACCCAAGAGTCATCCATTGAGAGAGCTGAACAGAATGATACACCTTCGACATGACCACAACCACCCGGTAAGCCTTGTAGCTCCTAAAATTTGTTTGGAGAAGAAAGGTGACCTTTGAGCCTCTGCCCTTTTCCAGCCACAGGACTAGGCTCCCCAGGTGAATCAGATGGTGAAGAATCTGCCTACCAATGCAGGAGATGCAAGAGAGGTGGGTTCGGTCCCTGGGTTGGGAAGATCCCCTGGAGGAGGAAACGGCAGCCCATTCCAATATTCTTGCCTGGAGAATCCCTTGGACAGAGGAGCTTGTGGAGCCTGGTGGGGGCTAGAGTCCATGAGGTCACACAGAATCAGACACAGCTGAGCACGCTCTGGCTGGCACTGGGAACTCCGTTTCCCATCCCATCCAATCTGTTCTTCTCCTCGCTGGGTTCCTAGCACCTCTGTCCCGGCTTGCATCTGACCAGCAAAAGCATGGTTGAATTTACAAATAAAGAAACAAATGAATTTAGATGCAGAGTCCCTCGGGGAAGATGGGAAACGTGGCTTGTGCAGAGTAGACTCTTGAGTTAGCCTGGGGCTCAGAGTCCCGGTTGAGATGCTGAAGGCAGATTGAGACAATTGACTTTTTGTGCTGCTACCCCTGGGGAAGCGAGCACAATCACCAGTCAGGATGCTTGCCCAGGGTCTGAACAGGAAGCCGCAGGAAGTGTGTCCCTAGGAGGCTTGTTTAATATTTTAATATCATGTATTTAAAAAATTTATCTCCAGGACATGCTAGGTCCGTTTCTCTCTGCTCTGAGTTTTGAAACTTGAGGGTTTGTCTACTTTCTAAAAACCATTGCCTCAAAGGGAAAAATTCTTGATTATTTTCAACAAATATTTACAAGGAAACTTCTTTATTAAGAATGTTGTGAGAGAAGTCGCAACAGACTCTTTCTCTTTTTAAAGAAAACTTTCACCCCACTCAGTTACCAGAGCTCATTCTGTGTGACTATGTTTGTTTCTTATAGAAACAGTGGCTCATCTATGATGTCGGGGTTATTTGTTTTTCTTCAGTAACTAGGAAGTTCAGAACCCAACAATGCCATTCATGTCTAGCACAGTTTCCAATTTGTCTATATAGATGGTTCTTATCTCCATCTTTTCTACACTCTCCATGTCCTTTTCCTTAATTTTATCCTTATTTTATATCCTTTTCCTGATTTTATCTTGTATTAAATAAACCCTATAAAAACCTTTTGGAACAAGGCATGTATAAATAGACCCTATAAAAACCTTTTGGAGCAAGGCAAGTGTATCAGTTCCTAGGGCTTCTGTAATAAATATACACTAATTTAGTGGCTTAAAACAAGAGAAATTTATTCTCTCACAATTCTGGGGCTTCCCAGGTTGGTACCAGTGGTAAAGAATCCACCTGCTAATGCAGGAGATGCAAGAGAGGTTCTAAAGGTCAATGGCTTCCCCAATAGGAGAAGGGTCACTGACCATAATGGGACTTTATGAATTCCTGTTCTGGAAAGTGGCCCTCCAGGTGAAGTGGGGGGGACTGTTTGGGTCAGATTCTACATGGGGGCCAGGATGGGGGGTCCTGATGACCAAGCGATGTGGATCAAGATGAGCAGAGTGAGGGGAGAGAGAGCACAACGATCATCAGTGATAACAGCCTCGACATCTTTTCCATGGGCTTCCTGTGCCAGAGGGAGCCCTGGAGGAGCACCAAGCATGAATCCAGGGCTGGGGTGGTATCTGTTGTGTCCCCCAGCTGTATCTCAGAGTCTGGTGTGCAGGAGGATTTTGAACGGTATCTGCTGACAGGCAGTCTGAGTTAAGTCACGCAGATCTGGTTCACATCCTGGTTCTGTCTCTTGGACAAGTGACTTTTTGAGCCTCTGGAGACACATCTGTAAAATGGGTACAACAGCTGCCCTGCAGGGCTGTTTAAACCTCTCATCTAAAATTTGCTAACTGAGAGAGTCTGGGTTCTGAGGCTGAATGGTATGAATTCCAATCCCACCTTTTGTACTTCTCAGCTGTTAGATTTTAAGCAAGACCCCTGAACTTTCTGTGCCTCCATCTCCTTGTCTGTGAAAAGGCAATAATCCACTTCACTGAGTTGTGGGGCAGACAAAATGAGATGTGAATGTAATGTGTTCAGCACAGGTCTTGGCTCAGTAATTCTTTTCTGTTCTTTCATTTCTCTGCAAGGATGCAGGAGGGGTTTCCCTGACGGTCTTACATTTAACAGAAGCAGAGACAGTGTTGTCCCCAGGCAGCCCCCAGACCCCTACAGACTCAGGATTCCCCCTTCCCACATCGGGAGATAGGGTGACACCCTTTTAATAAAAACAGAAAGAAAAAAGGTTTTTTTCTTAGATGGGCCAGCTTGCTGAAGAACTCTCAGAAATCCATTAACTCCAGTATTACTGAACATCTGAATGCAATTTGGAGGCTATAATAACATCTCTCTAGTTAGCAAATGTTTATGCCTCTCTATAATTTTCTTTTCCATATGAAAATAGACCTGTCATACTAACATGGTCGGCCAGCTGCCTCTATAATATCCTTAATAAGCAGGAAGGATCGTCCGCTCTGCAGTCTGATGGGCTTGGTGTGCATTTCTGTTCTGATCAGGCTCAAAGAAGGATGTGAGTCTCCAGCTCTGGAGGGTAATTCACACGTATGTATCACTCAATAGGTAAAAATGTGGGACCCGAGGAGAAAGGAATTGGAGGCACAGACCGGCTCCAGACTGCCAAGCATAAAGCTGGGCTCATCTATATTTCAGTGGTACCCCAAGTTGGGAGGCTGTGTGTGTCAAAGTCCCCCACAGGACTGCTTAATGAATACAGATTCCTGGGTCTCATTCTAGACTTGCTGAATGAGAGTCCCTGCGGGTAGTGCCTGGGCTTCTGTATATTTTTAACGTTTCTTTGAACACCTGGTGGGTTGCATGCATTTCAGAGCTTGGAGAGGCTAAATTCTTATAGCAGAGTGCACGTGTGTGCTCAGTTGCTCGGGTGTGATTCTTTGTGACCCCATGGACTGTAGCCCTCCAGTCTCCACTGTCCATGGAATTTTCCAGGCAAGAATACTGGAGGGGGTTGCCATTTCTTCCTCCAGGGGATCTTCCCGATCCGGGGATCGAATCCACGTCTCCTGCATCTCCTGCATTGGCAGGTGGATTCTTTACCCCTGAGCCGCCTGGAAAGCCCTCTTATAGTACAGTGGGAAAGACAATTACATTTAAGGGGAAAGCGTCTGGTAAATACAATAGATATGGGTCATTTAAGTGTTCCCCCAAAGCTTCCTTCCCTTAAAATAGCTAGGGAATTTAGACCCCCAAACCAGCCTCCTATCTGAGGCATCAATTCAGCAAAACTGAGTGCCGACTGAATGCACAGGTGTTTGTGGCTGGACCAGAAGAAATATCTTGTCCCTGCAGAGGTTGTATCCTAGCAGATAATTACAACAGAAGACAAACGTGCCATGAATGAGGGAGGGGGAGCCGGGGCCCTGGTGAGGGACGCTGACCTAGTCTTGGGGACAGGGAGAGGGAGGAACAGCTGAACTGAAGAGAAGGACCAGTTAGCGGAAGGAAGGCGGGGGTGTGCTAGGTGGGAGGAAGGCCACGTGACCAGGTCCCTGGGCTCGAAGGAGCCCGGAAGGTCAGAGGCGGGCAGAACTTTCTGCTTGGCTGGCATAGAGAGTGAGAGATGGAAAATGCTGAAAAACGCGGACAGGCTGCAGGGGGATTCTGGGTGTCACGTTGAGTTCAGACTTTGTCCTGAGGGTAACAGGGAGCCATCGGCGGCACTTGGCGAGGGAAGACTGCGGTCATGTTCATGTCTCATAAAGATCACGGTGGTGGCGACGTGAGCTGTGAATGAAGGGAGCAGACCTCGGGTTTGGGGGACCAACTGGAGGGCTGCTGTTTTTGCCCAAATGGAAGGTGAGGGTACCAGGGCTGAGGTACAGGCAGAGGAGGTAGAGACCGGTTGACAGGCTCAAGTCACCTTAGGGCGGTAAAAGCCACTCTGGGCGGAGCGATTGGACACTGGACAACAGGGGACAAAATCAGGAGGCAGAATAATCAAGTGACTCCCTCCCTCAAGGCAATGACCTTGACCTCTATTAGTTTTGAATTCTGATTTCTTTCTTTTTTTTTTTTTTTTTTTAAAAAAGGAAGTAGGACTCAGTCCCAGGAGCACAAGAAGGGTTTTAACTGAAAGTAGAAGAAAGGCTTAATTCTTCTTGTTTTGGGGAGGGATTTTGGCCATACTTTGAGCTTGTGGATGCCCCCTGCAGTGGAAGCCCAGACTCTTAACCGCTCTGAGACTACCAGGGAAGTCCCGTGATTTTTTTTCCCCCATCCAAGTGACCTCACACACATTTCCCACCCCATCCTAAACTTTTTCACAAACATTAATGAAAGCTTACTTGTGTGGGTGCTCAGTCATGTCTGATTCTTTGCGACCCCATGGACTGCAGCCCGCCAGGCTCCTCTGTCCGTGGGATTTTCCAGGCAAGATTACTGGAGTGAGTTGCAATTTTCTCCTCCAGGAGATCTTCCCGACCCAGGGATCGAACCCACATTTCCTGCATCTGCTGCACAGGCAGGCGGATTCTTTACCACTGTGCCACCTGGGAAGCCCCCAAACTGTCAGCAGCCTCCTTGTGGAGGTGACCGAAGAGAATTATTGAGAGCAGCTATACAATATTCTACTCTGTGGATGCACTGTGACTTTTAAACTGGTTTCACTGAGGCACGAATGATATACAGAGGCCAGTACATGCAAATGTATACAATGCAAACACCTGTGACGCCATCACTACAATCAAGGTAACAGATTCATCCAACACCTCGCAGAAAATGCCTGGATCCCTTTATTTATTTACTTTGTGGGAAGAGCCCTTAAACTGAGATCTACCCTCTTAACAAATTCTAACTGCACAATACGGTATTGTTAACTAGAGGTACCCTGTTGTGCAGCCATCTCTTAGTACTGATCATCTGGCAGAAAAGAAACTTCATATCCATTGAATTCCCCCATCCTCCAGCCCCTGGAAACCACCATTGTATTCTCTGTGAGTTTGACTATTTTAGATATGAATGGAATTATGTAGTATTTGTCTTTCTGGCTTATTTTGCTTAGCATAATGTCCTCTGGAGGTTTCCCCAGTGGCTCAGTGGTAAAAAATCCACCTGCAATGCAGGAGACATAAGAGATGAAATCCCTGTTTCAGGGAGATCCCCTGGAGGAGGGCATGGCAACCCTCTCCAGTATTACTGCCTGGAGAATCCTCATGGACAGAAAGAGGAGCCTGGCAGGCTGCAGTCCATGGGGTCGCAGAGTCAGACACAACTGAAGCGACTGAGCCCGCATGCAGAGTCCTCCAGCTTCACCCATGTTGTCATAAATGTCAGCATTTCCTTCTTTCTGAAGGCTAAATAGTATTCCCTTGTGTATATACACTACATTTCTTTATTCTTTTATCTGGCGATGGATACTTGAGTTATTTCCATATATTGCCACAATATATTTAAACAGTCCTATTGCTGGCCATTGAATTGGTTCACATATTATTTGTTACTATAAAGAAAATGCTACAGTTATGTATGGACTTAAATCCTTTCCCTTATTTTAGATTTTTGGGAGAATAATTATTACATAATATTACAGAGTTTCTTTCTTTCTTTTTTATTCTTTAAGAAAACATAGCCTGAAAGGAGGATTGAGTGCTGGTTTTGCTGGGCAAATGTCTTCTCTCCATTCACAGTCTGGTGGTGGTTTATTTGCTAAGCTGTGTCTGACTCTTGCAACCCCATGGACTGTGGCCCACCAGGCTCCTCTGTCCATGGGTTTTCCCAGGCAAGGAAACTGAAGTGGGTTGCCATTTCCTTCTCCAAAGGATCTTCCCAACCCAGGTATCAAACCTGGGTCTCCTGCACTGCAGGCGGATTCTTTACCAACTCAGCTACCAGGGAAGCCATTCACAGTTTACTCCTCTGTACAATGGGTTCTCAGTGGGTTGATCTCTGAGCATCTTCAGCCACCATCATTCTCTGGGGCTGCTCAAACTAGCAGTGCAGGACAGCTGGCCCTGACCTGGGGCCCTTGGGAGGTTATTCCAGCGAGTGCCGCTCCAGCCAGCAGCTTCTCCATTGACCCAGAGGGAGTACTGAGAAAATAGCCTGTCTAGGACTCCAAGCAGCAAAGGTTGAGAACTCAGGCTCTACACTCAGACAGGGAGCTGAATCCACTTACCAGCTGCATAATCTTGGTCAAACTAATTAGCTTCCTTGGGTCTCAGTTTCCTCATCTGTAAAATGGTAGTAACAACAAGACTTAGTTAATTGGGTTATAACAAATGAGATGAATGACATAGGTGCCTGGCTGATTCCAAGCAGAAGGTGAAAATTAGCTCTTATTATTATTTTTCTGGTCTCAGTACCTCCAATTTTAAGCAGTAACATCATTACAGTGTCCTGTTTGAGAGCAGAGATCCTGGGGTTCAACGGCAGTTCTATGACCTTGGGTGACCTCTCTGAGCCTCAGGGTCATCATACGTAAAATGAGACGATAACACACCCACACTAAAGAGCGACTGTGAATTTTTTTAAATGAGTTAAGCATGCAGGTTTGATCCCTGGGTCGGGAAGATCCCCTGGAGAGGGAAATGGCAACCCACTCCAGTATTCTTGTCTGAGAAATCCCATGGACAGAGGAGCCTGAAGGGTTACAGTTCATGGAGTCACAAAGAATCGGACACAACTGAGCATGCATGCACGCATGTGAAGATCTTAGAGCAGTGCCTGGTGCATATTACTGGAGCAGCATCAGTTGAAAAAGAGTGTGTTTCTTCCAGCCAACTCAGGCACTGGCCTAGGAGCCACCACCCTTTGCTAACGGCCCCCTCCTCATTAGGACACTGCGGGTGCCTCACATGCTGTGTTGACGAGTCAAAGCAGGACTTCTGATTCATCCTACTTTACAGACTAGGAGGTTGAGGTCCAGGGACATGACCTGATGGGTCCAGGATGCTGGCTTCAGAGGGTGATGCTCCATCTAACCGCATACCCTGTGTCCTTCCCGTGACATCACCCGTCAGGCTCCTGGTGATTTCTGACCATCGACTCTGAAGAGAGGTGGAGAGCTGCCAGAGAGATGGTGTCCTTGAAGCCATGATGAAAAATGATCACTTTTCACTCCAAAGAGCTCGGATTCTAATTAAATTACCGGCTTCCTCTGCCCAAGGCTGGTCCAGAGAAGACTGGCTTGATAAGGGACACTCTGTGCCCGAGGGTCAGTCTGGGGCTTGGAATCTGTTATATCTTTTCAAATCAGTGCCAGTAGTCTGATGTGCTGTCATGAACCTCCTAATAAATGAGCCAGTTGACTCAATTGCCCCTAAGCATGCCAGGACTGGGGTAAGGGACACGTTACAAAACGAATCCGTATCTTCCGGAAAGTAAAAAATTGAACTCAGCATGGCTTTCGTGGACATAGGCCGCTGACAGCAAGAGGGGTAAAGCCAAGTAGAAACAAGGAGAGATGAAAAAGGGCCAGGGCTGGGGGCACTTAGGGACATTGCTTAAGCTACTTCGAGTCTTCTGTTTTTTTCTCCCAAATTTGCTACAGAAGAATCCCAGATGAGGCTGTCATCACAGTACATGGTTCTGGAAGAGTTTTTGCAGAAAGAGGGCTGGGTAGGGAAGAATTTTGTAATTCATGAGATGAAGCCAGTCCCCCATTTGCCTGTCTCTATTCTAGCATCGAGTGTTTTAACCAAGTCGAGACTCAGGTCAGCAGACACCAGAATAAAGATTCAGATCGGTAGACACCCTGCAGAGAGCTTGGCTTTGGAGCTGGCGGACTGGCGTTCCATCCAGTTTGTCACGTCCTCGTTGTGTGGTGTTGGATGAGCATTTTTTGATATTTTCTTCTTTATAAACTGCAGATATTCATTCTAATCTTTCTGGATTGTTCAGAGAACTGCACAAGTGAACAACGTCGATGGCATAGGACCTTGACACACAGCAGGTGCCCAATAAATGCCAAGAAATATCAAAGGATGGACAGAGTCCCAGATTCTAATTTTAAAATGAGGTGGTGGGACCAGAAATTCTCTAAAAGGCTGACTGCTTCAGTCTCCATGCAAATCCCATGTCTTCAGACCCTCCTATAGCAAGGGCTTTATGAGATGGCTCTGAAAAGATGGAAAATCTTTTAGGTTGAAGGTCGAAAAACCTTTGACCCCTAAAAAGTGAAAGTGAAAGTCACTCAGTCATGTCTGACTCTTTGTGACCCCATGGATATACAGTCCATGGATTTCTCCAGGCCAGAATACTGGAGTGGGTAGCCTTTCCCTTCTCTAGAGGATCTTCTCAACCCAGGGATCAAACCCAGGTCTCCCGCATTGCAAGGGGATTCTTTACCAGCTGAGCCAGCAGGGAAGCTGCAAACCTCTAACTATTTCTCCATCAAGGTCTGCCAGGCTGAAGGCCAGGACTGAATGATCGGCAGGGAATGGCTCTTCCTTCCAAATGCAGTGACAACAGGGTGTGTTCAGAAGGGACCTCCCTGGTTAGCTGATACCCATCCATCTTTTAAGCCCCAGCTCCCCCATCACTCCTTCAGAGTGTGGCCTGTGGACCACAGCAGCATCCCTGGTGGGCCTGTTAGAAATGCAGGCTCCTCGCCTCACCTGAGTCAGAATCTGCACGTTTACAAGGTCCCTGGTGGCACACACACCTTAAAATTTGACAGGCACTGCCCTCTGCCAAGGTCACGTCCCCATCTCATCCTCTCAGGGGTTGTGCACATCTAGTTGGGGGCTTCCTTCTCTCCTGTAAACACTTAGCTACTAGTTCACCCTGCTGTTTGAAAGCAGGGCATTCCTATACAACCTTCACAAACTGAAACAACTTAACAGGAAGAAGCAGCTACTTTTTTTTTTTTTGGTTAAAAGCAGAAATCCTCTTTGGATTTCTTTTGCTTAGCAAAAAAACGACTGTTACTGAGTCCAAGTTCTTACTGCCCATTGCATGACGTACTGATAAACTGAGAGATGAGTTGAGTTGCTGGGGCAAAGAATAGTGACTGTTTGGAAAGCCAACAGACCAAGATGATGATGGACTGAGTGAGTGATATTCACAAAGTCATGTCCAACTCTTTGCAACCACCATGGACTGTAGCCCACCAGGCCCCTCTGTCCAAGGAATTCTCCAGGCAAGAATACTGGAGTGGGTTGCCATTTCTTTCTCTAAATGTGTGCAAAAAGAACCATCTTGCCAGCATTTGGATGCTAGTTTATTTCCTAGAATTAAGAGGAGGGGGGAATAAAAAAGAGGAGGGGAGGTGAGGAGGTAAAGTAAAAACATGATAAGTTGTTGGAAATATTTCTTGCTTCCAGGACTTCCCTGGTGGTCTAGTGGCTAAGACTCTACACTCCCAATGCAGGGGCCCAGGTTCAATCCCTTCTCAGGGAACTAGACACCCCCCGCCCCCCCGACCCATGCCACAGGTAAAAATCCTACGTGCCTCAAGGAAGATTGACAATCCCACGTGCCACAACTAAGACCCATTGAAGCCGAATAAAAAAATAAATATTATTAGAAAACAGCTTCCTATAAAAACAAACATACAAATAAGAAACCAAATATTTCCTGGTTCCAACCAGACTCCCGAGGGGATGAGTTCATTTCTTCTTTTCTGCAGTCATTCACAGGTGGGCTGGTCAGGATGCTTCCTGTGGATTGAACAAAGGTATTTTAGCTTAATGCTCAGGCATGGGAGGCAGGCTTCCTGGAGATGGACCATTATGTGTACTTGAAGCGATAGGCAGCATCACTTTAGTGATTAGCATGTAGCAAGCCGATAGAACACAAAGGCTAAAGGGAAAGAAATGGATCCAATATGGAGTCAGATTTGTTCTTCCCTATTACAGTAGTGATAAAGGTCTTTCATAGAAGCAAAGTGGTGTAAAGCAATCTTTTGAAAAGTGGGGGGAAATGTATCTGGTACATATTTTGTTTTTGTCTAGATTTCTGCCTTTCCTTACTAGACAGTTTTCTCCTCAAAAATCAGGGCCTGGGTTTATCTCGCTCAACTCTATGCCTGAAAGCTGTGGTGCAGTTACTAGTCATTCTATATTTGGTTCTTAGAAGCCCCTGCAGGGGACTTAGAGATCAGGCCACATGGAGGAGTTAACTGTAGCTAGGGGACCTTTAAATACCAAGAGGTTTGACCACAACTTCAGAGTGTTAGGTCTGGGCAAGGTGACTCTTTGCTGGTTTAAATAGGTCTCCAAAGACCCTGGAGCATGAGCGCCTATCTGAACGAAGCAGTTCTTTGCCAGCAGTGACAGGAACTGAGCAGTGGGTCCAGAAGGAAATCGCCTTGCACTCGGACACCCCTGTATTTGCTCCCTAGCAACGTGCTCCCGTAAGGAGGAAAGTTTTCTTTTGCCCCAGAAGCTGAAGTCAGCTGGTGACTGGCTAAGCTCCTCTCCCGAGAACCAGCTCATAGGTACACTCCGACTAGACTTGGACTTTGTAAATTTCATCTCCCCCTGGTCTGGAACAGTAGTTAATTGTTAATCTATTAGTTTGGGGGCTTCCCAGGTAGTGCTAGTGGTAAAGAATCCGCCTGCCAGTGCAGGAGGCATAAGAGATGCGGGTTCCCTGGGTTGGGAAGACACCTTGGAGGAAAAATGACAACCCACTGCAGTATTCTTGCCTGGAGAATCCCATGGACAGAGGAGCCTGGTGGGCCACAGTCCACGGGGTCACAAAGAGTCAGATACAACTGAGCATTTGAGCCATTATTAGTTTGGAGTATGCTATTTCTTTATTGATTTATTAAGAGACATTATCTTGTATGCTATTTATTATAGTTCCCGTAGTGAACATGCATTAAATAAATTCTTGGCAAAGATGCTCTCAATCCCTAAGTAGAATTTGCTGTTGGCCCCCTTGACCCAAACAAAACACTAGCACCACAAAAGGAGCGGCTTAATTAGTGCTGTGGAATGAAGAAGTGAAGGAAAGAATGATGGTCAAGGGCTTCTAAATCTTCATAAGTGGGAAAAAGAATGGCTACCAAGACATAAGGGTCCAAGAGAACAGCCCTTTCCTCAGCCCCATCACATGCACCACAGCACCCCATGGGTGGTGGTGGTGGGGGATGGTCCATCTGAGCTTTATGTGGATGTTATGGAAACAAAAACAGAGGGGAGAAAGCCCCCAAATTATAGAAGTGGCTTATTTTTTGAGTTTGTCAGGAAAGCATCATATAGTAAGGATAATACTGGTTTTGGGGGAGAGAAAGTAGAGAGATTTCCTGAGAAATGTACATCACACGTCCTGAGTTTCTCTCCAATCAAAATGAAAATACAAACATATGCTCTCCCAGGCTTCAAAGGGTGACTGTGTGGTTAGTATTGGGAGGGGGGAGATAATCACCCCTTCACCCTTCTGGATTCTTGGCTGAGACCTCCCTGTAATACAATTAACAGAAGAAAAGTGGCAGTTTGATAACATGTCTACCTCCTACTTCCCTGGTGGCTCAGACGGTAAAGAATCTGCCTGTAATGCAAGAGACCCGGTTTGGATCTCTGGGTCGGGAAGATCCGCTGGAGAAGAGAATGGCAACCCACTCCAGTATTCTTGCCTGGAGAATCCCATGGACAGAGGAGCCTGGAGGGCTACAGTCCATTGAGAGTCACAAAGAGTCAGACACGACTGAGTGACTAACACTTTGACTTATCACTTTCTATGTTTGTACAGGTGGGAGAGACCCAGGAAAACTGAGTAAGTCTCTAAAATGGTCTAAGCCACCACCTTAAATGCCACCTGTTTATTGTTGTTCAGTCACTAAGTCATGTCCGACTCTTTGCAACCCCATGGCTGGCAGCATGACAGGCTCTTCCATCCTCTACTATCTCCCAGAGTTTTCTCAAACTCATGTCCATTGTGTCGCTGATGCCATCCAACCATCTCATCCTCTGCCGCCTCCTTCTCCTCCTGCCCTTGATCTTTCCCAACATCAGGATCTTTTTCAATGAGTCGGCTCTTCGCATCAGGTGGCCAGAGTACTGGAGCTTCAGCTTCAGCAACAGTCCTTCCAATGAATATTCAGGGTTGATTTCCCTTAGGATGGACTGATTTGATCTCCTTGCAGTCCAAGGGACTCTCAAGATACCATTTCCAGCTAAAGACAAAAGATGTTGAGGTGGCGGGGGTGGGGGTGGATATGTGGTGAGGGAACCAGTCTGGGGAGGTTACCAGCAAAAGTGCAGAAAACAAGGGTCTAGTTTCAACGCAGATTGAAATCATTGCCTTCTTTGCTGACAGAATCCCCCTTCTCTTCCTGATACAGAGAGGGGGATTTCCCCGCAATTGGAGATTTCCCTTGTAGGTGTAAGCGTCTCTTATAAAAGAGTAATCTCCACTCAGCTTTCAGAGCTGCTCCTGTATCTGCTGCCTCTCTAAACGAATAATCCCTCTGCCAAAGAGACACACCCTGGGGTAGCTCATCACGCTCCCCTTTGGTCCGCAACTGCGATTCTCCGTAATTATTGCACCATTCAGCCATGAAAAGGAATGAAGCTCTGACACATGCCACAACCGGGATGAACCTTGGAAACATAATGCTCAGTGAAAGAAGCCAGACTCAAAAGGTCAGAGATAGCATGATTCCACTTACATAAAACATCCGGCATAGGCAAATCCATCGAGACAGAAAGCAGATTGCTGGTTGCCAGGGGCTAGAGGGAGGAGGCGATGGGAAGTGACTGCTAACGGGGGCAAGGTTTCCTCTGGGAGTGATGGAAATGTTCTGGAACTAGGGAGACATGATGGCTGCGCAATGTGATGAATGCACTAAATGCCACTGAATTGTACGCTTTAAAATGGTAATCTTGTGCTACGTGAATTTCACTCCAATTAAAAACAAAAATCACCCGATGAGCTTGTCAAATGTCAGAAGACCAGTCATCCCTCTTCCCCATTGATTCTCATTCTTTTGATCTGAATGAAGGCCCAGGCGTTGGTTATTTTTAAAAGTTTCCCAGGATCTTATAATGGGCTAATGAGAATGAGAACTATATAGGCTTAAAGAAAGAAGGTGGAAAGTGTGTAGATTGTGGTGTCTAGCCCACCAGGGTCTGGGTTTCTTGCCATCTCCTAATTGCTAATAACCTGAACCTGTTTCCTCAACTGGGCAAATATAAGCTCTACTATTTACCACACTGGGACTGTTCTTAAAATCACATCAGCTCATACTGGTAAACACAGTGGGCTTGACACTTATTAGGTGCTGAGTAAATTATTGTTATTTTCGAGTAAATATCAAACTTGATTGTAATAATTTAAAAGAGCTATTCAACTACAAGGAGTGAGGTTTTTTTGCTTTTTTTTTTTTTTAGGGATTTTTTTTTTCAATTATTTTTATTAGTTGGAGGCTGATTACTTCACAACATTTCAGTGGGTTTTGTCATACATTGATATGAATCAGCCATAGAGTTACACTTATTCCCCATCCCGATCCCCCCTCCCACCTCCCTCTCCACCCGATTCCTCTGGGTCTTCCCAGTGCACCAGGCCCGAGCACTTGTCTCATGCATCCCACCTGGGCTGGTGATCTGTTTCACTATAGATAATATACGTGCTGTTCTCTCAAAACATCCCACCCTCTTTTTAGGGATTTTTATAACATTATTTATTTACATTTTTGGTTGGGCAGGGTCTTCATCGCTGTGCATTGGCTTTCTCTGGTTCCGGTGCCTTCTCTCTAGTTGCAGAGCACAGGCTTTGCTGAGCACGAACTTGATAGTTGTGGCACATGGGCTTGGTTGCCCTACAGCATGTGAGTTCTTTCTGGACCAGGGATCGAACTGGTATGCCCTGCATTGACAGGCAGATTCTTACTTATTGGACCACCAGGGAAGCCTTCTTTTTCTTTCTTTTTTTTTTTTTAACTCCGAGACACTGGGCTTTGTGGGATGGGCATGAGGAAAGAGAAGCGAGGATGCAAAGCAACCTAGAAAACTTTTCTCTGCATATCAACTGGTCGGTGGAACCTCAAATGAAAACAAGAAATAGGTTGCTCCTCATTACAGAAAGACCCTCGGGGCCTTTCTTTTGTGTCTTTGGAAGAATGAAATGAAAAGGCAAGCAAAGGGGTCTAGGACTCCTTGGCACTGAGTAGGGTTTTAATTTATGATGTTGAGATGTAGTCGTTTTACCTCTGCGGCTAAGAACTTCAATCTAGTGCATTGCGTCCTAGAGTTGAGTTGATGGCAACGGGACTCTGCTGAATTAAGCTTACCCCCCCCCCCAACCCCGTCTTTCATTTATCCTCCAAATTTACTTTTCCTCCACCTCAATTTCCTGGTCTGTCCAGGCACGCATCCATTCTCTTCTTTCATTGATTTCCTGGGAGTTGCTTCCATGTCACGTGGCTATGATGACCTAGGGCTCTTTCCTGGGGCAATCCCAGTGGACTCTCTCCTAGTCTGGTTCTTTTCTGGCTGTGTGACATCAGGCGAGTTTCCTGACCTCTCTGCACCTCAGCTGTTTCATCTCTGCAGTGGGGGTTCTAACAGTATCTGCCTCGTGGGGTAGTGAGAGGATTTCATGAGACAGGATGTTTATGGAGAGATTAGTACAATTAAACAGTTAGTGCTAGGGATGGATATGGCCCTTATTAGCATTTGTTCAGCTCTGATAGTCTGTGGTCACCTTTTCTGAACGTGCTTCTTGGTCTCAGGCATTTGGAGATGTTGGGGCCCAGGGAAGGCTACCCCAAAATGTCCTTCAATGGCATATTGATTATTTTGAATTGAAGTTACTTTGGAAAGAGCTGATGTGAAAGGGTCACTCTGAACTTTCTCTCTGTCCTTCTGAAAGCAGGACATTAATCTCCCATGTGAAAGGTGCTGTGCAGCCAAAAATAAAGATAAAAAAAAATAAATCTAAAAAAAAATTCCTTACCAACTAAGCACCCAAAACTGAGTTTCTGCGTCAATTTCTCACAAAAGCTCTGTTTCTTTGTGTAAAAAGCTGCCTGCTTTGGCCACTTCTTATGGCTATTTCTCTGAGATTTCCATGCACACAAATTACATTTGTTTCTTTTTCTCCTGTTTCTCTGTCTTGTGTTGAAGGAGGAAACAGACAGAACAGGCTCCCTCTTGAAAGCAGGACTCCATCTTGGGCTGGACTGTGGACTTTGAGCTATGTGCCCAGTGTCTATGGAAATGACATATCAACTGGAAAACCAGGCCCCCGGAAGGAAAAGCCCCAGGGCTCGTACCTAGACTCTCCTTTGCTTAAAAGAAAACCCTAATCATCTGTGTAACCGAATAGAATCATACATTCTATTATGCTTATTGGGGTATGCCCACAGGCCTATTGATAATTGTCCACTGTAACTACCTAGGCTTAAGGCATATGAATCATGGGTTAACTTTGATTGTATCTTGTTTTCTTTTGTCCAGACCAGTTTCAGGGAATTTGGGGAGGTGGGTTTGGGCACATATACTTAGGGTATATAAGGTTTTCAAAAAAATCTGGTTGGGGTCCTTGGCCAAGAGGAGACTCTGCCTTGGGCCCACTGGTGTAATAAACTGCACTCCACTATCTGCATCGTCCTTTGGAGTGAGTTTGTTTCCAGGAATGCATGGCTACAATAGTGTCAGTTTTATTTATGAGTCCAGCCACAAGACCTCAAGGAGCTTCCCAGGCAGCACTGATGGGAGAGAACCTACCTGCCAATGCAGGAGATGTAAGAGACTCAGGTTCGATCCCTGGGTCAGGAAGATCCCCTGGAAGAGGGCATGGCAGCCCACTCCAGTATTCTTACCTGGAGAATCCCATGGACAGAGGAGCCTGGCGGGCTACAGTCCATGGGGTCACAAAGAGTCCGACACAACTGAGTGACTAACACATTCACTTTAGCCTGGATGAGTTCCCTGACAAAGCCATCTCTCCTGTTTTATGTCACGTGCTCAGGACTGTTCTCTAACTGGTACACACGGCTATCTAGCTTGAGAGTCATCTTCAAGTAAAAACGACTTGAAACACCCAGACACATGTGGGGGCATTCCTTAGGTAATGGAGCCACCATTCTGTCATCCCTCTCCAAAGCTCTCCCAGGGGAGCAGGGCCTTTTCTAGGCCAAGCAGTAAAGTCTGCCCCCATCTAGACCTGAAGAATCAGCAGATACGAAGGCTTTTTCTGGTGAATCCTAGATATCCACTCTGTTTGTTGGTTCTGCTCCTCCATTGAAAAGGATAGCAATAGATGAGACTTACCAGGCACACACAGTGAGTCTGGAATCCTGCTGAGTGTTTTATATTTAGCATCTCATTTAAATCTCAAAACCACCCCCATGAAATGGCAGCTTTTATTTACCCTATTTTTTAAGGATAAAGAAACACCACAGAGCTAATACATGTTAGATCAGGTCTGAACCTGGGTGTCTCACCCCAGAACCAAAGTCCTTGTAACTGGACAGGACCCCATGGGGCCTTCCTGGCTGGGGATGGGGGGACGCTGGGGAGGGAAGGTTGGGGACAGACCTTCTGCTACATCCTCTCCTTTAGCTCCTCTCTGAAGTACCTAGGTAATAGTATTTGATGCACATTTCCTGAGTTGTTTTGTGGCTGAAGCCCTCTACCCCCAAGAAAAGGAAGATGTTAACTACCTGAGGCCATAAGCATATAGCCCTAGGCCTCCTGGAGCCTGAGGAGGGATAAGGTTAACCCCTGTGACTACTGTCTCACTATCAGCCAATCAGAGAATTGTGCACCATCCGATCCCATACCCTGCAACCTCCTTCCCTCACTTGGCTCTTAAAAATGCTTTGTTGAAATTCTTTGGGGAGCTCAGGGCTTTTTAGGGCCTGAGCCACCCACAGCTCCCTGACTGACCCTGCAGTAAACCTTCCTCTGCTCCAAACCGGTGTTTCAGTTTGTTTGTCCTCACAAAACAGTTTGTTTGCCGGGCACATGAACTTGCATTAATGTTCTCAAATACCTTGCAAAACTGCCTCTTGGTGACAATGATCCATTTTGTCCCAATGACTTCTTCTGACTAAAGAGGCAGCAACTTTTCAAAGAGGGGATGTGACTTGCCTGAGCCACAGAGAAAGGGGCAGCTGCAGGACCAAGGTGAGAAGCCAGGTCTTACAGTCTTCCTGTTTGTTTGTTTGTTTTTTTTGTCCCATGATATCATTTTGTAGCCAAATCCCAATGTGACATGCTCTCTTGTGACAGTTACTCTCTTCTGGAACTTTCCTAGACTACTCCAGGCCCCAAGGAGTCCCCTTCCCTCTCTAATTCATTCCCTCTATGCCATAATTTGTGGTCCTTAGATCTCAAGCCTCATATTTGGAATTTCAGCTCATTTTTCCAGGGTGATATGTTCAAGATGGTGTTTAAGGTGAGGGCTTGCAGTATGTCAGGGTGTTTTGCTGGGTCTCCCCCATCTTTGTGTGTGTGTGTGTGTGAAGTCGCTTAGTTGTGTCTGACTCTTTGTGACCCCACAGACTGTAGCCCACCAGGCTCCTCTGTCCATGGGATTCTCCAGGCAAGAATACTGGAGTGGGTTGCCATTTCCTTCTCCAGGGGCTCTTACTGACCCAGGGATCGAACCCACATTTCCTGCATCTCCTGCATTAGCAGACAGATTCTTTATCACTTCACTATCTGGGAAGCCCCTCTCCCATCTATATATATTATTAAATTTTTGTTTGATTTTGTTTGATTTACTTCTGTTAATCTGTTTCAGGTCAATTTAATTCTTAGACTAGCCAGAAGAACCTAGCAGGGGAGAGGAAAATTTCTTCCTTCCCCATGACTGTAATAAGTAGTAAATGCTAGCTATTTATTTTTAACAATACCATGAACTGTTTGCAGAACCTGGAGGAAATAGATGAGAAATGAAGCATTTCCTGCCATATCAGTAAATAAGGAAGTCACAGTCATCAGCGATCGCAGCCCTCCTCTGTGAACTGCTGAGCCCTAATGCAGGAGACCTGGGTTTGATCCCTGGGTTGGGAAGATCCCCTGGAGAAGGGAAAGGCTACCCACTCCGGTATTCTGGCCTGGGGAATTCCATGGACTGTATGGTCCATGGGGTTGCAAACAGTTGGACATGACTGAGCAACTGTCACTCACTCACTCACTCACTCAAGGGCACTCAGGAAGGAGAAGACTACCTGTGATCTGGCGGCCAGCAGACTGCAGCCACTCCCTACGATAAGCCCCAAAGGCGTTCAGGATGTGAAAGCATGCAGGATACTGGCCCCAGATAGCTGAGATTTATGTGCAATGCAGGAGACCCGGGTTCGATCCCTGGGACTGGAAGATCCCCTGGAGAAGGGGATGGCTACCCACTCCAGTATTCTTGCCTGGAGAATTCCATGGACAGAGAAGCCTGGTGGGCTACACAGTCCATGGGGTCACAAAGAGTCAGACACAGTTGAGTGACCGAACACTTGCACACATTTTGATGTTCAGACTACCTGCCCTTTGCTGCATAACTTCTATATAAGCTGGTATCTTCCCCTCCTACTCCTCAGAGCAGTTCTGGCAGGGTTACTTAAGATGCTGCCTTCTGGAGTCAAGGTCCTAAAAATTCCCACTGATTAAAACATAACTCTCAGCTTTCAGGTTGTGAATATTTTTTAAGTCGATATAGACATAAAATCTCCTAGGGGAGGCTGGGCTTGTGTCTTTCATATCTCTTGTATCCTTCCAGCACCAAGCCTTTGACAGCACGGTGTCATGGGGAACAAGCTCATCCATTCCTGTATTTAAAAGATAACTTGCCTGAAGAGTAACTTTATGAGAAGTGTGCACATCCTTGTATTTTATGACTTGGATTTTCTGCCTCGCCTGCTGCCTGGATGCGACTGTAATAGGGCAGCATCTGTGTTAGGGGAAGCACACTGACTGAAACCGCCCACCCTGGCCAGGCACCATAGCAACCATTCATGTGAGCTATTTTACGACAGGCGGTCCTGGTAAGGGACACAGAGCTAACAAGCCACACCAACTGGAAAAATTCGGGAAAGGTCAAAAGGAGACACCACGTGACTGACCACCTCCCAGAATCCTTCTCGCTGGCATCCGTTTTGGCTGAGCAATGCCTGCACCACCAGGAAGGACCCTGAGTCAGAGTGGTTGGCCAAAGACAATCCAGGAACTAACCCCATCTCCATAAAACCCAAGGCTGCAAGCCATGTGGCCGAGCAGTCCTCCTGGCTTCCCTGACCCTCCTGCTCTCTGCCTGGGGCACCCCTTCCCAATAAAATCTCTTTGTCAGCATGTGTGTCTCCTCAGACAGTTCATTTCTGAGTGTTAGACAAGAGCCCACACTCAGGCCATGCCCCTTCCTGCAACATCCGGACAAGCCAAGAAGTGGTTGAACTTTCCAGGAACAAACGCAGCATCACCGAGCATCATCAGCCTGGAGTATGAGTGGGTGGCAGTTAGCTGCAGCCGCACGGATGTGGCTCCATCCATTCCAAGACCTGCTGCCCTTCTGAGGTCCTGGGAGAGGGACACCCAGGTGTGACCATGCAGACTAAAATACGATGCACAATGTGAGAGCTGCAAGTTAAGTTTTATTTGGAGCAAAATGGGGACTGCAGCCTGGGAGACAGCACCTCAGATAGCTCTGAGAGAATGCTCCAAAGAGGTAGCCAGGGGGAAGGTCAATATATAAGATTTTGGTGAAGGGGGTTGTTGCTATTCAGTCACTCAGTTGTGTCCAACCCTTTGCGACCTCATGGACTGCAGCATACCAGGCTTCCCTGTCCTTCACCATCTACCAGAGCTTGCTCAAACTCATGTCCACTGAGTCAGTGATGCCATCCAAACATGTCATCCTCTTTTGTCCCCTTCTCCTGCCTTCAATCTTTCCCAGCATCAGGGTCTTTTCCGATAAGTTGGCTCTTCACATCAGGTGGCCAAAGTGTTGGAGCTTCAGCTTCAGCGTCAGTCCTTCCAATGAATATTCAGGGTTGATTTCCTTTAGGACTGATTGGTTTGATTCCCTTGCAGTCCAAGGGACTCTCAAGAGTCTTCTCCAACAATACAGTTCAAAAGCATCAATTCTTTGGTGCTCAGCCTTCTTTATGGTGAAGGGGGTGTTCAATACAATCAAGTACTTATTTTACAAAGGACTTTCTGCTAGTCAGGAGGAGCTGATGCCACCATGAAGGAGTTTAGTGCTCTTCTAGATATGAGGAGATGAAAGCATTGGGATCATGAAATCAATTCCTGAAAATATCCAACTATCTAAAGACCTCTTCCACCAGTTTCCCTGGAGCACAGAGTGCCTCACTCTCCACCCTGAATTCACTTCAGGGAGTGTCAGAGGTCAGCAGCTTCAGCAGCACAGGCAGATGGCAAATGTTCTTGCTGATGTTATTCAGGCTCGTCTCTTCCTGGAATTCTCCAGGCAAGAATACTGGAGTGGTTTGCCATTTCCTTCTCCAGGGAATCTTCTTGAGCCAGGGATCCAACCTGGGCCTCCTGCATTATGGGAGGATTCTTTACTGACTGAGGTACCAGGGAAAACCAGGCAAATGCTCTTGGCAAGTGCCAATTTGTAGTTGACACACAACTCTCTGAGGAACTCAAACCCCATAGAGAAAACAATATTAATTCAAGTGCAGAGAAGAGGTGCTAACTCAGCACACAGGGGCCTGCCTTTAAAACAGATTTGGAAATAAACTCAGACAGAAAAGATCAAACCCATCACTGTCCTGAGTCTCTGCTGGCCCATGCTTCTGTACAAGCATTTTTTTTTTTAATGTTCTTTCCACTGCCCGAATCAGTTGCTTTAGAGTCCCTTTGCTATGACAAGTATTCTCCCACCCCCAGGAGACCCAGTCCATTGATCTGTAAATTTTAGATAATGCACCTCTTCAAAACTCACTTTGATATTGAAAAAAAAAAATCACAGGATTAAAAAAAAAGCTGCTAGATGAGGTGCCATCAGAAATCTGCTTAAAATGAGAATAAGCATGAATGAAAAATTTCAAATACAGAAAGATTAAGAAAAAAAATACTGGGTTTGGAGGGACTTCTGGTGGCCCAGTGGTTAAGACCCCACGCTTTCACTAAAGTGGGCACAGGTTCAATCTCTGGTCAGGGAACAAAGATCTCACATGCCAAAAATAAAATAAAATAAATATGTCACTGGGCTTGGAACAAATTTGTGAAAAGTTGTTACTTAAGCAACTTAAGTTCCATCAGGCAAGTTCATACAGGTGATGGACAGGGAGGCCTTGCGTGCTGCAGTCCATGGGGTCGCAAAGAGTCGGACACAACTGAGCAACTGACCTGAACTGAACTGAATAAGGAAAGGGAAGGGATGTAAAGACAGTGGAGGAGTAGTCGGGAAACAATAGTGCATTCTTGGGGCAGGTCCTGAACTCCATCAAGGGATTCACACAATAATATCTTTGTCTGTTTTGCAGATGCTGAAACCCCCACCAGGTGGGAGAAGCTGACTGCCTGCTGCCCACAAGCACAGAGACCTCAGACCATTGAAACCAGAAGGCTGATGATGCTGACTCCTGATTACCTCACCAGCAACCAATCAGAAGACTGACCACAAGCTGATCATGCCCTGAACAGACAAGATTTCTCACTACCCGTTCCGGGTCAGTTTTGAGGGCATTAGTCCACTGCAGCCTCCTTCACCTGGGAAAGCAATAACACTATTCTTTTCTGCCTCACCAGAAACTCTGTCTTCAAGATTTAATTTGTTGTCCACGTACAGAAGCCAGATTCAGCATCATTATCCCTGGGCTTAAACATCTCAGGACTTACTACAGAGAAGCCTGCTCAGGTGGGAGAGATGCACCCTAGAAGCTTTGAGCAAAGGCTGTGGAGTTAGACTGCTTGCATCAAATCTAAATCCCATCACTTAGCAGCTATGTGATCTTGCGCAACCTCTCTGAGCCGTAGTTAAAAACAGTATCGAGCTTTTTAGTTTGTGAGGATCAAACGCTGTGAATACATTAATGTCTGGATGTTAATCCATTGTCTGGCTCATGGTAAGCATTGATCCCTAGAATGTTAGCTATTGCTGTAACCTTCCACACCAAATAAATAACTGGACTGGGGGGACTTCCCTGGTGGTCCAGTGGTTAAGAATCCACCTTCCAATGTAGGGGACATGAGTTTGATCCCTGGTAGGGGAACTAAGATCCCACATGCTTTGGAGTAACTAAGCCCATTCACCTCAACTACTGACCGGCGTGCTCCAAAGCCCATGCCCTGAAACTAGAGAAGCCTTCGAGCTGCAGCAAAGACCTAACACAGCTAAAAATAAATAAATTGATAAATTAAAAAAATTAAAAAGTAGTTGGATTGGGTGATTCCGATAGCTCCAAGCCAAAGTCACTTATCACCACTTTGGAAAATTCCCAGGGAAATGCTAATGGTGCAGTTTATTCAAGCTTTAATGTCAAATGCATGAATGCTTGCATGCTAAGTCCCTAAAGTTGTGTCAGACTCTTTGCAAACCCATGGACTGGGGCCCACTATGCTCCTCTGTCCATGGGATTCTCCAGGCAAGTGTACTATACAGTGGGCTGTTATGCCCTCCTCCAGGAAATCTCCTGGACCCAGGGATTGAACCTGTGTCTCCCGCATTGCAGGCAGATTCTTTACTGCTGAGCCAGTGGGGAAGCCCATGTCAAACGATTGCATCCAAAACATGGATCTGGTGTATGTTAATACTCAAAGACAGGAAATGTGAAGGAAAACCAGGGTATCCTTGTTTTGGGGGAGACCCTAAGGGTCACTAGTTCCTTGTTATCCTCCTTTCATGATCCCAGTTGTCTGCCCCCATTCTAACAATGGAAGCCTTAATTCAAATGAGTACATTTCATTCAATGAGACCTAAGGTCTCCTGAGTGTCTGCCCTGTGATAGGAACCCTGCTTGGTGCTTTTAAGTTCTTTGTCTTGTTGAGTATTCCCTAATGCCATGTAAATAGGCATTGTCCTCCTATTCCCAACAGGGAAATTGAGGCACAGAAAAGTTAAGCAACTTTGCTTACATCACACAGCTCACAAGTAGCACATCTAAGATCCATTCCCAGCCTCTTTGCCCTCAAAGCCCTTGTGTATCTCATTCCATCCCATTGCCTTCAGGACAGCAAAATGAGATTTGCTGAGCTGAATAAATAGCCCTTCCTCCCTTTCAAAATGGAGGTGGTGTTGTTAGAGCCTGGGTTTCAGCCAAATGCCATTTTAATGGGGTCCTCTTTTGACCCCATTTAAAGCCTCTCTCCTACACTCTCCACTTCCCCAAAGGCCAGGGGAGCAGTTCATAAACTCGCATTACCCCGTGTGACACTTCCCTCAGTGAGGGGTCAAAATCCCTGGTCTCTGGGAAATAATCTGCTAAAGTGACTCTCCCTCTAAAACCCAGTGGATAATAAATAGCCCTTTATCCTTTCCCCGCAGCTCCTGCCTCCTCGGCTTGTCAGATGGCAGCTGCCGCTGAGAGGGTCTTCTTCAGTCTGCTCTGAGTTTCCCAGCCCTTCCAGGAGGAGGCAGGGATGGGGGAGAAGAAAGCAGGGACCTCAGAATCAAGAGGACTTTTGCCCCAGCTTCGCGGCTTCCCGGCCACGCGACCTGCGGCAAGACGTCCCTCCACGAGCCTTAAATGTAATGCATTGTTTAGTCGCTCAGGCCTGTCTGACTCTGACCCTGTGGACCATAGCCTGCCAGGCTCCTCTGTCCATGGGATTCTCTGGGCAAGAATACTGGAGTGGGTTGCCATGCCCTCCTGCAGGGGGTCTTCCCCACCCAGGGATGGACCCCGGTCTCCTGCATTGGTAGATGAGGTGGATGCTGAGGCACCAGGGAAGCCCACCTGAGCATTGGTTTATCCATTCTGTAGTAGGTCTGTGAAGCTGTCCGGTGTCAGGTATTGTGCTGGGTCCTGGGAGTAAATACGATCCCTGTCCTAGGTGAAAGGTCCCCTTTGCTCATTACAGCGGGGCTTAGGAGAAAAGGAAGAAGAATTGCATAGATGAGCAGATGAAATTCCAAGAGCTCAGTCCCACAGATGGAACGACATCTGCTCTGAGAGCGTAGAATAGAGAGAAGGCACCTGGTTTGGAGGAAGGTGTGTTCATGTCCGCGAGATTTCGATCTTAAGGATGAATAAGAACCAAGACCAGGAGACAAGCATTTTAAGCTGAGGAAACCGCAGGCTCAAAGACCCTTCGGGACAGTTACCTGTGGAGGAAAGGAAATGACGCATGCGGTGCCTGGTGTGGCGCTAGGGGCAGGAGGGGCACTCACTGATCCGACTTCTTGACCAAGTCCTCTCCTTCCTCTAGGTTGGAACAGGGGTGGATCTCTCTGGGGCTCTGTCTCTGTGATGGGCAGTTTCAGTGTGGGAAGCCAGAGGTATATTGAGGTTAATTAAGTTTTCTTTCTGTTAGCCCTTATATGGTAAAAAATTATTTAATACGAATTTTTGTTAATTTTAATCAAATATTTAATTAAAATACACTTAAGTTCCTCTGGTGGCTCAGATGGTAAAGAATCTGCCTACAATGTGGGAGACACAAGTTCGATCCCTGAGTCAGGAAGATCCCCCGGAGAAGAGAATGGCTACCTACTCCAGTATTCTGGCCTGGAGAATTCCATGGACAGAGGAGCCTAGTGGGTTATTGTCCATGGCATCACAGACTCGGACATGACTGAGCAACTAACACCTTCACACTTAAATACATTAATTAATAGTTTTATTCTTTAGTATTAAGTAATAGCAATAATAAGTATTAATTTATTTCACAATCATTTGCACCAGATGATGTAGTTAGTTATGAACTTGTCAGACCAGAAATATATTAATTCATTCATCTGACAAACACCTGATGTGCCAATCTCTATGTTGGCTGTGAAAGATGCAGAAATAAAAAGCTACTGTCCCCACCCTCAAGGAGAATTCCAAAGGCCTTGAGGGACTCATCACATGTGAGAACTAAATGCTTGAGTAGGAAAATGCCTTTGAAACAATGGAGCAAGGGGACTTTCATGAATTAACGTTGTTACCAGCATCTATGGACTGGTGCCAGGCTAATCCTATGAGAATCAATCAGAGACGTTATCAAAACCAAACAGCAGACATTCCATGATGTTAACTCCTAGAAATTATCTTTCAGTAGGACTGAGATGGTATACAGTTATCCATATATTTGAAAAACTCCCATACAATCTTCATACATAGCCATGTTTGAGACTGTGCTTGAGACTTGCTCCCATAAACTATTTTATCAAAGACCAGTGGATTTGGAGTCAGATCAACCAGTGTTCAAATCTCACTCTACCCATGTGTGCCATCCACAAGACCACCCTCACTTTTGACACCAAATGCAGAGTTTGGAAATTCCCAAAACCACCCTCACTTTTGACATTAATTGGAATTTTGGGGGTCCCTAAGGCAATTCTTGGGCTTCCCACGTGGCTCTAGTGGTAAAGAACCCACCTGCCAATGCAGGAGACATGAGAGACATGGGTTCAATCCCTGGGTTGGGAAGATCCCCTGGAGGAGGGATGGCAACCCACTCCAGTGTTCTTGCCTGGAGAATCCCAAGGACAGAGGAGCCTGGTGGGCTACAGTCCACAGGGTTGCAAAGAGTCGGACACGACTGAAGCGACTCAGAACACGCACACACAAGGCAACTCTCAGGTGATGTAATTCACTAGAAGGAGTCACAGAACTCAGTGAAAGCTGTAAAACTCACACTTATGATTTATTACAGTGAAAGCAGACAGATAAAAATCAGTCGAGGGGAAGAGACCCATGGGACAGAGTCCAGAAAAGGGCAGGCATAGGGCTTCCCGTGGTTACCTTCCAGCCAGCTGGAGGACAAAACTTTTCCTGGCAACCATGTATGACACTACCTATGGAGTCTTGCCAATCCGGGAAGTGTTATTGGGGCCTCAGTATTACTGGGGCTAAATCTCATAGGCTTTGTTGACCATTCTTGTGTCTGATCTCAGTCTCCAGACTTCTGGAAGTTGAGCTGATATGTGTGACTCAGCCCCCACCTTAATCACGTGGTATGACAGGAGACCCCCAAGTGTCAAAAGTATTCCTGTTTGTGTGCCTGCTAAGTCACTCAGTCGTGTCCAACTCTTCTTGACCCCCTGGACTGTATCCCACCAGCCTCCTCTGTCCATGAGATTGTCCAGGTAAGAATACTGCGGTGGGTTGCCATGCCCTCCTTCAGGGGGATCTTCCCGACCCAGGGATCGAACCCTTGTCTCTTATGTCTCCTGCATTGGCAGGTGAGTTCTTTACCACTAGCGCTTCCTAGGAAGCCCAAATGTACTCCTCCAGGTCTGCCATTCTAATGGCTTAGTGATTACCTCTGCGAAACCAAGGGCAAAAACCACATCTTTTTTTGAAAGTGAAAGTCGCTCAGTCGTGTCCAACTCTTCCATGGACCATACAGTCCATGGAATTCTCCAGGCCAGAATACTGAAGTGGGTAGCCTTTCCCTTCTCCAGGGTATCTTCCTGACCCAGGAATTGAACTGGGGTCTCCTGCATTGCAGGCAGATTCTTTACCAACTGAGCTGTCAGGAAAGCCACATCTTTCTTTGGGCAAGGTTAAATTCTTTTCTGCACACCATGGGACCAGTGGCAACTTCCTTACCTTCTTGGAGCCTCAGTTTCCTTACCCACAAAATATAAAGAAAGAGAACAACCTCACATCACTGTCATGGTAATACCATGCGAGAATGGACGTGAAGACCCAGCCCATCATAAGCACTTCAAAAATGGTACCCATGGTGCTGATGCTGGTGGGGTGATGAGGCAAGGAGGAAGCAACACTGAGGGTGTTGATGACGTTTCTCAGAAAGCTGTACCTTGAGGGAGGATCCTGGGAAGAAGACCCACATTCACAGCTCCATCCTCATTCTTCTTATGCAAAATCATAAAAAAAAAAGTCCTTCTCATCCTCTCAGAGCTAAGTGCCCGTGGGGCTATTCAGAAAGCTTCATTCTTTACCATCTTCTTCACATAACTCTGTGCTCAGAAACACTTTGCTTATCATGGTCCCCCGTCCCCATATTTCAATGACAGCTCACCTAACAAAAGGTATCTCAGAGAAATGCCATCTTGTACTCCCTCGGAGGCATATTGTTCCCTTTCACCAGCCGAGGATATCATGGCCCATTGTTGGCCCCACACAAAGGAAGGCTTAATAGGAGACACACTCGGCAGAGGGAATTCTGGCTGAATGGTGTCTTTCTGTTGTTTTAAATGGGTCTGAGGAGCAGCTCACAGCTCTTCATTCACCACCATGGATGGGCTCAAAGACCATCTCTGTCTCAACCGTTTCTCTCCAATGACAGCAGAGCCTTATCAACACTCAACATCCCTTCCTCGTGGCTCAGAGGAGGTCTAACACCTGAGCAGGGAGCCCAAGGCTGAGACACAAATGAACACCACACATGATGGGCTTAGGCTGCGGTTCATCCCTCCGAGAGCAGCTCCGGGGGCCGTCAGGAGGCCCTCCAGGGAGGGGAGGAGACGGGGAACCAGAATGGCGCAGAGGAGATGGGCCCGGCTTTGAACCCATTGGGGTCCAGATGGGGCTGGTTTTCCCTGAAAGTTCTGCAAATAACGCACTATGTGACATGACCGGATCACTCATTAAGACTTGGTTTCCTCATCTGCCAATCAGTGATGTCTCATAGCTAAGTTCTCTCCGTGGATGATGACATTTGATCTTCATATCAGACCTATGATGAGGCAGGTACTAGTCCCATTTGATAGACACCGAAGCTGGGATGTCCCTGGTGGTCCAGCGGTTAAGTATCTGCCTTGTCCATAAAAGGAAGGAATGTGAGTCAGTAGAACTGAGGTGGATGAACTTAGAGCCTGTTATATAGAGTGAAATAAGTCAGAAAGAGTAAAACAAATATTATATATTAATGCATATATACAGAATCTAGCATATATACGGACTGCAAGGAGTTCAAACCAGTCAATCCTAGAGGAAATCAGTCCTGAATATTCATTGGAAAGACTGATGCTGAAGTTCCAATCCTTTGGCCACCTGATGCGAAGAACTGACTCACTGGAAAAGACCCTGATGCTGGGAAAGATTGAAGGTAGGAGGAGAAGGGGACGACAGAGGATGAGATGGTTGCATGGCATCACCGATGGACATGAATTTGAGCAAGTTCTGGGAGTTGGTGTTGGACAGGGAAGCCTGGTGTGCTGCAGTCCATGGGGTCACAAAGAGTCGGACATGACTGAGTGACTGAACTGAACTGAACGGAGTCTAGAAAAATGGTACTGATGAACTTATTTGCAGCACAGGAATAGAAACGCAGATGTAAAGAATGAACTTGTGGACACAGTGGGGGTTGAGAGAGTGGGAAGAACTGAAAGAGTAGCATTGACATATATAAACCGCCTTGTGTAAAATAGCTAGTTAGTGGGAAGCTGCTATATAACACAGGGAGGTCAGCCTCGTGCTCTGTGATGACCTAGAGGGGTGGGATGGGGTTTAGGCAGTAGGATGGGGTTGGGGAGGCTCGAAAGGTAGGGTATATATATATATATATATATACTTATGGCTGATTCACCTTTTTGTGCAGCAGAAACCAACACTGTATTGTAAAGCAATTATCCTCCAATTAAAAAGTAAAGTAATAGAAAAAGAAGAATGAATCCACTTTGCAATGCAAGGGACGAAGGTTTAATCCTTGGTCGGGGAGCTAAGACTGTGTGCTGCAACTAAAGATCTTGCACAATATAACGAAGATCCCGGGTGCTGCAACTAAGACCTGATACAGCCAAATAAATAAACAAATATTTTTTTAAAAAAGACACTGAGGCTGAAAAGGTAAGTTATGTGTCCAAATTCACAGCTAGTTAGTGATGGAATCAAAATTTCCTTCCAGGATCCTGGGACTCAGTTCATTCCCACTAGTCTCACTTTGACCCATCTTTCTTCATAAACTCGAACTCCTTTCCACACCCAAAGCAAAGCATGCTCTGTGGGGTCAAACTATCAAATGGCAGATGCCAATCAAAATTCACCTAGTCTAATTCTTTTGAGATAAGGGTTCAGGGATGGAACTTCCCTGGTAGCCCAGTGGTTAAGACTTCAGACTTTCAATGCAGGGGTCACAGGTTCAATTCCTGGTTGGGGAACTAAGATCCAACATGCCTTGTGGTATGGTCAAAAGATACAAAAATAATTTTATAAAGTCCAGGGAAAGTGAGGCATCTGAACTTGTTAACTGGGCTTCTGCTGTCCACGACTGACAATGCTTTTAGTATTATTAAAACATTTGTTTGTTTATTTTGGCTGTGCTGGGTCTTCACTGCTGTGAGCGCTTTCTCTCGTTGCTGCGAGGGGGCTCCTCACGGCGGTGGCTTCTTGCGTTGAGGAGCACAGTGCTAGGTGGGCAGGCTCAGTAGTTGTGGCCCACAGGCTTAGTTGCTCCGCCGCCGGTGGGAGATTCCTGCACCAGGAATCAAGCCCTTGTCCCCTGCATTGGCAGGAGAAGTCTCATTCACTGCTCCCCCAGGGAAGTCCCCACTGATGCTTTTGGAATGCTTCTCCCAATTTTTAGAAGCCTTCCTTTTATCTGGGGAGAACAATTCCCAATAAATGAATGAACAAACCAGAAAATGTCATACACAGACACCATCAGACTCACCGTAGGGGACGTACATTTTTGCAAACACTGTGAAAAGCAGCTAATACATATCCTGAACTTTAGAAATGCTATTACCTGTTGACACAGTAACTCCACTTGTAGGGATTTATCATCAGGAAATAATCCCAAGTGAAAACAAATTTAATGTGTGCATCTACAAGGATGCTCAAGAAACCATTCTTTGTAATAATGAGACTCTGGTAATAAGCTACAAAAGTCCAATAGGAGAATAAAAGGGTACGTCATACTCCGTGTGACAGACTATTATGTAGTTGTTGAAAATAATGTTTTGAATCCTTTTTATAACATAAGCAACACTTACCAGAGCTCTGCAACTTATGAGCTGTGTAAAAAAAAATCCTAATAAAACAGGAAGGCAAGAGCTGCCTTCAAATGATAACAATAATACATGGAGGGATTGTGGCTGATGTTTTATTTTACTTTTTATGTTTGTCTCTATCTTCCAAGTTTTCTCCAATAAACATATGTTACTTTTATAATTGAAAAAAGAACAAGTACAAACCACAAGTATTTGGGAGTTGGATGAATCTTCTCAAGTGGAAAAGACAAATGATTATTTTGGATCTTTAATTAGCAAAATTAATGAGTGTATCTGCAACAATGGGGCTGATGCTACAGAAGAGGGTTTCCTTTAAAAGCGATGCTGAGACGCTATGGTGAGAGTGATGAGAGGGACAGCCTGGGGTTTATCTGCCCTTCTTCCCTGAGTTCACCGAGGAGTGTTGCTGGGCTCAGGGGCTGGTGCCGTGGCTCTGGTTCCCTCCTGTCCGTGTATCACCCACCAACGCAACACTAGGCTGAGTGCCTACTATGCACCACTTATTACCTAAAGCCCTTGAGTTTTAATAATGAATCATAGATTGGGAAGTCTTAACAACTTGCTATAACTGAGGTTGCTTTTGTCCCTAATAATAAAGTGACTTGTGAATTCCCCGCTAAACCACTTAATCAGCTGCGTGATCCAGTGCAATTATTTTCATTCATATCATTCAGTTGACATGTACTGAGCACTCACGGTGTTAGTCACTAAGACAGTGCTATCAAATTAGGGTACAGAGAGTTGCTTGGTGATAACTAAAAATCCTTAGTTCTGGGACCAATCCCTGGAGACTCTGATTCAATAGTTATGGATAGCCTGAAGCCGTCTTTTAAAAAAAATTAATTAATCTGGTCCAATAGGTATGAATAACCTGAAGCCACCTTTTTCCTTTTTTTTTTTAATTTATTTTTATTAGTTGGAGGCTAATTACTTTACAATATTGTAGTAGTTTTTTGCCATACATTGACATGAATCAGCCATGGATTTACATGTGTTCCCCATCCTGATCCCCCCTCCCGCCTCCCTCCCCATCCGATCCTTCTGGGTCTTCCCAGTGCACCAGCCCTGAGCACTTGTCTCATGCATCCAACCTGGGCTGGTGATCTGTTTCACCCTTGATAGTATACTTATTTCAATGCTATTCTCTCAGAACATCCCACCCTCGCCTTCTCCCACAAAGTCTCAAAGTCTGTTCTGTACATCTGTGTCTCTTTTTCTGTTTTGCATATAGGGTTATCATTACCATCTTTTTAAATTCCATATATATGCATTAGTATACTGTATCGGTCTTTATCTTTCTGGCTTACTTCACTCTGTATAATGGGCTCCAGTTTCATCCAGCTCATTAGAACTGATTCAAATGAATTCTTTTTAATGGCTGAGTAATATTCCATAGTGTATATGTACCACAGCTTTCTTATCCATTCATCTGCTGATGGGCATCTAGGTTGTGAAGCCACCTTTTAAAAAAAAAATTAATTAATTAGGCTGCTCCTGGTCTTAGCTGTGGCATATGGGATCTTTCGTTGCAGCAAGTGAACTCTGAGTTGTGATGTGCAGGCTTCCCAGGTGGCACAGTGGTAAAGAATTTGGCGCCAATGCAGGAGACTGAAGAAACGCAGGTTTGATCCCTGGGTCAGGAAGATCTCCTGGAGAAGGAAATGGCAACCCACCCCAGTATTCTTGCTTGAAGAATCCCACAGACAGAGGAGCCTGGCCGGCTACAGTCCATGGGGTTTCGATGAGTTAGACATGACTGAGCGACTGAGCACACTCACTTGGGATCTAGTTCCCTGCAGGGATGGAACCTGGGCCCCCTGCATTGGGCGTGTGGAGTCTTAGCCTCTGCACCACCAGGGAAGTCCCAAATTCCGACAATGCTGAGAACTTTTTTTTAAATAATTTTTTTAATAGCCAAAGTTTTTTTAAGTGTCACATTTTAATACTTATGGGCACCATAATTTTCAAGTACCAGGAGCTGCTCAACTGCTATGTATACTTTTTTTTTTAAAGGATGATACATTTTTTAGTAGAAATGTTATTTATTTACTCACTGGACATGAAGGGTGTTGTGTGGGATCTTAGGCCTCTGACCAGGGATTGAACCTGTGCCCCCTGCATTGGGAGTCTTAACCACTGAACCACCAGGGAAGTCCCTGAAGCCTCCTTTTCGTCAAGGGCGCTAAGTGAGTGACTCAGGCAAATTTAGACTATATCCTAGAAACTCTATGCTGGGTAGGCTAAAAACCACAAAGAATAACAATAGAGTCTGCCCTTTAGGAGCTTATAGTGTAGAGGGTCATAAGTATTGTTAATTTATTAGGAAAATAGCATGAAGACAACCACAACACTACAACAATAAAATCAGAGCTACCTTTAACCTAAATTTTACTGTGAACCAGGAATTGCATGAAATACAGTCGACCAGGGAGCCAACCCAAGCCCCTTTCAGTGGGAGCGTGGAGTTTTAACCACTGGATCACCAAGGAAGTCCAGAACTATCATTGTTTATATGATTATCTAACACAGGAGAAACATTTGAAGAAGTCTTAGAATAAGACTAGGGCTCCTGAGAGTCCGTTGGACAGCAAAGAGATCAAACCATTCAATCCTAAAGGAGAGGAAATCAACTATAAATATTCATTGGAAGGACTGATGCTGAAGCTGAAGCTCCAATACTTTGGGCCACTTGATGCAAAGAGCCAACTCATTGGAAAAGCCCCTGATGCTGGGAATGATTGAGGAGAGGAGGACATGGGGGGCGACAGAGGATGGGATGGTTGGATGGCATCACGGACTCAGGGAACATGAGTTTGAGCAAGCTCCAGGTGATGGTGGAGGATGGAGGAGCCTGGTCTGTTACAGTCCACGGGGTCCAAGAGAGTTGGACACGACTGAGCAACTGAACAACAAAAAGAAAGGGCAGTGCAGTGGCTACACACAAAAATAAACAAATAAACACACACAAGTGAGCAGCTTTCTTATGTGTTAGCCATTAGCAGTTAGAAAATATAATGTGAAACAACCCCATTCCCCCATAGCAACTAAAATAATCAGTTTTTAAACCCTCAAGGAATAAACATAATATATGAATTAAACTATAAAACTGTACTGAGGAACACTCACAAGTACCTTGGCTTCATGTCGAAACACATCATCATCTTAAGAGGCAAGAGTTGATATTATAAACAGGTTCTCTCAATTAATTTACTGGTTAATGCAATTACGACATAAATCTCGGTAGGACATTTTTTGGGAAACTTGACAAACTGATTCTAAAACACACTTGGCCCAGAAAAAAAAATTAAGCGAGGTAACAAGGTGAGATTGTGTTTAATATCTGTGAGAGCTGTGGGAGGACAATAAATTTAATAGTATGGCATTATGCAGGAAGAGACAGATTAATGGAACCGGAGGAGACACACTGACACAGGCTAATATGATACTGACACAGCAAGGTAGCAACTTCATAACAAAGGTGCTGTTTCAAAGTGGTGTGAGACAGAAGGCTTATTCAATCTCTAGGGGTTAAGTAATTGGTTAACTATTTGGGGGAAAAATAGATAGCTCTCAGCCTTGGCAATTCACCAAGCAACATTCCGGGTGGCGAACCCTGCCACACTTCCTTAGTTGATAACTTACATCCTCCAACCATCGGAACTAAATGCAGCTTTATTTACTTATTTACTGGCCCACCGAATGGTGTGTGGGATCTTAGTTCCCTGACCAGGGCTCGAACCTGCACCCCCAGCATTGGAAGCTCGGAGTCTTAACCACTGGACCACAGAGGAAGTAGATTAATACAGTTTTATCCTGACCCTACGGCTGCCTTTAGCACAGCACTCCTCACAGTGACATAATTTTCTGTTTCATTATCTGTCTCCCCCTGCAGACCATGAACTTTGTGGAGGCCATGAATTTTGTCTTGTTTGTATCTGTGTCCCCTGAAATATAGCAAGTAGTCAATAAATTTTCTTGTACAAATGGATAAATGGGTATTTATACTTCTACCTCTTTCTGGTCCATAAGCTCTATGGGTTTAGATGGCTTAATTTTGCAATCCTCAACTCCTACACATCACACTTCAAGTAGAACTCTCAACAAATATTAATTGAGTGCAAGAATTACAGTCACATTGGCAGCTTTTCTTTTTCTTATAAGTTTATTGATTTCTGGTTACACTGGGTCTTTGTTGCTGCGTGGCCTTTTCTTGTTGTGGGGATCTGGTGCGACTCTCTAGTTGGGGTGCTCAGGTTTCACACTGTGTTGGCTTCTCTTGTTGCAGAGCATGGGTGTGAAGGCTTCGGTTGTTGTGGCTCCCAGGGTCTGGAGCACCGGCTCAGTAGTCATGGGATCTGGGCTTAGTTGCTTGGCGGCATGTGGGATCTTCCCCCACCAGGGCTAGAACCCATGACTCCTTCATTGGCAGGTGGATTCTTTACCACTGAGCCACCAGGGAAGCCCTGACAGCTGTTCCTATTTTCCCCACATTATTTGAGCTTTCCTATGCTGTTTATTGGAGAAGCAAATGGCAACCCACTCCAGTGTTCTTGCCTGGAGAATCCCAGGGATGGCAGAGCCTGGTGGGCTGCTGTCTATGGGGTTGCACAGAGTCGGACACAACTGAAGTGAATTGGCAGCAGCATGCTGTTCACCTTCTTGGACTGCAAGGAGATCCAACTAGTCCATCGTAAAGGAAAACAGTCCTAAATATTCATTGGAAGGACTGATGCTGAAGGTGAAACTCTAATACTTTGGCCACCTGATGCGACGAACTGACTTACTGGAAAAGACCCTGATGTTGGGAAAGATTGAAGGCGGGAGGAGAAGGGGATGACAGAGGATGAGATGGTTGGATGGCATCACTGACTCGATGGACATGAGTTTGAACTAACTCTGGGAGTTGGTGATGGACAAGGAAGTCTGGCATTCTGCAGTCCATTGGGTTGCAAAGAGTCGGACATGACTGAGTGACTGGACTAAACTAAATTGAACTGAACTGATGTTGTTCATCTTCTTAGCTGTTGCTATTTTTATCCCTTGGATACAATTTAACTAAGTCATGGGTGGAGGGGCCCTGGGAGGAGAAAACCATTTCAGCATCTGAGACACTTTCATTCAACAGGTATGTATTGAGTGCTTATTACCTGTTAAGCAGTGTTTCAAAGACCAAGGAGTCTAAGTTTTCTTGGTCTGAGTTTCAGCAACTTTCTGCATCTTATCCCAGCTGTTTCTCTATATCCGGCTCCTGACCATCATTAGTATTCTTCGGCCACGAGAAGAGAAAATCATCAGAGAAGTTCTTCCTGCAACAATAACCTCCACTTGAAATGGCATCTTCTGAAAATTGCCTTGATGAGAATGGTGAAGCCTTTATTCTGTTAGCTGCGGAGATGTCATTGATCTAAACTTCAAACCCACGTGGAAAATGCCGGCCTGGACAGAGTAAGATCGGTTTCCACATTCTTCCTCTTTCATCAGCAGATACCTTTCATCCATTTTCATCTGACACTGCTCTATCACTCTCAGCCATCGTGGGCTTTGCCGCTCAACTTCACATTGAAAGATCTCTTTGATGCTTTCGTTTGCCTTTGGTCCTACAGCTCATCATCTTCAATCAACTCACAGTGGCTGACTTATTGGAAAATATACAGTCATCTGGGTTTCCTTTGGCAAACCACTGCCTGCGCGGGATTCACCATAAGACCTGGAGTCATTAAATCTGAATTCTTCCTGTGTGCACACTGCAATCTGCTGCTAACCTCTGCTCCTTTTCCCACTTCCAGGGACAAAACAAAAACCCTGGAACTCATTCTTGGAAATGTTCTTTATTACCATCATCATCATTTATACTGTCACTGCGATGTGCCATGGGCTAAACCTTGGACGTACATTATGCCCTTCAATCCATTTAATCCTCACAATATAGTCTTAGGGATCAGGAACTGTTCTTGAGGTTATTAGCTTAATTAGGCCAATTTGATGTTTGATCCATTATCTATATAATACATTCAGAGGCAGTCTCATTTCATCTGATTCCCATTTTACGTTTACTAGTCTTATTTCCATCAGGATCAAGTTTACAGAAATACCGGTTAAACATGTTTAACCCCATTGTGTGATGCAGTGCACACTCAGTTGTGTCCGACTCTTTGTGACCCCATGGCCTGTAGCCCGCCAGGCTCCTCTGTCTATGGGATTATCCCAGCAAGAATACTGGAGCGGGTTGCCATTTCTTCCTCCAGGGGACCTTCTCGACCCGGGGATCAAACCCCTGTCCTCCAGCATTGGCAGGTGGGTGCTTTTACCACTAAGCCACCTGGGAAGCCCAACCCCATTGTGCTGATGCCAACTTTTTGACCTGGTGAATAGTAAACTCCATCATTCTTATGATAGATAATCAACCATTCTCATTTTTGGGGAATTTTACTCTGTATTTTAAAGTATAGACCTTCAGTTAGAATTATCTTCAAATAATCCATTTATATTAAGATAGAATTTTCTGATATGAATTCTATTAAATTAGTTTATGTCTTAAAAATTTTAATGGATTCTAATTTTTCCCTAAAATCAGTTTCATTTGTTTTCTTCCCTTCTCCTTCCCTTTTTTCCTTCTCTCATCCCCCCTCCCCACTCCCTCCCTGCCTCTCTTCTTTCTTCCCTGCTTCTCTTTCCCCCCTCTCCCTTTCTAAAGACAGTGCTTTGGACAGAGAAATTGCTCTGGATGGGAAGCCTGTGGTGAGGGGATGTCAGTGGCCCCATGTGGATCAGAGCCCGGATACAGTGAGAAAAGCATCTTTAAAGTCATGGTGAAAGACTGTGCATGTGGGGAGTTTGATCAGACAGGTGACACTATTGAGCGCAGTACAAGCCAGTTTTCTTTCTGTAGAATAAGGGACTTAAAAATACAGAAAGGGAGAAAAATGATATGAACCTTATGTGGCATTGAACTGAAATAAGAATACTATTATGAATTCATAGATTTCAATATAGATGGAGATGTGTGTACACACATATATTTATCTCCTACTTCTGGAAGAGTAATACTCCAATAGTAATAAGCATACTTACTGCCCAAATCTTGATTTCTAGTTCCCATTTGATTAATATCCAAAATATAACGTACTGAGAACCCATTTTCATTTCTGTCTTCCTGCCAAAGACTTATATAACCCAAATCTAATAACAAGAAAATATATGAGAAACCCAAATTGAGGGATAGTCTACAAAACAATTGGCTTGAGGATCCTCAAAAGGATGAAGGTCATGGAGTCAAAGAAAGACTATGGAACTGGTCTAGATTGAAAGGGACGTTGTTAACTAAAATAAAGCACAAAGGTCCTGGAGTTGATTCTGTTTTTCTTTTTGGCAGAACCAGGTGCAATGCAGGATCTTAGTTCTCTGACCAGGGAACCCCCTGCAATGGAAGCGAGGAGTCTTAACCACTGGACTGCCAGGGAAGTCCCCCTCTCTCTATAAAGAACACGATTAAGACAAACGGCAAAACTTGAATGGGATCTGTGGATCAGATGGCAAAAATAGACCAATGTTAATTTCCTGATCTGGATGTCTGTTACATAGTTATTTAGGAGAGCATCTTTGGTTTGGAAAATACTAAAATATTTGGGAATAATGGGAGAGCGAGTCTGCAACACATTCACAAATTGTCTCAAAGTCTTATCAATCTATTCTACAATATTTCCATGTTTAAAATTATTTTGAAATACAAATACAAAAACATATTTTTAAATAGTTAGATATAAAATATTTTATATACACTGAAAGAGGTGCAGAAAACAATTTCACAGAAAAGATAAAAAAGAAACCAAATAAAAAGCATGACAAAGTGAAATATTCAGGAGCAAAAACATTACAACCAAATTTCCTGGGTTCTATTCTACCTTCAGCCTTTATTAGTTGTATGATTGGTCAAGGAAAGTTCCATAAACTCCCTTTGCCTCAGTTTCACCAACTGTAAAATGAGGATAATATTAATACCAATCTCCCAGTTTTATCTGATAATTAAGTAAAACCACACAGAATCCACCTCCAATGCAGGAGACCCAAGTTCGATCCCTGAGTTGGGAAGATAACCCTGGAGAAGGAAATAGCAACCCAGTCCAGTATTCTTGCCTGGCAAATCCCACGGACAGAGGAGCCTGGCGGGCTACATAATCCATGGGGTCACAAAGAGTCGGACACGACTGAGTGACTAAAGAACAAAAATACAAAGTGTTTATCATATTAGTTGATCCATAAGATTAGTGTTTGACCTTTAAAAAACATTACTAACTTTTTATTTACCAAATTAAATATTCTCAGGTAAAATGTTGCATGTCTAAATTTTGTCAAGAAAATTTGAGTCTTCCAATAATTTGTAATCAACAACTGATTTTGCCTGTCAGTACAGTTTTTGCTATGTTTGACTTTCTTTCAAGCCTTCTACCCATTCTGATTTTTCCCTTGGGTTTAATTTTTTTTTTTTTTTGCAGATTTCAGCTTATTAAAAAGCTGTGATTCTTCAGTCCGTTTTTCTACTGTAACACATTTCACCATGTGCAAATTTCACAGTTGTCAGTTTTAGTCTACATTGTATATTTCTAGGAGTAATATGTCATTTTAATTAGATGAAAGATCTTTGGTATTTTATTCCTCTCTTGCACTGGAGAACACTCATCTGGAAACCAAATGTGTAGACATGGATGTACATATATTTTTTTTTAAAAATTTGTTTTTGTTTTTGACTGTGCAGCATGACGTGTCAAATCTTAATTCCCCAACCAGGGATTTAACCTGCACCCCCAACATTGGAAGCTCGGAGTCTTAACCATGGGACTGCCAGGGAAAGCCCTGAAGTGGATGCACATGTGAGTTAAAATGGCAAGGCATGATTGCTTGCCCTGCATCTCGCCGTTCATCCAGGATGCAGAGGATTGAAACACTGGGTAAGCAATTGATTTCAAAATGCCAATGGGAAATTTCACACACACGCAGCAAGGCTTCAGTGAGAAACAAATGCTTCCTGCAGAAAGAGCCTTCGTTTTTGAGCCTAGTATCTTGGACTTCCCTGGGGGCTCAGATGGTAAAGAATCTGCCTGCAATGCAGGAAATCTGGGTTTGATCCCTGCATCAGGAAGATTCCCTGGAGAAGGAAATGGCAACCCACTCCAGTATTCTTGCCAGGAGCATACCATGGACAGAGGAGCCTGGAGGGCTACAGTCCATGGGGTTACAAAAGAGTCAGACATGACTGAGTGACTAAACAACAACCTTGGTCTTACATCATAGCTCTACCATGCCCAAGTTACACTGGGTGAGTAACTTGACCTTTAAAGTTCTAATCCTCTCATCTGTAAGATGAGAGGAGGGTACTGTTTACTTCTAGAACTTCAAGGATTGAGGGAGAGGATATAGTGAGTGTGGGGTTTCTCTGGTAGCTCAGCTGGTAAAGAATTCCCCTGCAATGCAGGAGACCCCAGTTTGATTCCGGGTCAGAAAGATAGCCTGGAGAAGGGATACCCACCCCAGTATTCTTGGGCTTCCATGGTGGCTCAGTTGGTAAAGAATCTGCCTGCATTGCAGGACACCTGGGTTGGATCCCTGGGTTGGGAAGATCCCCTAGAGGAGGGCATGGCAACCCATTCCAGTATTCTAGCCTGGAAAATCTTCATGGACAGAGGAGCCTGGTAGGCTGCAGTCCATGGGGTTGCAAAGAATCAGACACAACTGAGTGACTAAGCGCAGCACAGCATAGCATATATGGAATGCACTATTTCTTGCGCTTGGTGGACAATAGGTGTTCAACAATTGAAGAGTCCTTGACAAGAAAAAGTCCTTGAACTGTCGTGGTGATGGGATGGACCAGATGTTGGTGACTAGAAGCCCTGCACTGTCCAACAGAACTCTCTGTGATTATGGAGTGTTCTATATCCCTGTTGCCTGAGAGTGTTCCCACCACACACATGAAGCTCTTGTGTGCCTGAAATGTGACTAGTGAATGGGGGAGTGAATTTTTATTTTGTTGTTCAGTCACTAAGTTGTGTCCAACTGTTTGTGACATCATGGACTGCATCACGCCAAATTCCTTGGTCTTCCACTATCTCCCACAGTTTTCTTAGTCCATGGAGTCACTGATGCCATCCAACCATCTCCTCTGTTGTCCCCTTCTCCTCTTGCCTTCAATCTTTCCCAGCATCAGAGTCTTTTCCAATGAGTTGACCCTTCACTTCAGGTGGTCAAAGTACTGGAGCTTCAGCTTCACCATCAGTCCTTCTAATGAATAGTCAAGGTTGATTTCCTTTAGGATGGACTGGTTTGATCTCCTTGCTGTCCAAGAGACTCTTGAGAGTTTCCTCCAGCACCATAGTTCAAAAGTGTCAATTCTTTGGTGCTCAGCTTTCTTTATGGTCCAACTCTCACATCCATACATGACTACTGGAAAAATCGCAGCTTTAACTATACAGACCTTTGTCAGCAAAGTTATGTCTCTGCTTTTTAATACACTGTCTAGGTTTGTCACAGGTTTTCTTCCAAGGAGCAAGTGTCTTTTAATTTCATGGCAGTAGCCACATATGTGTTGGCTGTAATATTGACCTCCGTTGTCACAGACTACACATTTTCAAGCTTCCCTCCAACACACATAAATACCCCAAATATTTTCAAGCTGACCCCATAGACCCTGCTGGAATGAGTCAAAACCACACACTGTGTGTCTTTCTGATTTCTGCCCCAGCATTTTCTCCAAGGGCTTCAGGAAACTGTTTGGTCCAGATTTAAACAAAGCCTGGGAGTATTAGGAGTTAACTCTCCTAGGAAAAATCCTCAATCACTGGGGAATGGGAACTAATGGGTAAATGCCTCAACCAACCATTCTTTCTAAAAAGGAAAGGTCTCTCTGGGGTCTTCAGAAAGTTCTGCTGGAAAAGATCTGTATGAGAAGTTTTGTCATATTATAGCTGCACAACTTCACCACACCACTTCCCCTCTTTATGCCTCAATCTTCATCTGTAAAATGGGGACAAGTAAAGGATCGACCTCATTGGATTGCTGGGAGATCAAAGGGAATGACTCATGCAAAGCACAGTGCTTTGCACAATGCTTGGTGCATAATAATAGTTCAACAGGTGCCTGATGCTGTGAAATTGATCATTCCTGCCAGAGCTTCACAGTTTGGAAATAGATGCAACTCATAGATACCTATTAAGCGAAGGTCAGCAAACATGAGCGCTAGGGAAAAAAATACTCATTTTCTGCTCTCTTTCCTGACCCCAGACTGACATCCTCAGAGCTCAGAGAAGCAGGAAGGGGATGCCTGGCTTGCAAGAGTGACCTGTAAATCAGATTGGAAACTTAAGAGGGGCAGCATCTCCCTTCCTTCTGCCCTGGTGCCCTCCTGTTTGCTGAGAAGGAAAAACATTTCTGTAGAGATAAGAAAAAGGGGATTAGTTTCCACTCTAATATGCTCTTATGGTTTTATAAATACATTCGTTATGGTAAGCAGTAGTTTATCACAATGCTTGAATATGACAAACTACGAGTAGCTGGTTTATCAGATGATGCCTTTTGCCTGAGCAATGTCTAATATCTCTGCTATAGGAATGAGGTGTCTGCATTTCAAACATTTTTGTAACCTGAGCAGATTATAAAACCATACATTTTAAAAGGCCTTGCAATTGACCACATTGAAGAAGACGGGTGGGGGAGGAGGGTTGCATTCACGTCTCAGACATTCTCTGCGAGCTCTGTGACCTTGCGTAAATCACATGGCAGCTAAGTCACATGATTTAATGAAAGGACCAAAATTGCTTTGGAAATAGAAAGGTCTGGTTCCAATCTTGGACTCGCTGCATTCCAGTTGTGTGACCTTGGGCAAAGTATCCAGTCCTTTTTGAATCTCACATTTGTCATTGGCAAATGGAGAATAAGGACACCAACCTAGTAAGACTGCCTGGTGGATGAACTGAAATAATACAGGCTAAATGCTATAGCATTTGGCACCAGGGGGGTGCTCAATTCAGGGAACTCTGCTCAATGTTATGGGGCAGCCTGGATGGGAGGAGAATGGATACATGTATTTGTATGGCTGAGTCCCTTTGCTGTCTACCTGAAACTATGACACCGTTATCAATCAGCTATACTCCAACATAAAATTAAAAGTGTAAAAAAAAAGAGGATGCTCAATTAATGTGCATACAATTCAATTTTCTTTCCCTTCACCCACCGCTCTCTGTTTCCTCAATGTAAAAAAAAGTGGGGCAGTTTCTATGTTTCGTTTCAACCCCAAATAATTCTGGTTAATGCCTGGTTAATCTGTAAGCACTGGCATACAGATGGGGCAGAGACAGGTGGCCAGGCATGAGGTCTGTGCTGGTGAGGAGTTGAAAGAAGGTGGCAAAACCAGAGGAGCTGATAGGTGAACAGAATCAAAGCTACAGTAAAATAGTGACTATTCTTTCATGGGACATAATGAGTAGTTCAGCTGAGGCATTTCAGACCTGAAGAAGTTAGGTGGAAAGAGAGTTCAGTAGATTGGTAATTATAGGTTAAACAAAGACCTTTGTACCTTGTCAAGAGATGAGGCATTTGCTAGACAGACAGGACCTGAGTTGGATCAAATTCTTCATTGATAAAGTGCTATAGATGAGATACACCAATAGTGTATGATATATAGTATATGATAATAGTATAGATGAGATACACCAATACAAACTCGCAGAAGAACAACCAGATTCTTTTGTGCTTGTGCAAGACTCTGTTGTAAGCATGTTATGTGTGTTAACTCATCCGTGACCATCACCTTATAACACAAGCACCAGTATTATATGAGGTATAGGAAACTAAGAGCTTCCCAGGCGACTGAGTGGGTAAAGAATCCACTTGCAATGCAGGAGACGCAGGAGGCTCGGGTTCGATCCCTAGATCAGGAAGATCCCCTGGAGGAATGGCATGGCAACCCACTTCAGTGTTCTTGCCTGGAGAATCCCGTGGACAGAGGAGCCTGGTGGGTTGCATACATTCAGGCATGACTGAGGTGACTGAGCACACAGACATGCATAGGAAACTAAATGGCCCATGGCACAGAGCTAAGAAAAGGTGGTGGGGAGGATTCAGATCTTCTGATTCCAGGGACACTGTTCTTAATCACTGCTTCTGTAAGGCATGCTGGTGGAGGGCAACTTGTCCACGTATTAGTGCCACAGTGGGCTTTCTCTTGGGGCTTCCCTGATGATCCAACAGGTAAAGAACCCAACTGCCAGTGCAGAAGACCCAGATTCAGTCCCGAGGTTGGGAAGATGCACTGGAGAAGAGAATGGCTACCAACTCCAGTATTCTTGCCTGGAAAATTCCATGGACAGCGGAGCCTGGTGGGCTACAGTCCATGGGGTCACAAAGAGTCAGACACAACTGAGTGACTAACCCTTCAGATTTCCCAGGTGGCCCGATGGTAAAGAACCTGCCTGCCACTGTGGGAGGCATAAGAGATTCAGGTTTGATCCCTGGGTCAGGAAGATCTCCTGGAGGAGGGCATGGCAGTCTACTCCAATATTCTTGCCTGGAGAATCCCATGGACAGAGGAGCCTGGTGGCCTACAGCCCAGACGTTCAGAAAGAGTTGGACATGACAGCACACACGCCGCACTTTCTCTCAAACAGGTCTCTTAGCCTGGGAAGTGGTATTGCAGGCTATGTGAAGATCCACTATGGCTGGGGCATTTGGTATGTATCCAGCTATCAAGTGGTGAGCCTCCCACTCGAGCAGACCTATAAGGCCAATAGACTGAAAATCTGTGACCTTATCTTGCTCCTATATACTATGGAGGGGGTAAGTCCCTCCCTGGTCTTGGTAGTTAGAACTAGCCAGGGGGATCCTCTCTAACAAAACCAAAGCTAGAGATATACTTCCTATGTAGGTCCAGTTCAAAGAGAAAGATATGACTGTGAGTTACCATATGATCCCATGATCCTACTCCTGGGCATATATCCAGACAAAAATGTAATTTAAAAACAATACATGTGCCCCTATGTTCATAACAGCACTATTCACAAAAGCCAAGATATGGAAACAATTTAAATGTCCATCGATAGATGAATGGATAAAGAAGATGTGGCATAGATACACAGTGGGATATCATTCAGTTATAAAAAAGAATACACAATGCCATTTGCAGCTGCAAGGTTGGCCCTAGAGACGATCGTGCTCAGTGAAGTAAGTCAGAAAGAGTAAGAGAAATATCACGTGATAGCCCTTATATGTGGAATCCACAATATGACAGAAATGAACCAATCTACAAAACAGAAGCAGACCCACAGGCATAGATAACAGACTCGTGGTTGTCAAAGGGGAGGAAGGGCTGGGGAGGGAAGGATTGGGATCTTGGGATTAGCAGATACAAACTATTATACACAGAACAGATAAACAATGAGGTCCTAGCATATATAGCACAGGGAACTAGGGTCAATATCCTGTGATAAACCATAATGGAATAGAATATGAAAAAGAACATATATATAGAGCTGAGTCTCTTTGCTCTACAGCAGAAATTAACACAGCATTATAAATCAACTATACCTCAATAATTTTTTTTTAAAAAAGCCCACAGGATCGATTATTTGCAGGACTCCAAAGGGGTTATACATCACATGGGCTTCCCTAGTGGCTCAGTTGGTAAAGAATCTGCCTGCAATGTGGGAGACCTGGGTTTGATCCCTGGGTTGGGAAGATCCCCTGGAGAAGGGAAAGGCTATCCACTCCAGTATCCCGGCCTGGAGAATTCCATGTACATACAGTCCCTGGGGTCGCAAAGTATCAGACACGAAACTTTCACTTTCTTTCTTTCCATATGTCACTAGGATGTACATAGAGACCTACAATAGGTTGTATGTTTTATTAGCAAATATTCCAGACATTTTCAAGAATGCAGAGTGAATACACAGGGCAGGAACAGTTATAGCAGGACCAGGGCAGGGGTTTCCTTGGTCCCTGTTTCCCTCATATGATACTTGCTTAGCAATGACCGTGTCTCAACAGGTAGATTCCTGCCAAAATATGAAGAAAGTAGCACAATCATTTTTGTGCCCTTGTCGTTTTATTCTTGGGGCTTGCGGAAATCTCCCCACCTCTCAGATTAACTTACTATATTTGTCTCCATTTAAAAGGGTGCTTGCAAATATCAGATTCTCCTTGTCGCTTACCTACACTCACATCAGCAAGGCCATATTTTCGTTTGGGATAAAAGCCAATGTCAGAGGCTGGCTGTGTCTAGACTGGAATTAGCTGCCTGGGTTTGAATCCTAGCCATGCCACTTATTAGCTGTGTGACCTCAGGCAAATGTATTGTCTTCTCTGTTTCAGTTTACTCATTTGAAAAATATAGAAAATAATAGCAGGAATTCCACAGAATTGTTTTGAAGATTTAAGACCTCATATATAGGAAGCACAATGCCCGGTACATAGTAAAAACTCAAAAAGCTTAGTCATAGTTATCATTATATTTGCCATTATTATGAGCATTTCCTTGCTGCCTGCCTACTCATAACTCTGATTTAATACCACCTTCTAATCTGGGTGTTTTTTAATCGAGGGTTTGGTCCAGGGACCATGATAACAAAATCCATTTCCTCCTATCTTTTCAGTTTCTTAAATCTGTTGATTTAATTTATGCCTCCGCTCATCCCCAGAGGCATCTGAGACAGAAAAGAGCTGTCTCATCCTAACACAGACTCTCTAGGGTCTTTTCAGGATTTTCTGACCTGGTGCTTTTGCATGTGTGAAATGCCCAAAGACATTTCATCCTGAGAAGTGCTATGCAGCTTAGATCAGAGGGCCCCCACATACTCGGGTTGACAGTGAGCAATGGAAGAAACATTAGTACTGACCTCCCGAGAGCTGGTCTGAATGGAGATGTTGTGACAGGACTTCCCTAGAAACCTGTCTTTAGAGGAGCCTGAGGTCAGTGGCAATGAGGAGGAGGCTGTGTTGCAGTAAGAAGTACCTGGAAGATGTCCCCATGACCTGGCCTAGTCACTCATTCTGTCTAAGTAAAGACTTTTCACAGATTGTAAAGTTTTCCAAGGTCCATATAGTCAAAGCTATGTTTTTTTTCCAGTAGCCATGTACAGATAAGAGCTGGACCATTAAGAAGACTGAATGCAGAAGAATGGATACTTTCAAATGGTGGTGTTGGGGAAGACTCTTGAAAGTCCCTTGAGCAGCAAGGAGATCAAACCAGTCAATCCTAAAGGAAATCAACCCTGAATATTCATTGGAAGGACTGATGCTGAAGCTCCAATACTTTGGCCACCTGATGTGAAGAGCCGACTCATTGGAAAAGGCCCTGATGATGGGAAAGATTGAAGGCAGGAGGAGAAGGGCAGCGGGCGGCAGAGGATGAGATGATTAGACAGCATCACTGATTCAGGGGATATGAATCTGAGAAAACTCTGGGAGATAGTGGACAGGGAAGCCTGGCATGCTGCAGTCCATGGGGTCATGAAGAGTTGGATATGACTTAGTGACTGAACAACCACAGCAACCACTCCTTCTTCCAGATAGAGCTCTTTGGGAAGAAAAGGTCCATCCAGTAAACTGTAAATATTGATAAACAGAAATATGATTTTCCATAATATATATATATATATATATATATATATATATATATTTGGATTCACTGTGTGTCTTGCAGGATCTTAGTTTCCCGACCAGGGATCAAACCTGGGCCCCCTGCAGTGGAAGTCCAGAGTCCTAATCACTGGACCTCCAGGGAATTCCCCCAAATCTTTAATTTATGAGCACAAATCATCCTTGGGGCCCAGGACTAGATAGCTCACATATTGTGAGCACAAATCATCCTTGGGGCCCAGGACTAGACGTCTCACATATTGTGAAGAAGTGGAGATTTCCACTTCTGTCGCTCTTGAGTTCTTGTGGCTGGGCTGATAATAAGACAGTTGAACAGGAGGAAAAGAAACCAATTTTTATTTGCATGCATGGAGATCTCATAGAAATAGAACCTAAGAAGTGGTCAAAACAGACAACTTTTATATATTTTTTTAGACAGAAAAGCAGTAAATCTGTGAGGAATTGACAGGACAAGGAAGCTTAGGTTTTTGGGTGCTTAACTGGTGAAGAATCGAAACAGCGCTAGGGCTTGTGGTCATCAGTTAGAGAAGAGACAAGGTTTATTTACATAGGCTGTGGCGGTGTGTGTGTGTTAGTCACTCAGTCATGTCCACCTCTCTACGACCCCATGGACTGTAGCCCACCAGGCTCCTCTGTCTGTGGGATTTTTCAGGCAAGAAAACTGGAGTGGGTGGCCATTTCTTCCTCCAGGGGATCTTCCTGACCAAGGGATTGAACCTGCATCTCTTGCATCTCCTGCCTTGACAAGTGGATTCTTTACCACTACTGCCATCCGGGAAGCCCTTATATAGGCTTTTTGGCCCCAGTTCTCTGTCTCTGGTGATAAGGGTGTCCTTCTACCTCCAGATGCAAGGAGTGCACATTTCACAGTGGAGATTTCCTTCCTGCTTTCAGAGAGACAGAGCAGACGGTCAGAGTGTACCTCTGTCTTGGCAATTTCTTAAATAATTTTAACTCAAAATAATCAATATGCCAATAAGGCACATTTTGGGATGGCCCACCTTGAGTTCCAATAGTATAGTTTCACACTGACTCCTCATAATAATTCTGTGAATTGGACATCTTTGTCTTCATTTTGCAACAAGAGAAATGAATTCTTTTAATTGTATTTTTTGGTTGCCCAGCACACTGGATCTTCGTTCCCTAACCAGCGATTGAACCCGAGCCCCCTGCTTCGGTCATGCCCAGTCCTAACCACCAGACTGCCAGGGAAGTTGAGATAAAAGAATTTTAAAGATAATCCATAAGTTTTCCTTCCCTGGTGGAAATAAAGACAGTAAAGACAGTAAAGAATCCACCTGCAATGTGGGAGACGTTGGTTTAATCCCTGGGTTTTGAAGATCCCCTAGAGGAGGGCATGGCAACCCACTCCAGTGTTCTTGCTTCGAGAAGCCCCATGGAGAGAGGAGCCTGGTTGCAGAGAGTCTGACACAACTGAGCGACTAAGCGCAGCAGATAAATTTTCCAAACTCATAGAATTAGTATATGACAGAACCTACATTTTACCCTGTACTGTCCAACTGAAAAACTTTTGCTTTAACACATAATGTAATATACAATATTCAACATATGATGTGCAGTATATAGCTTAATCATACTATGGATATCTTGTGAAGCTAGGGGAATTACAACTAATTTTATGTGCTTTATGTGATTGTTTCACATTTGCCATCATGCATATTTGTTGTTCTAATTGTGGTTTAAATGTAACATATCCCTATAGATATAATTACACACTTTGTAATTCTTTGAAGCAACTAACACAAGGCTGGCTTGACAGGAGATGATGATAAAAGATGAGCTTTTCATAAAATTCAAGGCAAATGAATCTGAGTTCACCTATGGATTCCAGAAATAATCGGAATAGGCCATTGGGTTTCACGGTCTGCTCAAAATCAGCCTCACAATGGATGATGGATGCGTTTATATATTTGTTGCATATGAGAAATCAGTGGCTAAATGGTAAGAAAATTACCTGTCAGTTTCCAGAAAGAGCAGATGTCAATAAGCAAAGCATACTGCTGCACAAATTGGGACAACCAGGACTTATTAGGCATGTTTTGGACAGCTGCCTTCTCTTAGAGCCAGAAGCTTTCATTCGAAATGTGTTTTGGATTAGTTCAATCAAGTTGACAAGGAGGAAGAAAAGAAACATGGTGATAAACATTTATTGAGATTTTATTATATGTCAGACGGTGTTCTGGGTGCTTTATGCCTGATAAACATTTACTGCTCGTGAAAGCTTCATTAGGTGGGTACTATTCTTCCTGCATGTGTATGTCTGTGTTTTGTTTATTATTTGGCTCCACAGTGTGGCATGTGGAATGTTAGTTCCCCGACCAGGGATCAAACCCATGCCCCCTGCATTGGAAGTGCAGAATCTTAACCACAGGACTGCCAGTGAAGTCCCCTAGGTAGGTACAGTTCTAATGCCAGTTTGTATATGAGAGCAAAGAGGCTTCGTGATTGTGTATTCTCTGTTTGTCCCGCCAGACTCATTCTCCACTCTACTTTGACCCAGAGCCTGGATTCTCTGGACTGCTTGAAGCAGGTTTCCTGGCCGTCTGGCTTCTGGTTAGAGTCAGCCAGTATGAGACATCGCCTGGAGACTGGGCTGTGAGAAGGAAGAGTCACTGGAGAGATTTCTTCCCCTGCCTCCATCCCTGATGGGCACAGGGTTGGCAGGGACCAGATTCCTCTCTGACGACCACAGTGTATATCAGGCAGCCCTGTCCCCCAGCTTTCACTGAATTCAGGGAAATTCTCCCTTTTCTTATTCCTGCAGTGAGGATGGCTCTCCATTGTTGGCAGCCCAGGGTGCTTCAGCTTCCCTCACCTTTGCTAAACCTGCCCATTCCTTTGCACAGACTTCCATCTTTAAGCTCTTTCCCAATCCCCTCTTTTTCATGACTATCTTTTTCTAGCCGTAGCCCTGACAGATAAGATGAACTTCAGGAACCTTCCCAAGGTAACACAGGTAGTGAGTAAAGTGGGGAACATTGGAGGTGGGGAAGGAGACTTAGAGGAAAGAGAGGAATGTTGAGTTAGGTTTGGAACCTGGTGGACTCGAGGTGTTGGCTGAACAACCTAGTAGGGGATCCAAGAGACATCTTCCAATAAAGGTCTAGACCTGAGAAAGGGGACTGGGCTGAGGACACAGATGGGAATGGAAGGGCAGCCATGGGATTGTTGAGACCTCCCAAGGATCATACTCTGAATGAGAAGAGCAGAGAGGAGGAAACGGAATCCTGGGAAAAACCAACATGAAGAGGAGGGAGGAGGAATGGGAAAGACGGGGCTCCGGGAAGGATGACAAAATGATGGGCACCCTCAGTTCAGAAGCTTTGGGATGAGAAGGTGTCAGAGAGGAAGGAGTGGGTAATAGAGTAACACTTCTCTGAGGGGTCAAGGGCAGTAGGACTTTTTTTTTTTTTTTTGATGTGGTCCATTTAAAAAGTCTCATTGAATTTGTTACAATATTGCTTCCCTTTTGTGTCTTGGGTTTTTGCCACTAGGCATGTGGGATTTAGCTCCATGTTCAGCCCAGTTCAGTGGCTTAGTCATGTCTGACTCTTAGCGATCCCATGGACAGCAGCATGACAGGCTTCCCTGTCCATCACCAACTCACAGAGCTAACTCAAACTCATGTCCATTGAGTCAATGATGCCATCCAACCATTTCATCCCCCACCATCCCCTTCTCCTCTTGCCTTCAATCTTTCCTAGCATCAGGGTCTTTTCCAATGAGTCAGTTCTTCGCATCAGGTGACCAAAGTATTTGAGTTTCATCTTCAGCATCAGTTCTTCCAATGAATATTCAGGACCGATTTCCCTTAGGATGGACTGGTTGGATCTCCTTGCAGTCCAAGGACTCTCAAGAGTCTTCTCCAACAACCCAGCTCAAAAGCATTCATTCTTCAGCACTTAGCTTTCTTTATAGACCAACTCTCACATCAATACATGACTACTGGAAAAACCATAGCTTTGACTAGATGGACCTTTCTTGGCAAAGGAATGTCTCTGCTTTTTAATATGCTGTCTAGGTTGGTCATAGCTTTTCTTCCAAGGAGCAAGCATCTTTTAATTTCCTGGCTGCAGTCACATCTGCAGTGATTTTGGATACCAAAAAAAAAAAAAAAAAAAAGTTTCTCACTGTTTCCCTTGTTTCCCCATCTATTTGCCATGAAGTGATGGGACCAGATGCCATGATCTTAGTTTTCTGAATGTTGAGCTTTAAGCCAACTTTTTCACTCTCCTCTTTCACTTTCATCAAGAGGTTCTTTAGTTCTTCTTCACTTTCTGCCATGAGGGTGGTGTCATCTGCATATCTGAGGTTATTGATATTTCTGCCAGCAATCTGGATTCCAGCTTGTGCCTCATCCTGCCTGGCATCTCGCATGATGTACTCTGAATATAAGTTAAATGAGCAGGGATTAAATCCACACCCCATGCACTGGAAGGTTAAGTTTCAACCACTGGACTGTCAGGAAGTCCCCAAGGGCAGTAGGAATTGAAAAGTTTTCAGTACATTCTTTATATTATGGACAAAATGCACATAACATGCTGGGAAAGACTGATGGCAAGAGGAGAAGGGGGCGGCAGAGGATGAGATGGTTATATAGCATCACCGCTCAATGGACATGAATTTGAGACAGTGAAGGACAGGGGAGACTGGCATGCTGCAGTCCATGGGGTGACAAAGACCTGACTTAGAGACAGAATAACAACAAAACATAACACAAAATGTACCATTTCATCAATTTTCAAATGTACAGTTCAGTGGTATTAAGTACATAATGTGATACTGTGTAACTGTCACCCTTAGTTCCAGACTTAGCAGACTTATCATAAAGCTTGTGATATTGGCAAAATAAAAGAACAGCTAAATCAATGGGACAGTCCAGACAGTACAGAAATGGACTCAAATGGTTAAATTATTTTAGACAAAGACACAAAGCAGCTCATTAGGGAACGAAAAATAAACATTTATCTCTTCCTTATGCTGTACCAAAAAATTGATTTGAGATGGACTATGCATGCTGCAGTCCATGGGTCTTTGAAAAGTGGAATATGACTTAGAGACTGACCAACAACAATGGACCTAACCATGAAAATCAGAAGTATGGAATTTTCAGGGAAAAATACAGGGGAAAATCCATATGATTTGGGAATGGTTAAAACTTTCTTAAGTAAAGCCCAATAAAGGAAAAAGAAAAAATGATACATTAGACTTCATCAAAATTAAATGATATTGCTCATGAAAAATAACCATTACAAAAATGAGCCAAGAAAACATATTGTGAAAAAATATTTGCAAGACACATATCTGACAAATGATTTGCATGAGAATATATAAGGAATGCCTGCAAGTTAGTAATAAAGAGAACAATCTAATTAAAACTGGACAAAGTGGGATTTCTACGGCAGTCCAGTGGTTAAGACTCCTTGCTCTCAATGCAGGGAGCATGGGTTCCATCCTTGGTGAAAGAACTAAGATCCCACATACCACTTGGAGAAAAAGCTGCTGGAAATATAGAAAGGGGAAAAGCTAGAATGTTTCTTGTGCCGCTGGATTAGAATTATAAATATCAGCACAAGTTCAAGTTTGTTTGTGGGTTCCTTTTGGCCACACTGCACAACATGCGGGATCTTCGTTCCCTGACCAGGGATTGAACCTGTGCCCCCTGCAGTGGAAGCGTGGAGTCTCAGCCACTGGACCACTAGGGAAGTCCCAGGTCCTGATTTTTATTTAATAAATGTGCGTGTGTGTGTGTTTGGACATACATGTATTTTCTAACTGAATCTACTGAGAAGAACTTGCTATAGAAGCAACGCTATAGTGTCAACAGTGAGCACATTTAGGTCTAGATATTGGTTTTCAAGTATCATTCTCTTCTGAAAGGCACTTGGACTATTTGGAGAAAAAGGCTAACTCCAGGACTGGAGAAGGGAGAATATAAATTGAGCCTGGAATTCCCTTTATTTTTGCCAGAAAGTGCTGCAGAATGATGTGGAATCATCCTCAAGATCTGGCATCAACACGAAGGAGGTCCTATTGGCTCAGTCTGGCACAGCTTGAGTATGGAAATAATGATAATAGATTACAACTCATCAAATAAAATAAGAGTACATGGAGAAGAAAGAAAAACTCTGCTTCATGGTAGAATTTCAACTAATATGTATAGAAGGATTGATGGAATTAGAAAAATCACCAGTTAACTCTAAATCATTGCTAGGAAGCTTTGATTAAAAAAAAAAAACAGGATACATACAGATTTTCAAAGTATCTACGTACAAATTATTTATTAATTTTAAAGGGAAAATGGTGAAGAGACAGTGGAGAAATCTGGTAGACACCACATTGACCAAGAGATTTTGAGGGCCATTCTACAAAATAACCAATCAGAACTCTCCAAAAATATCAAGCTCAAGAAAGGCAAAGAGGGGCTTCTCTGGTGGCTCCGTGGTAAATAATCTGCCTGCCAATGCAGGAGATTCAGGTTCGATCCCTGGTCTGCGAAGATCCCATATGCCTGGGGAAGCTAAGCCTCTATGCCACAACTACTGAAGCCCAATCACATATAGCCTGTGTTCCGAATCAAGAGAAGCCACTGCAATGAGAAGCCTGTACACTGCAACTAGAGAGAAAAACCCACGCAGCAACGAAGATCCAGAACAACCAAAAATAAATGAGTAAGAAAGACAAAGAAGGACTGAGGAACAGTCTAGATAAAAGAAGGTTAAACAGACATGATGACTAAATGCTGTATTGGATGGTGGCGGAGTGGGGTGGGGATGGTAAAAGACATTTTGGGGGAAGTTGACACCATTTGAGAGCTTCCCTGGCGGCTCAGATGGTAAAAGAATCTGCCTGCAATGCAGGTGACCTGGGTTCAGTCCCTGGGTTGCAAAGATCCCCTGGAGAAGTGAATGGCAACCCACCCCAGTATTCTTGCCTAGAGAATTCCATGGACAGAGAAGCCTGGCAGGCTACAGTCCACGGGGTCCCAAAGAGTTGGAAATGACTGAGCGACTATCACTTCATTGACACCATTTGAATATAAACTGTGGATTTCATGATAGTAGTAAATCAATGATAAATTTCTCAAAGTTGATGATGCTATGTTTATAAAAAAGAATATTCTTGATCTGAAGAAATATACACTAAAGTGAATGATACAGGGGTTTGATCATCTACATAAGGAGAGTGATGCATAAAATGGAGCAAGATGTGATGAAAATGGTTAAAGGTCCTTGGGCTTTTTTTGGGAACTCATCTTGCAGATTTTCTGCAAGTTTGAAATTATATCAAAATCATAAGTTGAGGGAATAAAGAAAGAGAGACCCAAGATATGATTCCCAGAGAACAGGGCCTCGGGCCAGGCTGTCCAGCTCTGAAGGTCTCGACTAAACAAGCCAAGGCCGTCCGTGGGCTGGCAGTGCTGACAGGCAGAAAAGGGTGATTACAAGTCTGTAAATCATCGAGCTGGTGGAAACTGTAAAATTGGAAGCTAAAAAAAAAAAAAAACAACCGGATGTTGAGCTGTAGGCAATTTAATTCTGTTGCATATATTATTGTGGAGGTTACTTTATAATTACAAGCATAACTAATACAAAGTTACATGCTTTGTTATTAAAGATTTTGTGGGGTAAGGAAAAATAATTCAGGAGCTGGAGCTGGCATTTCTGTGTACCTGTGTGTGGAGGAACCGTGGAGGTAGATTTCATGTAGATTTCATCACTTGCATCTTCCAGAGGATTCACAAACTAGCCCCTGTACACAGAGGGCAGAGAGGAAAGGAGGAAAGAGGCAGCCACTCCAGACTGGTAGATGGCAGGGTTGGTAAACAAGGCAACTTACATACATGTTTTTCCTTGAGTGATGAGTGGATCTCCGCGCCCGCCTGCCAGAATCTTAACAGTTTATATCGAGGACTTAACAGAGCTCAGGCCTCTAAACAGTCCAGATGGTCCCCACCAGCGACAGCATTGCTGTCTCAAAACCTGCGTCCCTGAAAATGGCTCCACCATGGGACCGTGTGGAGAATGTACATTCCAAATTCAGGGGAGGGGTGAGGCATGCCCTTTCAGTGGTCTCCCCCCAAAAGCGGGAAATCGAAGTATTAGAAGGTTGTCCTGCCCACGGTCATACAGTTAGAAAGTGTTTCAAGAAAAGACGTGCTTGTGGAGAGAAGGGGGAAAATGATGGCTTCCAACCTGGTCACTCTCTTTTGGAAGGTAAACTCCAGGGAGGGTAGGGGGTCTTTGTTTTTGTACAGAGATCTATGCCAGGACACAGAACAGACATTGCTAGAAGAAAGGGTCATAAGTAGCTGTTGAATGAATGAAAGGATATCCATTGGCTTTGGCAAGATCTAGGTCATTGTCAACGTTTGGTAATAGTCACGGCAAGGGAGTGGGCTTGAGGAGAGTATGAGAGGTTAGGACCTGAGGATGGTGAGTAAGGCCATCTCTTCTGCGGAACTTTGCTCTGAGGACAGGGGAGAAACTGGGCATTACCTGGAGAGACTGAGCATCAGTGGAAGGACTTCTTGTAGGACCTACATGAAGTCATATGTATAAACCAGTGGGATGAACCAGTTAAGGCAGAAAGTGATGAAGGAGAGAAAGGGAGCACCAGGCTGCCAGGGGATTGCATGGCAAGTGAACTTGGTCTGAAGGGACAGAATGAGGGCAGAGAGTACCTGGTGGGACCCAGATACAAACCACAATGGGGTGTGTATTTTGTTGGTTTCTAGTCCTGCAGGGGTTGCAGACAATAGCCATGACTCCACAAGTCCTGGAGAGAATGTTTAATGCCCTTGTATTAGAATACGCCATGGAATTCTTCCCTGAAAGTTAAAAGTTTTCTTAAGATCGTTTAAAAAACACGTATTTATCTGTTTTATTATTTGACTGTGCCAGTTCTTAGTTTCAGTACGTGGGATCTTTAGTTGTGGCAAGCAGACTCTTAGTTGTGGCAAGTGGGATCTAGTCCCCCAACCAGGGATGGAACCCAGGCCTCCTGCATTGGGAGCACAGAGTCTTAGCCTCTGGACAACCAGGGAAGTCCCCTCTTTTATATCTTTTTTTCCCAGTAGAAAAAACTCACCCCAAAAATCTCACTTCTCTAAGAAGCTTCTGAAAACCACAGCCCAAGAATAGAGTTCTTTTCTGAAAATGTATTTTCCTACAATGTGCCAGGTGCCTCACTGAAACCTCCCAGTGTTATGAAGTCTGCTTCATAAACCTGCTTCACAATGTGGAATCTGAGAGATACGACACTTCAGTTATTTCCTGAACACTACCTAGCTCAGACTAACTTCCAGGAACTGAACCCAGATGGTCTGTCTGGGTTCATGCTTCTCTACCAGCCTGCCAGGCTCCTCCGTCCATGGGATTTTCCAGGCAAGAATACTGGAGTGGGTTGCCATTTCTTTCTCCAAGGGGAACTCCCTGACCCGAGGATCAAACCCCAGTCTCCTGCATTGCAGCTGGACTCTTTACCAGTTGAGCTACCAGGGAAGCCCTTACTACATCTTAGTGGGTTTCCGTGTTATTTGTTTCAGTTCCCTGCACCCAGAGTCCAGTTTAGAGGGAGAGTCCCTAACGCAGCAGTGTGGTTTCAGACACTTCTAGCCAGCCTACTGCTCCAGGAAAAATCCCAAAGATGTCACCTACATTTCCCCACCAAGGTCCTGAGATAGAACAAGACAGACCCAGCAAGTTTTGATATCACAGCGTTGACAATATTTTTGCTTCAATAGGATGAGCTTTCTTTCTCTTTCCACTGAGAATTTCCCAAATATCAGCACTTCATCATTTAAAATGTGACTTCTCTCCATAGGAAAAAAAAATGAATGAACAAATTGTAGTATATTCCTTCCTAAAAAGAACAAGTGGCTGCTACATGCAAAAATATTAATAAATCTCAAAAACATGACGTGGAACAAAGGAGGAAGGCACAAAAGCATAAATAGGGTATGATTTCAATCTTATGAATGAAATATGGTATGATTTCATTCTTATGAAGTTCAAGAATGGGCCAAGCAAATCCATGGTGGCAGAAGTCAGAAGAATGATTGCTATAGCCTGAGAGGGGGGCAGAAGCAAATTTTCTGGCATGATAGCAAATTTTCTGGCATGATAGAAATTTTCAATATCTTGATCTCATGCTAGTTTCACAGAGGTTTGTATTTGTAAAAATTAATCTGGCTGAGCATTTACAAATCCTGTGTTTTATAGGTAAATTATACTTTGGTTTTAAAAGACCACTTCATGGAGAACTTGGTCTTCTGGAGAGAGATAAACAACCAGATAAAATGCAGGGCGCAGAGTCTTCCAGTGAAGACACTAGATGGGGTTAGGGATAGATAGTTACCATTTGAACCACCAGGCAGGGCTTCCCAGGTGGTGCTAGTGGTAAAGAACCCACCTGCCAGTGTTGGAAATGTAACATGACGGTTCAATCCCAGGGTCAGGAAGATCCCCTGGAAGATGGCATGGCAACCCACTCCAGTATGCTTGCCTGGAGAATCCCATGGACAGAGGAGGCTAGTGTCCTATGGTCCATGGGATCGTGAAGAGTCAGACATGACTGTAGTGACTTAACACACACGGCATAGATCAGGAAACAACCAGTGGGATCCGTGACAGAAATGGATGAGAAGAGAAGGGAAGCGGGGAGGCAGAGAGGAAGCAGAAATAGAAGCAGAGGACTGAGGCTGAGAGAGAATAAAAGACAGTGAGAGCGATCCCGATGGGGATGGTGATGGGAGGAGGGAAACAGAGGTGGAGGGAGGGAATACAGATTTTAGAGACAACAGCTGCTTCTCCTTCCCTCTGGTCCTCTCTCCATCCCCTCTCCTCCAAACATGACATCTTCATGTCCATCAGAGAAGGATGTTAGGAAGCAAAGGAAAGGGTCCAAAGATGGATGAATGGATAAAGAAGATGTGGGACGTGATATGTATGTTGCTCAGTTGTGGAATATTACTCAGCCAGGAAAAGAAAGGAAAGCCTGCCATTTGTGATCACACAGAAAGACCTTGGGGGCATTCTGCCAAGCAAAATAAGTCAGAGAAAGACAAATAGTGTATGAATCCCTTATATGTGGGAGTCAAACCCATAGAAACAGAGAGCAGAGTGGTGGTTTCCAGGGACTGTGAGGCTTGTGTAGCTTGGCAATATTCCCTGAACTTTTGACCATATTTATTAAGATTTCAGGACAAGAAATTCCTTCAACATCTTTAAAGGAGAAAATAAGAAAAAGACGCAAGCCTCAGATACCCACACCTTTACAGCTCCCAGGAGCTAAGCCATGAAACATCCAGCTTTGTTTAACTTAAAACCTTCTCTTCCAGGACTTCCCTGATGGTCCAGTGGTTAAGAATCCACCTTCCAATGCAAGGGAAGCAGGTTCGATCCCTGGTCAGGGAACTAAGGTTCCGCATGCTATAGGGCAACTAAGCCCATGTACTGCAACTAGAAAAGCCTTTGCATTGCAACGAAGGCCCAGTGCAACCAAAAAAAATTTCTTTTTCTCTCCCAATTGATGTTGACCATCTCCCTGTGGCACAATGTTCATGGATTACCTTCTGTGTACAGTGGGTTTTTTTTTTTTTTCAGTGTTTTGTTTCACTGCACAGACGTATGTATTTTTCTACTATGAGCCAAACTCCTTGTAAAAAGCTCCTTAGAAGAATTGTCTTTAAATCCAAGTTACATTGCTTGTGAGTGTCTTAAATGGCAAAAAAAGGTTACAAAGAAAGGAAAAATCAGCAAGCAAACCACAGAAAAAAATGGAAAAGTAAAGCAGAGTTGGCCACATTACAATCAGACAAGGTTAAGGCAGGGTAGGAGTGTGGAAAGAATTTGGGCTTTGGACTTAGACCTGAGTTTTTGTCTTAACCTTGACTGATTATCAACTGCCTTATTGAAAAAGCTGGGATTAAATGATAACTACATTTCAAGGGGTACTGGGATAATTAAAATGAATGATACAGCCTATGTATAGAACTCATGATATATCTGGCTCATGGTAGATAGCTCCATGGAGGGTAGTATTCATTTTTATTATCATTATCTTATAATAGATTTCTGCTCCAAAACACAAATGTGGTAGATCATTGATGGTTTCAAGATCTAACTCCTGAAATAAATATGAATCCTTATATTCATGTAGAGTAACAACCAAATGACTAGTTCTGATTTGTTGTAGATTTTCCTGATCCTTCTCAAACAGTCCAGACCTCGTATTGACAAGACCCTTTGTGCTATTGGGCTGTTGAAATTGACTGTCTAGACAGGGGGCTGAAAGTCAAATCCAGGCAGAGATCAAGCTGGAAATGAGGATGAGTCAAGTCGCCTGGGTTGGATGTACACTTCTGACACAGACATCCTTTTGTGAGTGTATTAAACACATAGGATATATTTCAACTTCACAAAACCAAGTCTTTTGGAAATGTGTGGCCCTCTCAGTCTGTGTTTGTTTTCCTGCATTGGATAGCGGTGGTTTAGTCGCTAAGTCATCTCTGACTCTTGCAATCCCATGGACTGTAGCCCACCAGGCTCCTCTGTCCATGGGATTTTCCAGGCAAGAATACTGGAGTGGGTTGCCATTTCCTTCTCCAGAGGATCTTCCCAACCCAGGGATCGAACCTGGGTGTCTGCACTGCAGGCAGACTCTTTACCAACTAAGTTACCAGGTAAAGTATTGGATAGAGATGAGTATAAAAACTGTTTCACTTTTTCCTTCATCATCTGAAATAAAAACACCCCAAAGGCAATGAGCCATGTCCAGAAGCATTTGGATTTAGACTCTGAGAGGCGGTAGGGAGGGGTGGGGAATGCAGCAAATTGGACATTGTCTGCTCCAGCAGATGACTGCCAAGAATCAGACATCGTCAGCTCCGACAGATGACTGCTGAGGGAGCCGGGAACTACTACATTTTCCAATCTTCCCAAAGTCACGGGGAAGATGGATTTTTATGCAGAATATTCCAATATTTATGTAAATGTCATCCCTTAATTTTTTTAAACAGTATGTGGGCTGACATTCTGTGGGCTCAACACCTCTGTAGACATTCAATCAGTAAAGGTCTCTAATCAAAATCATCTGGCCATGGGAATCACCTCATCAAAACCACACAGTCATTCATGTATTTCACACATGTCCTCCTCCCACTGTGTTCAGAGCACTTCTGCTAGATGCTAGGAGAAGTGGAGTGCAGTGTTTGCATCTGTGGGTTTTAGACTCAGACTTTTTTTTAACTTTTTATTTTATACTGGAGCATAGTTGATTCACCTGCAGTGCAGGAGACCCAGGTTTGATCCCTGGGTCAGGAGGATCCCCTGAAGAAGGGAATACCCACTCCAGTATTCTTGCCTGGGGCATCCCATGGACAGAGGAGCCTGGCAGGCTACAGTCTATGAGGTCACCAAGAGTTGGACATGACTGAACAACTAACACACACACACATAGTTGATTAATTTTATTGTGTTAATTTCAGGTGAACGACAAAGTGATTCAGTTACACATATACATGCATCTATTCTTTTTCAAATTGTTTTCCCAATTAGGTTGTTACAGAACATTGAGCAGAGTTCCCTGAGCTGTACCATAGGTCCTTGTCAGACATCTCTCTCTCCTTTGAATCCCAGCTCTGCCAACTTCTAGCTATGGTGCCACTGGATGATATTCCTAACTCTCGTTTCATAAATAAAGTAAGGATTATTCCTGACTCTTCAAGTTGGTTCCGAGAATTAAATGAGATAATGCATTGATTGTTCTCAGTGAACATGTATTTGCTGATTGTTCCGAGGTTGGCACAAATAAAGACACACTTTAATCATCACTAACAGCCTTATAGCTTCCCAGGTGACTCAGTAGTAAAGAATCCATCTGCCAACGCGGGAGACACAAGAGATGAGGGTTTAATCCCTAGGTTGGGAAGATCCCCTGGAGGAGGAAATGGCAACCCACTCCACTAATCTTGCCTGGAGAATCCCTTGGACAGAGGAGTCCCGGTGGGCTATTCGCGCATGGGATCACAAAGAATTGGACATGACTGAACAGACAGACAGAGCAGCCCTGTGATGGGGTCCTGGAATTTTATCCTGCATGTTTATCACCTTCCCTGGCCAGCTTCCTTCCCTTTGGCCAGGGCTCTTTGTTGATAACGTCCCTCAGATGGCCACCACCCAGAGTACCAGAACTGTTGCAGATACAGACGTTTCTTCTCTGGACATTTCAGCCGTCATGTTGAATTATGGGGCTGGAGTTTCAACGTGCCACAGAGTCTTGTAACACAGTGCTGCATCGGATATCATGAATCACCTGGTCCTGTAAGACCCAATTTATGTCCGGCTGCAGAGCTGTATTTTCACATGTCATGTCTTGTTACATGCATCCTCACTGGGTGACTGAGGCAGTGGCTACAAATTCTCCTAAATTCAGTGTCCTGGGCTCTGCTGCCGTATCAAGGACCTCCTCCTTTTCCTAGCCTGGCACATTCATCCTCAACCTCCCTGCAGACTCTGCCTGGTTCCTACCAGAAAGTTCACTTACTGATATCCCCTGCTTCAGCCTGTTTGCCTTTTCTGCTTCAAGGCTTTTCCAAAAGTTCCCAGCTGCCCTCCTTCCTTGACTGAGAGTTAGTGCTGACTGCACCCTCGGCTGTAGACACCATTGCATTCTCCCGAGTCCTCTGCCGTCCTGTATATTTTCCCTTCTACTCATACTCAGTTCTGAGGACTTCTAAAATGCTGCTCATTTTTATGACATTTCTCACAACTGGATATAAGTTTTATTTTTGTTCTTGCTGGAAAGAAAAGTCTAACTCTCTGGGGTCAGAGGCTTGTGCATTTGAGAGTCACCTACCTGTCAGCGGTTTGACTTCTGGCTACTTCCTTTTCACCTCGAGCGAAGATTCATCATCTGTTAAATGAGGTTGCTAATGGTAACCGATTTGGACCCTTGTAAAGACTGAGTAGACAATGAGATTGGCTGTCACCACTTCTGGCACAAATTAACACTCAACAAATGTGCCTGGGTAGAGGCCAGGGATGCGCTTAAACCTCCTAGAGGGCACAGTGGATTGTGTGGCCCGGAATGCCTGTGGTGTCCTGGCTGAGAAGCCCTGCCCTTCCTTCCTCCATCCCAGGAAGGATTCAGAAGGATGAGGTCCATCTGTCCACCTGGAGGTCGGCAGGCCCCGCCTTGTGGCCTTCCCTCCCTTCTGCTCCTCAGAAACAGCCTGAGGGTCTCAGTCCACACCAGGGCCAGGACCGTCTGCTCACAGCACTTTCCTTCCAAGACTCCTCCGATGGCTCCTCCGGGCCCTTTTGAAAAATGCCAAGACGCTCCCCGAGCCTTTATCACGCTTCTCAAGGCTATGCTTCTTCCTGGTGTCATTTTCTCCACCTGACAAGAAGAGAAGGAAACATTTTCTCAGCAAGACAAGCCTCAGTCTTGACCTTTAATCTCCGCGGTTTGCAACCTGTCAGTCAAGAGAGGGGTGAAGGTCACCTACCTGCTCTTCAGGTGACCCAGGCCTCCTTGCCTGCTCTTCAGAAGGTCACCAGGTCCAGCTCTGAATTTATGACATGGACAAGCCCAACCATCGTGACGGGCCATTAACAAGCATTGAGCAGTCTGTGTGGCTGGGAAACTATGGTCCAGAATGTCAAACTGCTCTTAGACTTAACAAGACAAGTAATTAATTCTGTTCTTTTAACGTTTTCCAGAAAAGCTCTGTACGTGAGAGCAATTCACGCTCTTGGAATTCCTGAAAGTCAACTCTATGCTCCTGGTTTTATCATCCTTAGCCTCCAGAATCTAGGATGCCAGCTCCAAACAAACCAAGCACATCCCATGCTAAGTCGCTTCAGTCATGTCTGACTCTTTGCAACCCTATGGACCATAGCCAGCCACGCTCCTCTGTCCGTGGGATTCTCCAGGCAAGAATACTGGAGTGGGTTGCCGTTTCCTCCTGCAAGGCATCTTCCTGACCCAGGGATTGAAGCTGCGTCTCCTGTGTCTCCTGCATTGGCAGGCAGGTTCTTCACCACTAGCACCACCTGGGAAGCCCTAAGCACATCTCCCTGGAGGCCAAAAGCTTTCGGCAGTGGCCGTTGCATTTGGGACTAGAGAGCTTCTGGCCCCAGTGATGGGAGGCCACATCCTTTTTCAGTGCAGCTTGGAGGATCCCACTGTTCGCCAGGGCCGCTCTTACACAGCTCATCCCACAAAGCCCATTAGCGTCTCAGCCTGCCACCTTCTGTTCCCCACAATTTGCTGCCTGCAGACGGACCTTGCTGCGACCACAGCGGCCCCAGATGGAGCCCTTTAGGAGACAGTAAAACCATTCCATGGCCCTGTCCAAGGCCTGCTTATCAGTCTGGATGAACAGCTGGCTGATGGATTTCCCAGGCTCTCTGGTCTGTTGCTCAGACACCTGGGAATCCCTTCCCAGTGTCCCTGACAATGTACCCTTTCCAACAACTTGGAACTGACTCACTGTTATATATATTCATCCCAGAGCGTCAGCTAGCCGTTTACCTGATCTCTGCTTCCCGGAGTTTCGTTCTGTCCACCGCTCTGGGCACAGAAATAGCCCTCTGACCCAGAGGAAGCAGTCCTGTGGTTTGTACACGGCTCCCGTGGGATGCAAACATTGATGAGGAAGGTTCTGAGCATTCACGGGAAGTAATACTTGAAGTAACTTGTCATTAGCTTTTCAAAGGTGAACAGTTTTGATTGGATTTGATTCCTCAGTCCCTCTGAAATATTTTGAAGTCTAATCGACAGGCAATCCAGTAATGGCAAAGATTCTTCCCGAGTTAAATAATTTCAGTACCACTGACAATTTTTTTTAAAGTTCTTTTATTTTGAGATAACGCAAGTTCACATGAAATTGTAAGAATTAATGTGGAGTGATCCAGTGTACCCTGCAGAGCCCTATACCAAGGTCACGGGAGTAAAGTCTTGTACCAAGGCCACAGATGTGGAGCTCTGTACCAAGGTCTTCCCTGGAACTCATCGAGCCCCGTAGCAACCATTGCCATGAGCCCCCCTGACCTACACTGGCCAACTCCCTAACTCCACATTAGGTAAAATATCCTCCCTATAGCACACTTACCAATCATCTAAGCTACCCTTGCAGCAGGAATTTTGTCTCAAGGCTGTAAAAGTTGGCTACTAGCCTGTGAAAGGCATTGACTTCCTTGAGTCAGCCCGCTGTCGTAACAGTGTCCTGCTCTAATTGGGCTTCCCTGTGGCTCCTGCGATGCAGGAGACCCTGATTCAATCCCTGAGTCAGGAAGATCCCCTGGGGAAGGGAATGGCTACCCACTCCAGTATTCTTGCCTGGAGAATCCCATGGACAGAGGAGCCAGGTGGGCTACAATCCATGGTGTGGCAAAGAGCTGGACACGACTGAGCAACTAACACTTTCACCTGCTCTAATAAACTCTACTCTCCCTTCATTCTGCCTTGTGTCTGAAAATTACTTTCCAACCTGCACTTGGACCACGACATACGCTTTATCTAGTTTCCCCAAAAGGTAAGTTTTTGCAAAACTAACATATTGTATGTATGTATATATGTATGTATATCACAACCAGGATTTTGCTATCCACAGAATCGATATACAGAACATCTCTGTCAACTCAAGGATCCTCCATGTCACCCTTTTATAGCCACAGAAACTTCCCGCCTCCCCCTCCTTCAAGCTAATCTGCTGTAATTCCCATTTCTACAATTTTATCATTCCAAGAATGTTACCTAAATGGAACTATGCAGTACTTCCTTCTGATATTGGCTTTTTTTCACTCAAAATAATTCTCTAGAGAGTCATCCAGGTTGTTTTCATGTATCATTTGCTCCCCCCACCCTTTTTTTTTTAAAGTGGGCAGTATTTCATGGTATAGATTTAGTTAGCTATCCACCTGTTGAAGGACATCTGGATTTTTGGTTTTAGAAATCAGTTCACTCACTCAGTCGTGTCCGACTCTTTGTGACCCCATGGACTGAAGCATACCAGGCCTCCCTGTCCATCACCAGCTCCCAGAGCTTGCTCAAACTCATGTCCATAGAGTTGGTGATGCCATCCAACATCTCATCCAGCCTCTGTAAATATCTATGTACAGATTCTGTTGGAGCATCAGTGTTTATTTCTCTGAGATACATGTCCAGGAATGCAATTGTTATTTGGTAGTTGCATGTTTAGGTTTTTTTCTTTTAATTATAATTTATTTATGTATTTATGGCTGTGCTGGGTCTTCTTTGCTACCAATGGGTTTTCTCTAGTTGTGATGAGTGGGGGTGACTCTCTAGTTGAATAAGGAAGGATAAGAATTGACAGGTTACTTTGTTTCTAGTCTTAGAGGGGGAAATATGCTGGATCAAATTATGAAAGTTTCCTTTTCTTTTCCTATTTTCTGAGATTTTTCTTTAATCAAAAATGGGTATTGGGTCTTATCAAATGCTTTTCTTGGTCAGTTGGTGTGATCATATGATTCATTTCTTTAAGTCTCTTAATGTGATGAATTATCAAATACATTGCTTTTCAAATATAGTGTCCCTAGAGTAAACCCCACTTGCTCAGATGTATAATTATTTTCACAAATTGTTGAATTCTGTTGGCTGGTATTTTGTTAAGGGTTTCTATGTTTATATTCATGAGGGATGGTTGTACTTTTCTTGGCTGGTGGCTCAGACAGTAAAGAATCTGCCTATAATGTGGGAGACTCAGGTTCGATCCCTGGGTCAGGAAGATCCCCTGGAGAAGGGAAAGGCAACCCATTCCAGGATTCTTGCCTGGAGAATCCCATGGACAGAGGAGCCTGGCGTGCTAAAGTCTATGGAGCCTCAAAGAGTCAGACATGACTGAGTGACTAACATTTTCTCCCTTTGAACGGTCTTCGACTAGTTTTGGTATTAAGCCATCTGCTTAATACTAACTTCTTCAAATGATCTGATATATTTTCCTTCTTCTTGCATTTTGGGGAAGAGATTGTTTAGATTTGGTGTTGTTTCTTCCTTAAATGCTTATTAGAATTTTTCAGGGAAACCATGTGGGCCTGGAAGTTTATATATTATAAATTCAGTTTCCTTAATAGCTGTAGCATTATTCACATTATCTATTTCATACTGAGTGAGTTCTGATAGTTTGTGTTTTTTAAAGAAGGGACATCATTTAAGATGTCAAGTTTATGTATACAGAGTTGTTTGTAGCATTTCCTCATTGTTTCATGTCTGCAGGGCCTACAGGATATCATTTGTTTTATTCCTAATATTACAATTTTTTATTCCCTCTTTTTTCCTTTGTCAGTCATCTAGAATTGTGTCCATTTGATTTGTCTTTTCAAAGCACCAGTCCTATGTTTCACTATCATCTCTATTATATTTTCCTATAACCAATTTCACTGATTTTTGCTGTTACATGAAATATTACCTTCCTCTACTCACTTTGGGTTTTTTATTCTTCTTTTTCTAGCATTCTGAGGTGGATCCTTAGATTATTGATCTTAAACTTTTCTTGTTTCTAATGAATGAGACCCCATGGACTATACAGTCCATGCAATTCTCCAGGTCAGAATACTGAAGTGGGCAGCCTTGCCCGTCCCCAGGGGATCTTCCCAACCCAGGGATGGAACCCAGGTTTCCCCCATTGCAGGCAGATTCTTCATCAACTCAGCTATCAGGGAAGCCCTAATGAATGCAGCTAGTGCTATAAATTTCCCTCTCAGCACTGTTTTAGCTGTGGACCACAGCTTTTGTTATGCTGTATCATCATTTACATTTAATTCAGTGTGTATTTTATTTCTCCTGATACTGTGTTATTGACTTATGGATTACTGAAAAGTGTGTCATTTCATTTCCAATTGTTTGGAGATTTTCCTGTTATCTTTCTTTTATTAATTTCTAACAAGATTCCATTGTGGTTGGAGAGTGCATTCTGAGTGATATTAGTGCCTCTCAGTCACTTGAGGGTTGTTTTCTGGCCCAGGACATGGAATTCCTGGCATATGTTTCACAGGCGTTTGAAAAAACTACAAACAGTAGTTCTCACCCCACACACATGAAGTGGTGTGAACTACGTAAGGTGATGGATGTGTTAATTAACTTGATTGTTGTCATATTGTTGTTTAGTTTCCCAGTCGTGTCTGACTCTTTGCAACCCCATGGACTGCAGCACACCAGGTTTCCCTGTCCTTCACCATCTCCCAGAGCTTTCTTAAACTCATGTCCATCCAACCATCTCATCCTCTGTCATCCCCTTCTCCTGCCCTCAATCTTTCCCAGCATCAGGGTCTTTTCTAATGAGTCGGCTCTTTGTATCAGGTGGCCAAAGTATTGGAGTTTCAGCTTCAGCATCAGTCCTTCCAATGAATATTCAGGACTGATTTCTTTTAGGATGAACTGGTTTGATTTCCTTGCAGTCCAAGAACTCTCAAGAGTCTTCTCCAACACCACAGTTCAAAAGCATCAATTCTTTGACACAGCCTTCTTTATGGTCCAATTCTCATATCCATATATGACTGTGGGAAAAACCATAGCATTGACTAGATGGACCGTTGTTGGCAAAGAAATGTCTCTGCTTTTTAATATGCTGTCTAGGTTGGTCATAGCTTTTCTTTTAAGGAGCAGGCATTTTTTAATTTCATGGCTGCAGTCACCATCTGCAGTGATTATGGAGCCCAAGAAAATAAAATCTGTCACTGTTTCCCTATCTATTTTCTATGAAGCAATGGGACCAGATGCCATGATCTTAGTTTTTTGAATGTCGAGTTTTAAGCTCACTTTTTCACTCCCCTCTTTCACCTTCATTATGAGGCTCTTTAGTTCCTCTTCGCTTTCTGCCATAAGAGTGATGTCATCTGCATATCTGAGGTTATTGATATTTCTCCTGGCAATCTTGATTCCAGCTTGTGCTTCATCCAGCCTGGTATTTCACTTGACGTACTTTGCATATAAGTTAAATAAGCAGTGTAATGATATTCAGCCTTGACGTACTCCTTGACCTATCTGGAACCAGTCCATTGTTTCATGTCCGGTTCTGAGTGTTGCTTCTTGACCTGCATACGGGTTTCTCAGGAGGCAGATGAGGTGGTCTGGTATTCCCATCTCTTTAAGAACTTTCCACAGTTTGTTGTGATCCACACAGTTAAAGGATTTAGCGTAGTCAATGAAGCAGAAGTAGATGTTTTTCTGGAACTCTCTTGTTTTTTTATGATCCAACTGATATTGGCAACTTGATCTCTGGTTCCTCTGCCTTTTCTGAATCCAGCTCGAACATCTGGAAGTTCTCAGTTCATGTACTATTGATTAGTTTGGTGGTGGTAATTGCTTCACGGGGTACATGTAGATCAAACCATCAGATAGTACACCTTGCTGTTGCTGTTGTTCAGTCAGTAAGTCACATCTGACTCCTTTGCGACCCGCGGACTGTAGCCCACCAGGCTCCTCCGTCCATGGGGCTTCCTGAACAAGGATACCGGAGGGGGTTGCTGAGTCCTTTTCCAGGGGACCTTCCTGACCCAGGGATCGAACCCACGTCTCCTGCATTGGTAGGCGGATTCTTTACCGCTGAGCCACCATGGTACACCTTAAATAAATACAATTTTTTATTTGTCAATCATACTTCAATAAACTGTGGAAAATTCTGAAAGAGATGGGAATACCAGACCACCTGACCTGCCTCTTGAGAAACCTGTATGCAGGTCAGGAAGCAACAGTTAGAACTGGACATGGAACAACAGATTGGTTCCAAACAGGAAAAGGAGTACGTCAAGGCTGTACATTGTCACCCTGCTTATTTAACTTATATGCAGAGTACATCATGAGAAACGCTGGGCTGGATGAAGTACAAGCTGGAATCCAGATTGCTGGGAGAAATATCAATAATCTCAGATATGCAGATGACACCACCCTTATGGCAGAAAGTGAAGAAGAACTAAAGAGCCTCTTGATGAAAGTGAAAGAGGAGAGTGAAAAAGTTGGCTTAAAGCTCAACATTCAGAAAACTAAGATCATGGCATCTGGTCCCATCACTTCATGGCAAATAGATGGGGAAACAGTGGGTGACTTTATTTTGGGGGGCTCCAAAATCACTGTGGATGGTGACTGCAGCCATGGAATTAAAAGATGTTTACTCCTTGGAAGAAAAGTTATGACCAACCTAGACAGCATATTAAAAAGCAGGGATGTTATTTACTGACAAAGGTCCATCTAGTCAAGGCTATGGTTTTTCCAGTGGTCATGTATGGATGTGAGAGTTGGACTATAAAGAAAGCTTGAGTGCCGAAGAATTGATGCTTTTGAACTATGGTGTTGGAGAAGACTCTTGAGAGTCCCTTGGACCGCAAGGAGATCCAACCAGTCCGTCCTAAAGGAGATCAGTCCTGAATGTTCATTGGAAGGACGGATGTTGAGGCTGAAAGTCCAATGCTTTGGCCACCTGATGCAAAGAGCTGACTCATTTGAAAAGACCCTGATGCTGAGAAAGATTGAAGGTGGGAGGAGAAGGGGACAACAGAGGATGAGATGGTTGAATGGTATCACCAACTCAATGGACATGAATCTGAGTCAACTCCAGGAGTTGGTGATGGACAGGGAGGCCTAGCGTGCTGCAGTCCAGGGGGTCACAGAGTTGGACACAACTGAGTGACTGAACTGAACTGAACTGACTTCAATAAAGCTTTGTTGGTGGGGGGAATTTATGGAGCATCTCCTATATACCAATAGAGGGAGGCACAGAGCATGGTGAAAGTAGTATGATGTGATGGTAAAGGGCAGAAGTGGGCTGGAGTTGGGATGGGTGTGTAGATCTCTAGAGAATTGAGAGCCTGGCTCCAGCCCCTATTAGCTGGGTAACTTTGAGTAAACATTTAGACTTCATTTTCCTCCTGTTTAATGTGGGAATAATAATGTGCCAATTGTTCAGTCATGCCTGACTCTTTGCAACCCCATGGACTTTAGCCCACCAGACTCCTCTGTCCATGTGGATTCACCAGGCAAGAATACTGGAGTGGGTTGCCATTTCCTGCTCCAGGGGCTCTTCCCAACCCAAGGATTGAACCCGGGTCTCTTGCATTGCAGGCAGATTCTTTATCATCTGAGCTACCAGGGAAGCACTGGGTATAATGATAATTGCTACCTTTCAGGGTGGTTGTATCATAAATGAAGGATTTCACTGGTGGCTCAGTGGTAAAGAACAGGCCTGCCAATGCAGGAGACACAGGTTTGGTCCCTGGGTCAGGAAGATCCCCTGGAGAAGAAAATGGTAACCCACTCCAGTATTCTTGCCTGGGAAATCCCATAGACAGAGGAGCTTGGCAGGCAACAGTCCATGGGTTGCAAAACGATCAGACTCGACTTAGTGACTAAACAACAACAACATCGTGAATGAGTCGATGCATATCAATTACAGAGCACAGTGCCTGGGCCACATTGTAAGGGATCAATAAATGCTAGCTGCTGCTGCTGCTGCTACCAAACCTCAGGGCTTGATTCTCTAACTTTGGCTGCCTGTGTATTAAAGTCACCTGGGGAGCTTTTAAATTTTTGATTCCCAGCCATATCTCAGGTCCACTAAATGATCATCTTTGGGGAAGAAAGCCAGGAATCAATATTTTTAGAGCTCCCTTGGTGATCCCAAGGTGTAGCCAAGATATACCTTGCGCCATGGAATCAAAGAAGATTTTAGGGATTCTCACCCTCCCTCTGGGGAACTCACAGCCTTCTTGAGAAGATGGGTGTGTGAGGAGATGTGATCTGATGATGCAGGTATGTTGCAGGTTTGGGCAAGGAGCTAGGAGAAAACAGCAGGAAGACTGGCTGGTCCAAAGGTATCCTTGAACATAAAAGGCATTAAAGGTAAAGGAAAAAAAAAAGAACTTCACACTATTTTTCTTGTTTATGTACAAAAGAAAGTACTTGCCTATGAGTTATATTCTGGGCTTCCCTCATGCTCAGATGATAAAGAATCTGTCTGCAATTCAGGAGACCTGGGTTCTATCCCTGGGTCAGGAAGAACCCCTGTAGAAGGGAATGGCAACTCACTCCAGTATTCTTGCCTGGAGAATCCCATGGACAGATGAGCCTGGCGGGCTACAGTCCATGGGGTCACAAAGAGTCAGACATGACCGAGCATGCATACTATCAGTGGATGTATGGCCTTGCTGACAGGGCCATGTCTCTAAAACTGTAAAATAAATTCACATGGCTTGTGATCATTTGTCACTGTAGCCCTTGGAAACAACAAAACTAGTGACCTATCCTTTTCCAAATAGGAATGGGAAATCATTTAGGGCCACTCACTCTGATCAGAGAGCAGCCAAATAGACAAGCCACCATCCACTCGGGATTGAGGCTGACTCATGAGCCAAGATCTCAGCCATCTAAATCTTTATAAGTGCCTTGAAAGGGTTCACTACCTTTATTTTGCTCGAGGCATAGATGGAACTTGACTTTGGGAGAATTTATTGAAATCTTTTGGAGTTTAAAAGACCTAAGTAAATGATTCCTCTGGAGAAGGAAATGGCCACCCACTCCAGGATTCTTGCCTGGAGAATTCCATGGACAGAGGAGCCTGGTGGGCTGCAGTCCATGGGGGTCACAGAGTTGGACACGATTTAGTGACTAAAGAGCAACAAGTGAAATTTTCTCCCTGTGTTGGATCAGTCTGGTGGGCACCAATATCAGGACCCCCTGCTCCATGCATCCTCAAGAAGGAGATTGGCCTGAGGTTCTTTTAGCTGCTCAAAAGCACACCATACTTGGCTTCAAACTAGACTCACTCCACATTACAGTACTCCCTCTAGTTTCTTCCAAATCTTCCCCTTTGAATTCAGAGCAGAGGGTCCCTCACAAAACAGATGCTAGTTTCCACTTTTCCAGGACATCCTGACTTCAGTAAATTCAGCTATCCCTCCCTCCCTGCACCGCCATCATTTTTTAGGTCTTGTTTTTTATTTTTATTTATTTTTTGGCTTTCCTGGGTCTTCGTGGCTGCTCGAGGGCTTTCCTCTCGTTGCGGCGAGTGGGGCTGCTCTCTTGTGCGGCTTCTCATTGCGGTGGCTTCTCTTGTTGCGGAGCATGGGCTCTATCTAGGTTTGAGGGCTTCAGTAGTTGTGGCTCGTAGGCTTAATAGCTCCACAGCACGTGGAATCTTCCTGAACCAGGGATCAAACCTGTGTCCTCTGCATCGGCAGGCGGATTCTCAACCACTGGACCCCCAGGGAAGTCTGAGGTCCTGTTATTTTACCTGCATCTAAAGTGCCCTTATTTGTTTATTCAGACATATTTATGGTGTCTTTTTTAATTTTGTCCCTAGAACTGATGTAGATTCCATGGACGGATAAAATGGAGGATAAATCAGACAAGCTTTCTGTTCTCTGGGAGCTCAGGCTCTGTGTTTAAAAAAAAAATCCTACAATCGAGAGACTTCAGATAACAAAGGGGAAATTTAGACCCCTGTCAAGAGAGCTTTAACATAGTAGGTAAGAAAGAAGAAAAGCACAGGTAGTAAAATATATTTTACAGCATTTAGCCGGGAAAGCAAAGAGAAAAAACAAAAAGAATCAATTATGGAAATAAAAGGATTAGTTCTTGAGAACCATAGAGATGCTGGTTAGAGCACAAAGACAGAGGGAGAGGATGGTGAGGCTTTTTTTTTTGTCCTTTGCCTTAGATCAGCCCCTTTCTGATTAATGATATTAGAGATACCTTTGGGATTTCTTTCTTTTTTTTTTTTTTAGAAATAGGTTTTACTTATTCATTTTGTCCGTGCTGGGTCTTTGTTTCTGTGCACGGGTTTTCTTTCTAGTTGCAAGGGTTACTCTCTTGTTGTGGAGCACAACACAACAAGCCCATGTGCCCTTGTGTCTACGGCACATGGGCTTCAGCAATTGTGGCTCCCGGGCAGGAGGGAACCTCCCCGACCAGGGATTGAGCCCGTGTCCCCCGCATCAGCAGGTGGATACCGAAGCACTGGACCACCCAGGAAGTCCTTGTTGGGATTTTCACACTAAGGGAGGTCGTGGAGCAAGGTGGGCAGTAAAGATCGAACCTGGCGTCATTGCTCGCCCACCCTGTGATTTTTGACAATTTTCCCCATTTCTGTACACCTTGATTTTCTCATCTCTCAGTAGTTCCACAAAGGGAGATCCTTTAAAAAGAATAACCTGGCACACACGGCATCTGTGGACTAAATGAGATCATGCACACAGAATGCACCCCGAGTGGTTGCCAGGAGATGAGGGAGGTGATTTTTCCCAAGTTGTAGATGAACTGTTTCCTAATGATAGCTCTCTTATTTAGTGGCTTTGTTTGCCACGCTCGGATACACAAGCCTCTAATTGGTTTTCCCTGCAGGAACCAAGTACCACCTTCCATTCCATTTCTCACCTTGAATCTGGAATTGGAGAGGAGCCGCCTCTTCTTGGGGGTTGACTGTGGCTTTTCTGTGCTTTATTTATCCAACAAGTATTGGTGGAGTGCCTCTTCCTGGATCCGGGGACAGGGCATGGAGCTAGAGAAACAAATCTCCGTCTTCTTACGGCTTAAATTCTAGCAACAGAGAAAATGAAATGCACACAACATAAGGTCAGGAGGTGTTAAATGTTATGAAAGACACACAAAGCAATGTTATTAACCAGGAGTTTTTGGACATCTATCAGACACATCAGGGGCTGTGGAGGCTGGTGCTGCAGCCACTGATAAAAACAGAAGTGACTATTACAAGCTGGACTCATGTTGCAAGACAAAGGAGTAGGTAATCTTTGTTGGGAAAATGGAGATTATCACAGCCTAGAAATAGCCAGTGGTAGGTTGATCAATCAGTAAAAGTGGGCACATGCAGAAGTAGGGAACTTTGCCAAAAACTCCTGTAAATTCTATCCTCTAAGCCTCAGATACAGTTACTACTTTTGTTCTATACCTGAGATGCAAATTTTCAAGAAGGAGGAAATGGAGAAGGAAGGAAGGAGAAGGAGGAGGCAGCTAGGATGGATATAAGGGAGTAAAACTGGCCTTGATCTTTCTAAAAAGTCAATGTGGACTTTTAATTTGTTCTCTAAGTGGGAAATGGAGATAGTGTTTGCCCCAAATAATTTGAGAATATTGCTTCTTCATTTAATTAGGAATATCCCCCAGAAGTGTTTTCACTGAAAAAAAAAATGCAGTTAAATACAATTAAAAAGCTAAGGAAATTCAGTGGAGGAGGAAACCCAAGGCTTTGGCATGAAAGGGGCTTCTCAAAGCCCTGGGAAGCCTCCCAGAGGCCTCTCTGCTTTCCACTTCCAGGCAGCTCTTCTCTGCAATGATGCTCCTCTCCCAGCCAGCTGGAGGGACCGAGGGGCTCTGGCAAAACAGCATGTTCCAGGCTGGCCAGTCTTGCTGGGCATTTTGATCAACCCTGTGGAAAGGGGCCCCAGCAGTGCCCTGCCCTGGGGAGACAGCTGACACTTCCTTTCTCTCCACCCTCTCTGTTGTTGGTGTTTAGTGGCCACGTTGTGTCCAGCTCTTTGTGACCCCATGGACTGCAGCCCACCAGGCTCCTCTGTCCATGGAATTCTCCAGGCAAGAATACTGGAGTGGGTTGCCATGCCCTCTTCCAAGGGATCTTCCTGACCCAGGGATCAAACCCACATCTCCTGCTTTGGCAGGAGGATTCTTTACCACTGAGCTACCTGAGCCCCACCATCTCTGTCAGTTCAGATCAGTCAGTTCAGCCGCTCAGTTGTTTCCGACTCTTTGTGACCTCATGAATCGCAGCACGCCATGCCTTCCTGTCCATCACCAACTCCCGGAGTTTATTCAAACTCATGTCCATCAACTCGGTGATGCCATCCAGCCATCTCATCCTCTGTCGTCCCCTTCTCCTCCTGCGCCCAATCCCTCCCAGCATCAGGGTCTTTTCCAATGAGTCAACTCTTCGCATGAGGTGGCCAAAGTATTGGAGTTTCAGCTTCAGCATCAGTCCTTCCAGTGAACACCCAGGACTGATCTCCTTTAGACTGGACTGGCTGGATCTCCTTGCAGTCCAAGGGACTCTCAAGAGTCTTCTCCAACACCACAGTTCAAAAGCATCAATTTACCATCTCTGTAGTCCTTGGCAGTTGTAAAGAGGTGCTCCCCCTGCCCCACCCGCCAGTAAACAGTAAGCTGTAAAATGCCTTCAGAGTCAGAATAACATGGGCTTGATCACCTCCCCCACCAATTATCAGGGGTGTGGCCTTAAACAGTGAACTTAACCTCTGGATGGTGTTTCCATCTGCCTTCCATGTGGGAGACTCTGGTTCATTCCCTGGGTCAGAAAGATCCCCTGGAGAAGAGAATGGCAACCCACTCCAGTATTCTTGCCTGGAGAATCCCATGGACAGAGGAGCTTGGTGGGCTACAGTCCATGGGGTCACAAAGAGTCGGACACGACTGAGCGAATTTCACTTTCACTTTCATTTTCCCCCAAACCTCCCTCCCATCCAGGCTGGCACACTGCATTGGGCAGAGTTCCATGTGCCATAAGTAGGTCTTTGTTGGTTAACCATTTTAAATAGAGCAGTGTATTCATGACCTTCCCAAAGTCCCTAAGTATCCCTGCCCCCAGCAACCTTAAGTTTGTTTTCTAAGTCTGTGAGTCTCTTTCTGTTGCAACTCTTCTGATAGTTTAAGACTATGTTGTATATTAAGTGTCTAGAAGAGTACTTGGCACAGAAAATGAAAGCCCATTCAGTGAGAGTTATCAGTCTTACACTTATAACTGCATGAATGAGGAGATCCAAAGCACATAGGAAACTTGAGTAGCATTTATTCCTTCTTGTTAGCACCCACAGGCTGAAGAAGAAATCCAAGACCTGGATTTATCCAGTTAACATTTCTATGGAGATGACGGGGTGAAGCTGTGAAGACAGCTTAGAATAGGAACATCCATCCACACAGAGCACACGTTAGAATGCACTGAAGGCCAGGAGTCTTCTGTGGCTGTGAAAGCACCTCAGCAATGCTCAGAGGGGCCATCAGTTCCCCTCTCATTTCCCTGCCCAGGCTCTGTACTGGGTCATGCATGCTGAGTCACCTCAGTCGTGTCTGACTCTGCGACCCCACGGACTGCAGCCCCCCAGGCTCCTCCGTCCATGGGATTCTCCAGGCAAGAGTACTGGAGAGGGTTGCCATACTCTCCTCCAGGGGATCTTCATGACCCAGGGATCAAACCCCCATTTCTTAAGTCGCCTGCATTGGCAGGCGGGTTCTTCACCACTGGTGCCACCTGGGTGGCGGGTCATATAGCTCTCTAACTGCCCCTTTAAGATCAGAGTCTCCAAGCTCTTCCTTCACCTGGAATGTTGTCCTGCACCCTATACAGCACATCTGCCTCACCAGTTTCCTCTTCTCTTGCACTGTCTTAAAGAGTCAAACACTGCTCCTCTTGAAAGTCTTCATCAATTTCTTCTCTGTGCTCCTCGAACAAGCCTTTGTTGCAGCACCTGTGGATGTCTGCATGCCCGGCTTCCTGTTAGAGGATTGTATCTTTCAATCTCTAGAATTCTCTGAACCTAGGATAGAATCTGGTTTGTCATAGGGTCTAAGTAAATACTTGACGATCATGATGGTGACGGTGATGATAATGGCAGTGATGGCATTGATGGTGATGATGATGATGACAATATGGTGATGATGTCGGTGATGTGATAACAATGGTGGTGATGATGAGGTGGTGATGACGGGTGGGAATGATGACATGATGCTGGTGTTGAGGCTGATAATGACATGGTGATGATGGTAATGACTGCAAGCATTTATACAGTGGCTGCCAAGTTCCAGGCAGAGTTCTAACAGCACCTAACACTGTTCTATGTACAGTCTGGTTTGCTGCCGTCCATGGGGTCGCAAGGAGTAGGACACGACTTAGCAACTGAACAACAACATCAACAGGAACTGTTCTAAATGCTTTAATAGCATTCATTTAATCCTCACAACAACTCCATCCGCTGGCTACTATGTTCATCTCTGTTTTACAACGAAGCAGAACAAGAATGAATATCAGGGAGTTTGAATAATCTTCCCAAGGTTGACCAGGCTCAGAAGTGGATTTCTTACTAAGGTGGCTACACCTCCAGGATGCTGCAGCATCTGTTCTCCCAGGAGATCTGGCCCCTGGCATCGTCTCCCTGTGGACTCCACCATGAGAATGAATGCCGCTCTGACTCCTGTGGATTTGGGAGCCAAGACCCCTGCATTTCAGCATAAATCGCTGAGCCTCAGAAATAGCCCTGCTTGGCTCCCGAGGGCAGGAGCTTGTCCCTTCCCAATTCCCAGGCACTTACCACTCGGACAGCTGCACTGGAATGATTTACAACCACACGGTGTTTTCCAGCAAGAAGCTGAAAAATGTCACATACCGTGGAATACCAATTGCAGCAACTTGCACGGAGAGCGGCCACTGGTGACTTTCTGCAGACATGCCTGCCTTGGTCCCCAGTCCTCAACACACGCTCTTTAATGACTCATCTGGCCCCATGGCAGCTCTGCCTTGACATTGCTCAAAGCAGCAGAGAGGGAAAGACGTTGTGATCAGAGCCAAGTGGGGTAAAATGCACACGTAGGTGGGTTTTTGTGTGTGATGAAATCTTCCCAGGCTGCCACAAGCATCAGGGTCTGTCCCTTTAGATTCTTCTTCTTATCTGTAACACACGGATCCATTTAACAGATATTTATTGTGCCCCCATTATGTGCTACATGCTGGGGACACTGGGTTGAAAAAATACCCACCCTTCATCCCTCAGTCTAGTTGGGGGTGGAGGGGATCCAAGTAAATATTTGCTGTGCTGTGGCAGGATGGAGCTTCTGTTGCTGTGGGGGTCAGGCGAGGGAGGGTCTCACCCTCCTTGGGGAAATCCGGGAAGCCTTGACAAAGGAGAGGACACCTGGGTAGTGCTTCTAATCCTTGTTATATGGAGAAGGCTTGTAGGGACACCCAGGCAGAAGGGACAGCTTTTGAGAAGGCACAGGAGCGTGGAAGGATGCTGTGATGCTAGGCTGTGGTACCCAGTTGCTGCCGCTGCTGTTTAGTTCCTCAGTTGTGTCTGACTCCTTTGGACTGTGGCCTGCTGGACACCTCTGTCCGTGGGATTTCCCAGGCAAGAGTACTGGAGTGGGTTGCCATGGCCTCCCCCAGGGGATCTTCCTGACCCAGGGATTGAACCTGCCTCTCCTGCACTGGCAGGGAGATTCTTTACCAACTGTGCCACCCAGGAAGCTCCCTGCAGCCCTGGGAGTTTTCAAATTACAGGGCTGAACTTCCACTAGGCAGCTCTCTCCCAAAGCTGCAGTTGTTCTTCCAGCTCCTGGAGCCAATTTTTTTTCTTTCATCTTACATGCTTTATATATTTAAAAATCTTTATTTATTATTTTTGGCTGGGTTGGGTCTTGGTTGTTGCACGTGGGATCTTCATTAGGCCTGCAGGATCTTTTGTTGTGGTGCATGGACTCAGTAGTTGCAGCCTGAAGACTTAGCTGCCCTGCTGCCTGTGGGGTCTTAGTTCCTGACCAGGGATCAAACCTGTGACCCCTGCATTGGAAGGCGGATTCTTAACCCCTGAGCTGTGTCCCCTGTAGTGGCAGCACAGAGTCCTAACCACTGGACCACCAGGGGAGCCCCCAAATTTTAAATCATTCTCTTTTTAAAAAAAAAAATATTTGTTTACTTATGTGGCTGTGCCGGGTCTTAGTTGCAGGGTGTGGGATCTTGTTTCCGGACCAGGAATTGAACCCAGGCCCCCTGCCCTGGAAGCTTGGAGTCTTAGCCACTGGACTACCAGGATAGTCCCTTAAATCATTCTTAATATTGTGAATTATCCAGTTCAAATTTCCTCTGCTATCTCTTACATTTGGCTTGTTTGAATAAGGCTCCAAACACTGAGACGTGTTATCTTTTAGCATGTTCCTCTATCCCCTATTATGTCTATAAATTAGCAGCCCTAAGGTTGCTCTGTCAAGTGTGACCCTTCAAGCTGAATAGTTTATGGTTTCACACTCCAGCTAACCCTGGGGTACTTCAGCATACCCCTTAACCTGACCCCCATCTTTGTAACTAGACCCCTTATTAAACTCTCCTAAATTACCTCTTTCTTGTATGCCCACCGCTCATACTATTCCATGGACATGAAAATTTCATGGACAGAGGAGCCTGGTGGACTATAATCCATGGGACCGCAAAGACTCAGACACGGCTGAGCATGCAAGCACTTGCACCATTTGCTAAGAATCTAGTACATGGTATTCATATTTAGCTACTATCATCATGTTATTATTATATTGATTATGATAAAGCTGAGATACCAAGAGACCATATTAACTTGCTAAGGTCGTACAAATAGATTTCACTTAGTGAGAACCCTGGGGATGTTAGCTGCTTTATGTGCCCAATGGTCTTTAGCAATCATTACTATTCCAGCTCCATCCACAAGGGAGAAAACTGAGGCGCAGAAAGGTTAAGACATTTGCCTGAATGAGCATAGCTAGTGATGGGCCGATCCTGGATTTAGCCACCAAACTTTGGGACTTACCCTCTCCTAGGGTGATGCCACCTTTCTTCCCCCTGCCTGAAACTAAAATCCCACGCTGAGGCTCCATCCTGTCCTATATTCTTTGTGCAAAAGTCAAGACATCCCTGTTTCTTGTCACAGCCACCTCCACCGTCTGAGTAGATAAAATCAGACTGTGAGTTCATCGGTCTATAAAAGCCAAGAGGCATGGGGACAGGGCATGAAGATGCGTGAATCTCAGCCAAATGTGTAATTTACTGCCGGAAGCCCTCCCCCACCACCCCCCCCAGAATCAAATCAGAATACTGTCTCCAGATCTCGCCCATCTGCCCTCAATCATTTTGGATTCTGTGGGGGGGGGGTTTGTCAGGCAGTCAGACATGTCAGCTCCCTGGGATGGGAGTTGCAGGGCCCACCCCAGCCCCATCGGAGGGCTGACAGCCCTGGCCGGCGGGCTCCGGTGCTAGGCTTCTCAAGCAGAAGTGTTTGGGTCAGTGCGGTCCTGTCATCAGTTATGGCCCACGGCTGGGCAGCTGGTCATCCATCATGTCTTCCTGAGTCCCCTGGAGCTGAATCACTGGGACCCTGCAGCCTATTCCTCTAGCTTTGGGTCTGAGATTTCATGGTCAGAGTGAAAAGGCATCTGTTCTTCCCTCTGTTTTGAAATTTCTTTGTATCTAAATTGTTACTATTTCTTTGGCTGTAGCCTTGTGAGCATTTAATGTCAATACTGGGACTTTGGGATTCAGGAAAGTCCTTTAGTTTCATTTCAATTTCTTTTTCTGCTATTATTACATTCAGGAAAAAATAATTTAACACTGCATATCAAAAAGTCAGAATACAATGATCTTGTTTTTTTCTTTCTTTTTTTTTGTTTTTTTCTTTTTAATAGAATTTTCTTTCTATCGGTTGATCTCCCATCTATTAGTACCTAACCTTAGAAAGATGTCTGGAGTGATCTCCATCAAAGGTTAACTGTGGTTTTTTCTGGATGGTGGGACTTGGGGTTAAGTTTGGCATTTTTCCTTTGTACCTTCTTATAAAGACGGTCATAATTTTCTTAAGAGAGAAGGAGATGTATAGAAGCTCTGAACTAAAGAGAAGACCCTAAAGATGTTCAAATCCAGGTGAAGAAGTAGAGGCTCAGAGGGGGAAATGGGTTTTATAACAGGTCACAGTAATCTGACTGTTGAAGCAAGACCAGAACCAAGATATAGATCTCACACTGTTTTCCTCCAGTATGCATTCATTCATCAAAAATAGAGTGAACCAAAAAAACATAAAAAACAAAAATTTAGCAAACATACTTGGAAATAAGATGAATCCAAGGTACTCCCTGCCTTCATGTAGACAGAAGGTGGAAATCAAGGCTTGGGTTGTCATCAATGAACTTGTGGAGGACCAAGAACATAATGTTCTAGGGGGATGTGAGAGCATAAAGGAGGTAGAATAAAGCCAAGGCAGGAGAGGAGACAGGGCTTCCAGGAAGACTTCCTGGAGGAGAAGGTATTAGCTGGTGGTTAGATACAAAGTGGACAGGGAGGGGGTCTCAGGCAAGAGCAACGAGAGCCCATCCGTGGATGCAGGACAAAACAGGAGCCATTTGTCTGCTGATGACTCAGTACCAAGAGGTTAAAACACAGTTGAGAACTGGAGGTAAGGCCTGGGGGAGGCATCAGGCTGGAGGGGTTGCCGGGGCAAGTCAAAGCTAAGCTCCCTAGAATCTGCCTGGAAACCCCATGAGACTACAGACCTGGTCTCTGTTATTCACTGTAGCATCCAAGCACCTATGATCGATGCTCAGTAGATGTTTGCTACACAAATGTCTCAGCTGGGATGGCATTCCCTCCAGGAAGCCTGCTCCAGCTTCCTCCTCACCCCAATGCCAAAATTGACCTCTCCCTTACTTCTGTTTCCTAGACCTTTGCTCATTCACTTTAGCAACTATAATAATCTGTCTGGTAGAGGATATCTTTTTTTTTTCATGTCAGTCTTCCTCCTTTAGACTATGAACTTGAAAAAGGAAAGAAGCACTGGTTCTTTTCCATGTCACCCCAGAGTGTCTGGTACACAGGAGGAACTCAGCAGAGGCTTGATTAAAAGACATCTATTAGGCTCCCCTTAGTCCAAGTCTTCTCCCTAGATCCCACCAATTTATGAGGAGCCTTTCATTACACCTGGACACAATATCTAAAATTCTAAACATCTAAAGGACTTTAGGTCTAGACTAGGGTCTGCAGGAAGGATTCTTCTGGGCTAGAGAGGACCATAGTGGATCTCTATTGGTTATTCTGGTTCAGGAATCATTATCCCTTCTTTCAGTTACAAACACTTTTGTTTTCCTTTGATTACTACTCACTGAATGCAGTTTTGGTGGGAATGTCTCTGGCAAAGTGATCCATCCAATCCTCAAATACTAACATTTTGCCAGAACACATGGGGCTTCCTCAGTTGCTCAGCAGGTAAAGAATTCGCCTGCAATGCAGGAGTCACAGGAGACAACGGTTTGATCCCTGGGTCAGGAAGATCCCCTGGAGGAGGACATGGCAACTCACTCTAGTATTCTTGCCTGGAGAATTCCACAGACAGAGGAGCCTGGTGGGCTGCGGACCATGCGGCTACAAAAGAGTTGGACTGAAGCGGTTTAGCACATGTGCCCTCCAGAACACAGGCTTCCCTGTCCTTCACTATCTCCTGGACTTTGCTATTCTAATTTCATAATCTTTAAAAAGTCCAGAATAAAAACATCTGTAAGAATTAGTATAGATGAGTGGCTGGATGAGTGATGAGTGGCTGGACGAGTGAGTAGTCCTTAATAGATATTGTGTTCGAGATTCTATGGTTTTCAAGCAATTCTACTCCAGTGTATCAGCCCAAGAGAAGTGAAAATATATGGATTTGGGCTTGTGCACCAGTTACTGAGCAACCTGACACATAACATCCAGATGTTGGAAACACCCCAAAGTCAATCAACTGTTGAACAGATAAACTCTGTTACATCCATAAAATGTGAAACTACTTAGCAATAAAAAGGGACAAACTACTGTTGCACACACACGGTTGAAGTTGGAATGCACTCTGCCAGGTAAAAAAAACAAACACAAAACAGTATCTATTGCACAATTCCATTTCCATAAAATTCTATAAAAGACAAATAGTCTGTAGTGACAGAAAGCAGATCCTTGAGGCTGAGTGAGGAGGATTGACTGGGAAGAGATACAAGGAAATACCTGAGGGTGATGGAAATGTTCTGTATCTTGATTGTACAAGTATATACATTTGATAGACATTCATAGGCAGTGCACTTAAAATGTGAGCATTCTACGTTATGTGGATTACAACTCAATGAAGTCGATTTTTTAAATGTTGGGATATTAAGTCAATAGAACAGCCAAGACTCTTCCTCCGTCATGGTGGCACAATTGCAAACCCTATTCCTCTCACAGTGGGTTACGCTCCTTTAAAATGATGCTATTCCTTTTCCTACAGATGGCTTGAAAAGATCTAATAAAATCATACATTGAAAATCATAAGAACAAGGGACTTCCCTGGTGGTCCAGTTGGCTAAGACTCCAAGCTCCCAAAGCAGGGGACCCGGGGTTCCCTCTCTGGTCAGGCAATTGGATCCCACATGCCACAACTAAGAGTTCACTTGTTGCAGCTGAAGTTCCTGTATGCCAGCAACAAAGATCGAAGGTCCTGCGTGCTGCCGCTAAGGCCCAGTGCAGCCACTAAATAAATGAAACTAAATATCAAAAGAGTAACAACAACAAAACCAATAGTAATGAGAAGGAGGAGAATGAAAGGGGCATTTACTGAAGATTCCAAATGGCCTAGGACCTTCAACAGCTCTGTAAGGTATGAACTATCATGAATCTCATTTTACAGACAGGAAAACTGAGGTACTGAGAACTTAAGTGACTTAAGTTCACAAAGAAAGCAAGAGGGCTAGAGTTCAATGCAGATAATCTGAGGATAGAAGCACACTTTTAAAAAGCTCCAACATTTGCAGGCTACAGAGTTCTGTATGAACTGTAAAATGTATAACTGTCTTTAATGTTTTCACCCAGAGGAAAAATGAGCAATGGGAAATACGAGCTTTAAGGCAAGCAAGGAATAAGAGGACCCTCATACCTTGCAGATAACAGCTGTCATACTCACAGGGCCCTTCATATGTTGAGAATGGACAAGAGTACCTTCTGCTTTTTCCCCAACATTCTTTATAGTGAAATTCTCGTACAGTGAAATTCACATTTACTTTATATCTGCCACTGACATTACCACAAAACCAATTAACAAATTAACAAAAGAGATCAACATTTGGGCAATGAGTAATGGCTGTTTCTCTCTCTCATGGTGCCTAAGGGTAGACAAAATAAATGAAATTGAAGGATGACTCTGATTACCTGGACAGAAACATGAATAATTATGAGGCCATCAACAGCCCTTGGGCTGCCATCCATTGGAAAGTCAGTTCTTGGTACTAACCCAGCAGATCTGTGCAGCCAGTATGGCCAGACTGGTCTTGAGTCTGGAGGTGACCATCTCCTCCTCTGAGGCCAAGGAACTGATGGCATTACTTGGTATGGCACAGGAGAAGTGGGCACATAGCAGAAAGAGAGATGTCCAAAGGCATGGGATGTATCATGGGCTGAAGACTGAGCCTCCTCCAGCTTTATCCCTTGGTACTCAGCTCATCAATTATCCCCAAGAGCAGCTGATGGAAGAAAAGCTCATCATGGGAATTGGAGCTGGGTCAGAGTTATAAAGCCTGGTCATATGTACTGGGTATAAAGTTCTGGATTCAGATTGCCCACACTCAAGTCCTGACTTGATCAATCCTAAAAGCTGACTCTAGGAAAACAGGTTAAGCCCAAAACAGTTTCCTCATCTGTATTGTCTGAGATTTAAATAAAGAGTGCTTAGCAGTGTCTGGTACATAGTGAAAACTCAGAAAGTATTAGTTTTGATGCCATAACCATAGAAATTGGTACAATTCTGAGATGCAACTTTTTCACATTTTGAAGTTCTGAATGCATCTTAAAATTTATGTGTTTTCTATAAATACAAAATTATTCAAAGACTTCAAATAGCCAAAGAAATCTTGAGGAAAAAAACACAGCTGGAGGTCACACTCCTTGACTTCTGACTTACTATATAGCTACAGTGGTCAAAACAGCATAGAGCTGGCACAAAATTGGGCTCACTCATGACCCACTCTTTGCAACTCAATGGACTGTAGCCCACAAGGCTTCTTTGTCCATGAAATTTTCTAGGCAAGAATACTGGAGTGGGTTGCCGTTTCCTACTCCAAGGGCTCTTCCTGACCCAGGGATAGACTTTGCATCTCCTGCATTGGAGCCCAGGAATAAACCCATCACTTATGGTCAATGAATCCAGTGGTCCCTAACCTTTTTGGTACCAGGGACTGGTTTCATGGGAGACCGTTTTTCCACAGACAAGGGCCAGGCCAGAGGGAAGTTGAGGTGGATGTGGATGGTTCGGGCAGTAATGCAAGCGATGGGGAAGGGTAATTAAGAGTCACTCATTTGCCACCACTCACCTCCTACTGTGTGGCCGGATTCCTACCAGGCTGTATACTGGTACCAGTCTGAGACCAGGGGGTTGAATTGATTTATGCCAACAACAGATAATGGAGAAAAGGTAGTCTTTTCAAGTGATGCTAGGGAAACTGAACAGTTACACATAGAAGAATGAAATTAGAACATTTTCTCAAACCGTATACAAAAACTAAACTCAAAATGGACCGAAACATAAGACCAGAAACCATACACTTCTAGAAGACATAACATAGGCAGAACACTCTTTGACATAAATCACAGCAATATTTTTTAGGGTCTGTCTCCTGAGGCAAAGGAAACAAAAGCAAGAATAAACAAGTGGAGCCTAATGAAATAGAAATGATTTTACACAGCAAAGGAAACTATCAACAAAACAAAAAAGCATCCTACTGAATGGGAGAAATGATATGATTGATAAGGGGTTAATATCCACAAGGTATAAACAGCTCATACAATTCATTGCCAAAACTCTCCCTGAACAACCTGATTAAAAATTGGGCAGAAGACCTGCACAGACATTTTTCAAAGACACACAGATGGTCAACAGGCATATGAAAAGATGTTCAACATCATTAACCATCAGAGAAATGCAAATTAAAACCACAATGTGATGTCACCTCACACCTGTCAGAATGGCTGTCATCAAAAAACACAAATTACAAATGCTGGTGAAAATGTGGTGAAAAGGGAACCCTTGTACACTTGCATTCAGCCACTGTGGGAAACAATATGGACATTCCCAGAAATACTAAGAATTGTTGTGTGATCTAGCAATTCCACTCCTGGGTAAATATCTGAAGAAAATGAAAACACTAGTTTGAAAAGATACGTAGTTCATGGCAGCATTATTTACGATAACCAAGATATGGAAGCCAGATAAGTGTCTGTCAACAGAGGAATGGATGAAATAATTTTCCATGGCATGTGCCAGTCATAAACAAGAATGAAATTCTGCCAATGAATATAACAAAACATAAACAGACTCACAGATATAGAGAACAAACTAGTGGTTATCAGTAGGGAGAGAGAGGGAGTAAGTGGCAAGATAGGGATCAAGGATAAAGAGGTACAAGCTATTTTATACATAAAATAAATAGGCTACAAGATATATTGTATAGCACAGAGAATAAAGCCAATAGCTCGTAATAACTTTAAACAGAGGATAATCTATGAAAACATTGAAGCACTACTTGTACACCTGAAACTAATAAAACTCTGTAACTAAGCTGCTGCTGCTGCTAAGTCGCTTTAGTCGTGTCTGACTCTGTGCGACCCCACAGACGGCAGTCCACCAGGCTCCCCGTCCCTGGGATTCTCCAGGCAAGAACACTGGATTGGGTTGCCATTTCCTTCTCCAATGCATGAAAGTGAAAAGTGAAAGTGAAGTCGCTCAGTCGTGTCTGACTCTTAGCGACCCCATGGACTGCAGCCCACCAGGCTCCTCCGTCCAGGGGATTTTCCAGGCAAGAGTACTGGATGGGGTGCCACTGCCTTCTCCGGTAACTAAGTATTCAGTTCAGTTCAGTTCAGTTGCTCAGTCTTGTCTGACTCTTTGCGACCCCATGAATTGCAGCACACCAGGCCTCCCTGTCCATCACCAACTCCTGGAGTTTACTCAAACCCATGTCCATCGAGCCGGTGATGCCATCCAACCATCTCATCCTCTGTCGTCCCTTCTCCTCCTGCCCCCAATCCCTCCCAGCATCAGGGTCTTTTCCAATGAGTCAACTCTTCGCATGAGGAGGCCAAAGTATTGGAGTTTCAGCTTCAACATCAGTCCTTCCAATGAACACCCAGGACTGATCTCCTTTAGATGGACTGGTTGGATCTCCTTGCAGTCCAAGGGACTCTCAAGAGTCTTCTCCAACACCACAGTTCAAAAGCATCAATTTTTCGGCACTCAGCTTTCTTCACAGTCCAACTCTCACATCCATACACGACCACTGGAAAAACCATAGTCTTGACTAGACGGATCTTTGTTGGCAAAGTAATATCTCTGCTTTTTAATATGCTATCTAGGTTGGTCATAACTTTCCTTCCAAGGAGTAACCGTCTTTTAATTTCATGGCTGCAATCACCATCTGCAGTGATTTTGGAGCCCCCAAAGATAAAGTCTGACACTGTTTCCACTGTTTCCCCACCTATTTGCCATGAAGTGATGGGACCGGATGCCATGATCTTTAGTTTTCTGAATGTTGAGCTTTAAGCCAACTTTTTCACTCTCCTCCTTCACTTTCATCAAGAGAGTTTTTAGTTCCTCTTCACTTTCTGCCATAAGGGTGGTGTCATCTGCATATCTGAGGTTATTGATATTTCTCCCGGCAATCTTGATTCCAGCTTGTGCTTCTTCCAACCCAGCGTTTCTCATGATGTACTCTGCACATAAGTTGAACAAGCAGGGTGACAATGGGGCTCAAATATATGCTATAGATGAGGATACGATGGCAGGTTGTTGCTCAATGAATGGAACAGTGGCTTTTGCCAATCCTTCATATACACATGCACTTCTCACCACAGGACCTTTATATATGCTGTTCTTTCAAGTTCCCCACTCTACTTTCTTCATCTACTTAATAACTTATCATTCTTTAGTCCCCAGAATTAACACGATTTCCTTAGGAAGGTCCTCCCAACTTACCTGTTTAGATTAAAACTTTCTAATATTACCTGATACTTCATTATAGACCCAGTCATAGTTGCAGTTGTGTGTACACTACACAAAATGTGGTTACTCTCTGTCCCTTTCAATAGACTCAAAGCTCCATGAGAGGAAAAGACTGTATCTTGTCTTACTCACCCATGTTTCTGTTCATCATGGTGTCTGGCACAGAGCAGGAGGAGAAGGTGTATCCTTTATGAGAATAAATAAATAAATGAATGTGTTCTGGAGACATCATGGATCCAGTTTGGAGAGTCTGGCATCTCAATTTTTGTGTTGTGTTGGTCGCTCAGTCATTTCCTACTCTTTGGGACCCCCATGGACTGTAGCCTGTCAATCTCCTCTGTCCATGGGATTCTCCAGGCAAGAACACTGAAGTGGGTTGCCATGCCCTTCTCCAGGGGATCTTCCCAACCCAGGGATCAAACCCAGGTCTCCTGCATTGCAGGCAAATTCTTTACTATCTGAGCCACTGGGGAAGCATACATTTGAATGAAAATTAAATTGCACTAAAAACTAAGCTCCATGAGGACAGGAGTCTTGTCTGCTTTGATCTGTGGTGATCAAGCACGCACATGTTTCAAATAATAATTATTTCTGTCCTTGCCACATCTCATCTCTACTATCTTTGAGAGTCATGAAAGCAGGTATTATATCCTGGCCCCTTGTAGGACAGTAAGTCATAAATCTGCAGCCAAAGCTCAGACTGGTTTTGCAAGCTTCAGCTCAGAGAGTCCATCTCTCACTGATATTGCATCTTAAATTAGACAGTGCTACGTGGTGTCCCCACAGACAATTTAACATGTAGGTAATATTCAAAGTTGGACTCACTGTCCCCCTAAATCCTCACAGATCAAGCTCATTGAACAATGAATAAATGCAGGTTCCTTTAGTACCCAGGATCTCCCTCTGTGTCACAGTTTACCAGAAAGTTTACTTCATCCTCACATGGTGTTATCATAGTGGCAGAGAATAAAGTGTCCAGGTGGCATGGAGAGGTGAAAAGAATATGGACTGGGTGATAAACTAGTTTGGGTTCAAGTTCCAACTCTATTGAACACTATCAAACAGCAGGGACTTCCCTGGTGGTTCTGTTGTTAAGAATCTGCCTGCCAAAGCAGGGGACTTGGGTTCGATCCCTGGTCCAGGAGGACTCCACATGCCACAGGGCAACTAAGCCTGTGTGCCAACTACTGAGCCTACAGGACTAGAGTCTGTGCTTCACAACCGGAGAAGCCAGCGCAATGAGAAACCCGAGCACCGCAAGGAAAAGCAGCGCCTACTCGGAGCAACTAAGGAAAGCTCGCAAAACAACGCAGACCCCAGTGCAGCCAAAAATAAAGGAAAAAATTTAAAAAGAGTATATCCTAATTACTTTTAAAAAAAGAAACGAAGGGAAAGTGGATTGCCAAGCAGTACGTATGATGTTAAGAACTTTTAACATAAGATGTCATTCAATTTGTAATAAATCTACAGAGTACTAAAACACCATTTGGATAATTAGAAATGGAGATTCAGAAAGTGAAATAGCTTCCTCAAGGTCATGCAGTTGTTCAGTGGCAGAGATTGGAACCCAGACCTCTCTGACTTCAAAGTGAAGCATTTTCCTTTCCAGAGGTTGCCAAACTTTTTGGCACCAGGGGCCAGTTTCATGGAAGGCAATTTTTCCATAGACCGGGGTGGGGGGTTGGTTTTGGGATGATTCAAGTGCATTACATTTATTGTGCACTTTATTTCTATTATTATTACATCAGCTCCACCCCAGATCATCAGTCATTAGATCCCGGAGGTGGGGGACTCCTGCTTTATACCATCTTACGTTATGCCTGGGCTGTGTGATCTTAAGCAAGTTGTTTCACCTCTCTGATCCTGCTGATCTATAACTGAGATGATTACCTACCCCCAAAATCTGCCCCAAGGATCCAGTGATAATGCCTATGTAAGGCAATATATAAATGCCAGCTATCACCGTGCCCAGTATCCACAAACAGGTAGATCAGAAGGAATAAATTCTTTGTTAGTCTGTTTAAGGCAGAAGAGAGCTCTTATTATTCCTAAAAGAGTTCTCACAGCTGGAGAAGCAGCAATATAATTCCTGCAATAAAAGTGGAAGTGGGGGAATCGAAAGGCAACACAACTCTCCTCCAAGCCAGCCTGTTTTTATTTTTTACCAGAATACAATTTCAGATTCGATTGCTTATTCTTCGTCTGAAGAATGAGCCTTTATCGCCCAGCTGTTGGGAACAAGAACAGAGCAGTTAAACACTGCTCCACGCCCTGGCCCTGCGCCAGCTGCCTGCCCTGTGGAGGACTCGGCACGCGTGCTCACAGGAGCAATGCTGCTTCCTCTAATCAATTGCCTGGTGGTGCTCCCTGCCTGTCACCCCAGCCCCACCTTCCCCTGTACTGGCCCCAGAACCCGTGAGAACATGTTGTCTACTCTCTGCGCTGTCACCTGTTAAAATGGTCCATCACAGCTGCTAGGTGAACAGTTGGTGTGACATCCTGGCTGGCCCCAAGTAACAATGCTTTTGCCAGGACTCCATCCCCCGACTGACTCAGCTTACCTGTTCGCTGCGATTTGCTTCTGGATAAGCTTTTCCTCCATGAGGAACCCGGGGATTGTTCATACTCATGGTGCTCAGAAACCTAGGCTCTGTTTGCAGTAGAGGGAAGAGAAGAGAGGAAGTAAACATGAAGAGAACAGAGGGGGAGAAGCCACAGCACTGCCCTCAAAGAGCCTGCAATTTGCAAGGAGATAGAAACGTGAACAGGTGAAAACAATGATGTCTTCTTCGACACTTGGGATGTGCCAGGCACTGCTCCATGTGTGTCAGATCACTGACCACACTTTAAACCTCACAATAATTCCAAGAGGAAGGTACTAACACTGTCCCCCATTTCATAGATGAGAACACTGAGGCTAATGACCAAGATCATGGCTGGTAAGTGGTAGAAGAAGCATGGTGGGTTTCAGGAGTCTATGTTCTTCAGCACTGCATTATAGCTTCAAGCAAATGATTAGAATACAGTGTCGGCTTAATGAAAAGGAGTTTTAAAGATCATTCAGAGACATCACGGTGCCGACAAAGCTATGTACAGTGAAGTTCAGTTCAGTTCAGTCGCTCAGTCATATCCGACTCTTTACAATCCCATGAACTGCAGCACACCAGGCCTCCCTGTCCATCACCAACTCCCAGAGCTTGCTCAAACCCATGTCCATTGAGTCAGTGATGCCATCCAACCACCTCATCCTCTATCATCCCCTTCTCCCACTTTCAATCTTTCCCAGCATCAGGATCTTTCCCAAGGAGTCAGTTCTTCGCATCAGGTGGCCAAAGTATTGGGAGTTTCAGCTTCAGCATCAGTCCTTCCAATTGAACATTCGGGACTGATTTCCTTTAGGATGGACTTGTTTGATCTCTTCACAGTCCAAGGGACTCTCAAGAGTCTTCTCCAATACCACAGTTCAAAAGTATCAAATGTATAGTCAAAGCTATGGTTTTTCTAGTAGTCATGTATGGATGTAAGAGTTGCATCATAAAGAAGGCTGAGTGCTGAAGAATTGATGTTTTCAAATTGTGGTGCTGGAGAAGACTCTTGAGAGCCTTTTGTCTGTGGAAAGCTTTAGTCAAAGAACAAGTTTAATCAGAGAAGCGAGAACAGGTGGAAACAAAGGAAAACAGTCAAAGGAGACCAAATAATAATAATGTAGTCATTAAACATAGTTAGGGACCTTTAGTTCGTTCTCGGGGGTTATAGATAATATTCTGAGCCACATCCTGTGAGCTGTCTTATAGATACTAAAACACTAGGGTGAAGAATTTGACTACATGATGACCATGACATAAGCTGCCACAATTCCGAGAACTGGTCTCAAAGAAATGGGAACAAACAGGCCCTGGAACTGAAGATTAACTGTACCTAAAACAACCAAGATGATGCTGATCAGACCACCGATGCCCAATCTGAAGATGACTGTCAGAGCTGACTCTGCCGTTTCTGCAAGCAGCCCCCTCCTACTGTCTATAACAGCTCTTGCCCCACTGGTTGCCAGTGTGGGGAGTCGACCTCTGGACCTATGTCTGCCTGCCACCCCCGCCCCCAGTGGCCAGCATCTGAAATAAACTTTCCTTTCCACCAACCTGGCTTTTGAGCGGCAAGAAGCCGGACCCCACACACTCCTCCAGTAACAACACCATGGACAGAGGAACCACTGGGCCCTTCCAAGTCTGAAAAGTCCAATGAAATGGATTTCTGGGCATTTGCAAAGGATAGGAAGGCACTCACCATTGACAAGAAGTCTGGAGGGCATTTGAGCTTCTTCTACTTGGAGAAACCTCCTTGTCCTCCACTGAGAGTAGCTTGGTGGCACCGACCTGCCCCACCTCCCTGCAGCTGTGAAGGTGGCTGGGACTTGTCACAGAACTTCATTTCCTCAACTGTGTTTGGCCCAGGGATGGACTGTGCAGGCAAGAAGAAGCAACCAAGTTCTTCTGTCACATTAGACATATGGATGCCAGGTTAGAGAAGGGCCCTGCTAATGACCAGCATGCCCGACCTATGTAGAGAATGAACCTAAAAATGAAGCAACATCAAGGAAAACAGAACCAGAGATGGAGAATGACAGGGTCTTGATTATACAGCCAAGCCTATGGATATAGCTCAGCCTGAAGTCTATCAGATTTATCTGCAACTTACATACATCTCGTCCCAGCAGTGCTGACAAATTAGAATTGAATCTCATTGGCTTATTCCCTGTGATAGAGGATAAGATGATTGGGATGGCATCACTGACTCAATGGGCATGCATTCAAGCAAACTCCGGGAGAGAGTGAAGGACGGGGAAGCTTGGTATGCTGCAGTCCATGGGGTTGCAAATAGTCAGACGCAACTTGGCAACTGAACAACAACAACCCCTTCTGGAGTCAAGATCTAGGATGTGAGTTGGATCGCATCAGATTCACATAAACCTAGAGTAGGGATGGGTGGCTTCTAAGCAAAACCTAAGTCTTATTACCAAAGGAAAGAGAAATTATTTCTGGGAAGGCAAAAGATAACAGATGTACTTTACAACCTCTTGCAATACAAATGTTAAGATGACATCCATTTTTTCAAATGCATTGGTCCTAGAGCTGGGTTGTTTAGAGAATAATTCCACCAAGGCTAGGGCTCTTGGGGTGGGAGGTACCTGGAAAATGACCCTCTTCATTTCAATCTCTGTTCTTAACCCCATCTCTTGGTCACTCTGCCCTACCAAAAGCCATTGGGTCAGATAAAATCCCAAATTTTGTTTCTGTGAGCCAGAGACCTCTGCCTCCAAGTTCTCATGACTTCACCCTCACATTAGCATTCATGAACTCAAACTGTCAGGGAGTCTCGGGTAATTAGAAGCAATAAACAAATGCTAATTAGCACTCTGGCAGTACCCAGAGGATGCCACAGGCAGAGACCCAAGCCTTGTGTGTGTGTGTTTCCAGGATTCCTTAAATTCCCACAGCTAACATGCCTTTATGAAGCTTCTCGATGAAGAAAGAACTCAGAGACAGTGGAGCATTTGCTTCAAGGCATTGACCTTTCCGTATGATGCACTTAGACATCAACCTCAACTCTGCCGCTTACAAATGCTATCTATACCCATTGACAAGTTACTTTATCGCCGCAACTCTCAGTTTTCTCCTCCATAAAATGGAAATGATAATCATCTCTATTTAAACATCCTTTTATCACCGAGACAAGTGCTCAGGGCTGGTGCACTGGGAAGACCCAGAGGGATGGGATGGGGAGGGAAATGGGAGGGGGGATCGGGATGGGGAACACATGTAAATCCATGGCTGATTCATGTCAATGTATGGCAAAAATCACTACAATATTGTAAAGTAATTAGCCTCCAACTAATAAAAATAAATGAAAAAAAATAAACATCGTTTTATCGTTGTTGTTGTTGTTCAGTCACCAAGTCGTGTCCGACTCTTTGTGACCCCATGGACTGTAGCACCCCCTGTCCATCACCATCTCCCGGAGTTTGCTCAAGTTCATGTCCATTGAATCGGTGATGCCATCCAGCCATCTCATCCTCCACTGCCCTTTTTTCCTACTGCCTTCAATTTTTCCCAGAATCAGGGTCTTTTCCAAGGAGTCAACTCTTCACATCAGCTTCAGCACCAGTCCTTCCAAAGAGTATTCAGGGTTGATTTCCTTTAGGATTAATTGGTTTGATCTCCTTGCACTCCCAAGGATCTCAAGAGTCTTCTCCAGCATCACAGTCTGAAGGCATCAGTTCTTTGGCACTCAGCCTTCATTGCCCAAATCTCACATCCGCACATGACTACTGGAAAGACCCTTGACTGTATGAACCTTTGTAGGCAAAGTGATGTCTTTGCTTTTTAACACACTGTCAAGGTTTTGTCATAGCTTTCCTGCCAAGAAGCAATCATCTTCTGTTTTTATTATGTGAATGAAATAATGAATGCAATATGCAACGTACTTGGCACATAATAAGTGTTCAATAAATAAGTTTTGTATGTGTAATACATACAGGAGAAATACAGGAGGTCAAACGTGAAAATCGGGGTACAGATTCCTCTTGGTCCCCTCCGTTCCCATCCCCACTGTTTGGCATGGAGCAGTCACACCTTGTGTGTGGACCAGTGCAATATTTTCCTGTCTGGCTGTGGTTCCTTCCCCCTCTTCTCCCTCCACATCATTCCGTGTTAGTTTCCAAGGATTGCAGTAACAAATTGGCACAAAATCACAGGCTTCAAAGGACATAAATGTATTGTCTCGTGGCTCTGGAGGTGAGAAGTGTGAAACATGTTGCTGGCAGGACTGGTTGCCCTGGAGGTTCTGAGGGATAATCCACCCAAGCTGCTTGCCTGGCTCTGGGGGTCACTGGCAAGCCTGGGGGTCCTGGCTTGTAGATGCATCTTCCATTTCTGCCCCCGTCTTCACACGGCCTCCCCCTCTCCTTCTTGTGTCTTCTCCTCGTCTGTCTGGCTCATCTCCCTCTAGGCTTTGCCCTTGTAAGGACCCCTGTCGTTGGATTTAGGTCCTACCCCGGTAATCCAGGGTGATCTCATCTTGAGATCTTTTCTTTTTTAATCAGTTGCTTTGGATGGCATCACTGACTCAGTGATGGACATGAGTGTGGGCCAACTCCTGGAAATAGTGAAGGACAGGGAAGTCTGGTGTGCTGTGGTCCATGGGGTCACAAAGAGTGGGATACAACTGAGCCACTGAACAACAACGGAAAGCAACATCGTTGCTCTACAATGTCGTATTGGTTTCTGCTGTGGAGTGAAATGAAGCAGTTGTATGTATACATGTAACCCTTCTTTTTTTTTTGGATTTTTCTGCCTGCCCCTTTGTAGTCTATGCACCAAAGGAGAGCTTCTCAATCTACCTCTCCCCACAAAGCCTTTGGCATTCCTCTCCTGCCGCATCATCATCTCTCTCTTCCTAATTCTGGGTGGCTTCCTTTTCTACCCACCCCCCCCACCGCTCCCCTTACAGCAGTAACTGATTTATTTGGGAGGCAGAAGTGTGGTACCACCCAGGGGTAAAGAAGGACTCAGGATTAGACCACTTGGGTCCACCCTAGCTCCTCTCTTTACTCTTAGTGTGACCCTGGGCAGCTCAACTTCCAAAGCTCAATTAGAAACATGTAGAAGAATCTACTCATAGGGTTGCATGGTCAAAGTGCTAGTTTTTGTAACATGGGGACAGGATCTGGTTCACAGCAAGTGTCCAATGCATGCCTATTTTGTATGAGCCTGGATAAGCTGGCTTATTTTGCAATAATAAACAGCCCCGAAATGAGAGTAACTCTGGGGCTTAAAACAAATATTTCTTTCTCCCACATGCTGCATGCCCACTGAAAGGTAGCAGAAGGGTTCTGTGCATTTTAATCACTTAGGGTCCCAGACTGATGAGCAAGCATCACATTGAAGAGAGCAGGAGGTCTCACCGGGCAAATGATTGGCCCAGGTCAGACGTGAAATGCGACACACATGCTCCTAACTCATTGGCCAGAAAGAGTCACATGATCCCACTGGGAGGTCAGGAGAAAAGCTCCCAGGAAGTTTAAGGGGGGAGAGACCCACCTGTGGGTGCTCATCTGTTCTGCTATGAACAGAACCTCATTTCACCTTGAGGAAGGATACGTTTTCATCATCTTTTATTGTCAACAGCACCAGATCACGGCACCCAGTGCAAAGTAGGGGCTTCGCTGGTGGCTCAGATGGTAAAGAATCTGCCTGCAATGCGGGAGACCTGGGTTCAATCCCTGGATTGGGAAGATCCCCTGGAGGAGGGAATGGCAACCCACTCCAGTATTCTTGCCTGGAGAATCCCCTTGGACAGAGGAGCCTGGCGGGCCACTAAGAGTCAGACACAGCTGAATGACTAAGCACAGCACAGCAGTGTGAGGTAGAATTTAAGAACTATATGTTGGAAAGCCTAGTTTAAAAATAGGACAGTTTCAAAGCACCAAAAAAAAAAAAAAAATGATCCTCTTTGTAATATAATCCGAGGAGACAAATTCCCATCCACACTCAAATATTTTCCCTGTTCACCTGTTACCATGTCTCATATTTCTGCTGTTAACTTGATCCATTACAGTCTTTGGAGGAGCGTTTGTAACAGCCCAAGAAGCAGAAGGCAGTTCGCTGTGTGCTCCAAGGCATCAGACCACCTGGACAGGGTACGATATTCACTAGGGCACTGTTTACTCGCTGAGTAAATTTAACCAGCATTTTCTCAGCTAAGTGCCAGGCAGTATGCTCAAAGCTTAGTTGGTTCTAACACGGACACAGTCCACAAAGAACTCACCATTTAGGAATCTCAGCATGGCAGGCAGAGCCTAGAGAATGTAACACAAGATGGATACTTTAAAAAAAAAAAAAGCAAAACTAGGTGGTCATATACTGGTCTTCCCTGGTGGTTCAGTTGGTAAAGAATCCACCTGCAGATGCAGGAGACCCGGGTTCGATCCCTGGTGGGGAAGATCCCTTGGAAAAGGACAGGGCAACCCACTCTATTTCCTTCTCCAGGGGATCTTCCCCACCCAGGGATCGAACCCATGTCTCTTATGTCTCCTGCATTGGCAGGAAGGTTCTTTACCACTGATGCTGCTTGGGAAGCCCACAGTCACCATCACAGTCATATATTAATTTTATTTTGCAGATTTTCTTTTATTTTCAAAATGTCAACAAAATAATTAAATGTGAATTTTAAATCTTAACATGTTACTTTTACTTGAATTAGATACTAATTTCTCTGCTTTAGTCAGACTGAGGTTCTTGAGAAGATGGATACTTTTGAAGTAGGAAATAATACTTTTGTTGTTTAGTCACTCAATCATATCCGACCCTTTGTGATCCCATGGTGTGCAACATGCCAGGCTTCCCTGTCCTTCACCATCTCCCAGAGTTTGCTCAAACTCATGTCCATTGAGTCAGTGATACCATCCAACCATCTCTTCCTCTGTCGTCCCCTTCTCCTTCTCCCTTCAATATTTCCCAGCATCAGGGACTTTTCCAGTGAGTTGGATCCTAGCATCAGGTGGCCAAACTATTGGAGCTTCAGCTTCAGCTTCAGTTCTTCCAATGAATATTCAGGGTTGATTTCCTTTAGGATTGACTGGTTGGATCTCCTTGCATTCCAAGGGACTCTCAAGAGTTTTCTCCAACACCACAGTTCCAAAGCATCAATTCTTTGGCACTCAGCCTTCTTTAGGGTCCAACTCTCACATCCCTATGTGACTACTAGAAAAACCATGGCTTTGACTATATGCCATGGGCAGATAATTATTAGTGGGCAGAGGTAATATGGACCACTAATAATTATAAAATGCTTTCTGGGTACTTGGCTGAGCAAACACAGGTTCAGAAGATTTGACCCTCTAAGCAGCTCTAGGAGAATAGAGACTAGCATTTCTTTTTACAGTGGGCAGATGGAAAAGGATTTCCATTGCTTTTTCTCCGGATGGGTCTTTGTGGATGTTAGTATATCACCAGGACTCAAAGATGTGGAGTAAGAAGACAGAGACAAGGACAGCCCGAGAGTTTTCCAGAGGCTGGTTCTGTGAGTAAGCCCGCCTCTGTCACTCACTGGCAGTGTGACCTTGGAAGATGGCTTAACCTCTCTGTGCTCCAGAGCCTTGACTTGTTAATGTGGCTCCCGAGACCTCATCTGAGGGGCCTGGTTTAGGTGAGTCCCCAGGCATCACGCTCCATCTCCTTTTGCTCCCTTTTCTCTAAGTAGGAAGAGTAGCAGCCAGGCCTAGGAAAGAACTGATGCTTTCGAACTGTGGTGCTGGAGAAGACTCTTGAGAGTCCCTTGCAAATCAAAGCAATCAAACCAGTCCATCCTAAAGGAAATCAACCCTGAATATTCACTGGAAGGACTGAAGCTGAAGTTCCAATATTTTGGCCACCTGATGTGAAGAGCCGACTCATTGGAAAAGATCCTGATGCTGGGAAAGATTGAAGGCAGGAGGAGAAGGGGACGACAGAGGATTAGATGGTTGGATGGCATCACCGACTCGATGGACATGAATTTGAGCAAACTCTGGGAGACAGTGAAGGACAGAGAAGTCTGGCATGCCACAATCAATGGGGTTGCAAAGAGCTGGACGTGACTGAACTAATGAACAACCACAGCCAGAGTACCGCAACTCCGAGCAGGCTCCCAGCTGAAAACTAAGACAATTCTGAATGAAAGAAATTTCTTTGAGTGGAAATTTTTAAAAATTTATTTTTAAGACAATTTTCAAATAAGTTGAAGCAATTATTTTCAGAGCCAACCAACAGCACCAACTAGGACTGGGAAGAGAAGAGAGAAACTTTTGGAAAATGCAGCAATTAAACTCCATTAAAAGCCGGCATGCGCATTTTTCAAATGTGGAGAAAGTAAGTCCAAGAGTGGATTTGTGAGCAAGGCTCCAGCATCTTGGGGTGTTGGAATGAAAACCCTGCGAAGGGCAGAGAATGTGCTCAGCAGCACAGAACAATCTCGCCTAGAGCAACACACAGCTCTGTACGCGATTGTTTGGGACTTGGCAGCAAAGACCAGTGGAAACAATCCTTTGGAAAGAGAGAGGATCAGCAAGACACGTGGAAAAATATAGACAAAAGAAGAGAGCAAATGGGACAAGAGGAAGACGGTGGGGAAGGGGCCAGATTTTTTTTTTTCCTGCCTCATATGGCTTTGGTGGTTTGTGGTAAATGAGTTTCTAATGATGTTTTTAAAAAGCAGGTCTTATTTACTGGGGCTGACGCAATGCCTGCTGCTTCTTGGGTTGTGTGCTGGGGAAAACAGAGGAGGGAGGTGGGAGATGGTGTGAACCCAGAGATGTTGGTGTCTTAGTCCCCCTGGGTAGGAACCCAGGTCATCGCTTCCCCTTCCCTATTCCCTGCACTGGCCTCGGCTGTATGCCAGCAATTCTGACCTCAGAGGGTCGTGGTCCTCTGTGGGAGGGAGACACAATCAGGTTGTGAAACTCCTGTGTACAGAACAGACTTTTGGACTATGTGGGAGAAGGCAAGGGTGGGATGTTTCAAGAGAACAGCATCGAAACATGTATATTATCTATAGTGAAACAGATCACCAGCCCAGGTTGGATGCATGAGACAAGTGCTCGGGCCTGGTGCACTGGGAAGACCCAGAGGGATCGGGTAGTGAGGGAGGTGGGGGGGGGGGATCAGGATGGGGAATACATGTAAATCCATGGCTGATTCATGTCAATGTATGGCAAAAACCACTACAATATTGTAAAGTAATTAGCCTCCAACTAATAAAAATAAATGAAAAAAAAAAAAGTGTTTCTTTGGGTGCTCACTGTGAGCCAAGCAAGGTCTTTTTTGAATGAACCAACAGAAGAAGGAATGAATGAGTGAATGGAGCACTTAGTGCTCTGTGGGTCCAGCAAGAGAGCTGGACCCACAACTTTGGGTGGAGAGAAGGAAAGCCAAAAGACTTCCTGGAGGAGGTGATACAGGAGGAATCAGGAAAAGACGACTTAAAGGGGAAATCTGAGGCCAAAGGGAAGGCATGAGTTGAGTGCACAAGGGCTGTGAGAAGACTTCCTTTGTGGGCTGGTGGTGAAGCATCTGCCTTCCAAAACAGGGGGCATGGGTTTGACCAGAGAACTGAAATCACACAGTGGCCACAGGGCAACAAAGCCCGCACGTCACAAGTAGAGAAAGTCTGTGCATAGCAACGAAGAGCCTGCACAAGCAAAATGTAAAAATAACAAAAAAACACATTCTGGTCCTGAATTTCCGGTCATTGGGTTTAGAAGGAGGGTTATAGAGGCAGGTGTGGAAATGATAGGGCTTCCCTGGTGGTTCAGCAGTAAAGAATCTGCCATCAATGCAGAAGTCACAGGAGACACAGGTTTGATCCCTGTGTCGGGAAGACCCCCTGGAGGTGGGCATGGCAACCGACACCAGTATTCTTGCCTGGAGAATTCCAACGACAGAGGAGCCTGGTGGGCTGCAGTCCATGGGGTCAAAAAGAGTCAGACACGACTGATAACGACTAACACACACAGAGCAACTGTTGGTCATCTCAGCTGCAGTGGGGTGGGGGGAGTCGCCCTGGCATCCAGGGGCGGTGGGTCAGGGATGCTCCCCAGCCTCCTGCAGCGCACAAGACGGCTCTCCTCCCAAGCCCTGCTGCATGTTGACCTTCTGCGGACCACTTCCGTTTCCTCCTCACCATACCCCTATCAGGTGGAGCATTTATCCCCATTTCTCAGACAAGAAAAAGAAGGCTCTGAGTGCTTCAGTCACTTGCCTAAGATCACACAGCAGCTTTGAGGCAGAGTGGGGGCTGGCACCCGAGCAGCCCAGCTCCAGCTCCTTGCTGATAACCACAGGTGAAAAATCCATTGTCCTGACTGTAAAGTCTTCGGATGCTGTGTTACAGAGTTTGGGCTTGAACCTCTAATGCAACACATGAGTATTTTTCATCTACGGATTTTCCCCCTTCTCACTAGGGCACTTCCCCTCAAAGAACCAAGTACTGAAGGTGAAATAAAATTCCCATTTGTGAGCAGAGACGGAGCAGAGACAAAGGATCTGCCACTGCATACATTACACACCACTCCATCCCCTGCCTCATGTCAGGTGGACGCTAGCCTGTTACTAAATACACCTTTAAGAGCAATTGCCTGCTTTATTTGGAAAGAACCTTAGCATATAGTTAACGGAGGTCTGCCGGGATGGCTTCAGCTCTGCCCTGGTCTGCAGCAGGAATACCAAGCCCAGTGAGGTCTGTTACTCTGGAACTTCCTTAAAACTCTAATCATGTGCTCAGAGATTCATCTGCAGCTCTTCACGGAGACAAGGTATTCTCAGCACGCACCGCTCAGGACTGCTTTTCCTCCTAATGAAGTCATGCCAGCCGCTGCCCCTGAACTGCATGGGCCGCTGCAGCTCGGAGGAGAGGGAGCTGCCTCCGGCCTCAGGACGTGGGAGCCAAGCTCAGAGCATCTGCAAGCTGAAGGCTGGCAAACAGGAATTTGGGACCCTGATCACCCCTGTAGCGCTTAATTGGACCGCCAGCTTCAGAGCTGAACCATCTCAGGCTAATAATACCCCTGGACTTCACCAGAGCCTGGCGAGGCAGGCATTAACCCATCCGGGATACAGGTGGAGAAAATGATGCTCAGAGAATCCAAGGTGCAAACTGTGGAGCCGGAATGCAAACTTGGGCACTTTACTTAGCACAGGGTGTCATGAAGTAATAACTTTGCACTTATTTGTTCAACGATTTCAGACCAGAAGCCACTTTGTATCCTACAGAGCTCGGTGCCTTGACTCAGAAGAAAGACCGAGTTAGTCACACAAAGCCAACATCACAGACAAAATAGCCCCTGTGATGGATGCCCTTGACTGAATTCATTCATTTTTCTCTAAACAATTGTAATATGGTGTCCCTCTCTCTGAAACTCATTAAGAAGAACAGAAGCTCTGGAAAGAGTCCAGTTTGGGTTTGTATCCTGGCTCTGTTTCTCCCAGGCTGTGTCACACAGGGCAAGTGAGTTTGAATCTCTGAGCTTCTGTTTTGTTGACTATAAAATGGGGATAATAACATCCCCACTTGACGGAATTGCTTTGCCAGTAAATGAGCCCGGAAGGCAGGACATTTGGTTTAATAGCTTTTAATACACACATAAGGTGGTCATCTAATTCTCCAGTCATGTTTTTTAGGCTCTTCTTTCATACTCCTTTCAGCAGTAACAAGTTTTATTTTCTCTTTGATAGTTGAAGAAAGTTGGGCTCAGAGAGGTTAAGCAGTTTGCCTGAAGACACACAGCTGGAAGGTGGCATGGCCAGCATTTGAATGCAGAGCAGTCAAACTCCAAGTTTGTCTCTTTCTCAGGTCCCCCGCTGCCTTCTAGAAGGACTTGAGAATCTGGAATTTTGATTCCAAGTTAAGAATGTTTTGCAGGGAGGAAAGCAGAGGAGAACACTTTAAATGGATGGGAGGCAGAAGAGGAGAAATCCATTTTTTTGAAAGTGAGTGCTGCTGGGTCAGAGTCTGAAGAAAGCTGATTCTGCTCTGGGTCTGTTGTGTCTGGGGTTTTACTCTCTTGAAGCAGTGAGTGCATCAGAGCAAATTCCTTTTCTGATGGGAAAGGATTATAAAGCAAGAAAAAAAGGACCGGTGAGATGAAAACTGTAGTATGTATTTCCTGGAATGAACACTGATATGCAGCCTGGAGGAAAAACAGGCTGAGGTTTTAAATGGCTGGTCTATAGAAACTTGTACTCAGAATCATAAAGAACTCTTTCAAGTCAGTAACAAGAAGATAAACACCCTGATTTGGGGACTTCCCAGGTGGCTTGGTGGTAAATAACCCAGCTACCAGTGCAGGAGACACAGGTTGCATCTCTGGGTCGGGAAGATCCCCTGGAGAAGGGAATGGCAACCCACTCCAGTATTCTAGCCTGGGAAATCCCATGAACAGAGGAGCCTGGCAGACTATAGTCCATTAGTTCACACAAAGCGCTGGACTCGACTAAACAACAACAACAAACACCTTGATTAAAAAACTCTTATAAATCAATAGGAAGAAGATAAACAACTTGGTTTAAGAATTGGCAAAATATTTGAATAGACATTTCTCCAAAGATGACATACAGGTGGCCAATAAGCATGTCAAAAGATACTCAGCATCATCAGCCATCAGGAAATTGCAAATCAGAGCCATGACGAGATACACTTCATACGTATGAGGATGGCTGAAATAAAAAAGGTAGATAGTAACGAGTGTTGAAGAGGACCTGGAAAAACTGGAATCCCCATACATTGCCGGTAAGGATGTAAAATGATGCAACCACTTTGCAAAATAGTGTCACAGTTTCTTAAAATATAACATACAAGCATTGCCTTATAACCCAGAAATTTCACACTTTGGTGAATTGAAAACATGTTCATATGAAAACTTGTACATGAATATTCATAGCAACATTATTTCTACTTAATCAGAAGGTGAGAACAATCCAAATGTCCATCAGTGGAAGGAGAGATAAACAGAACATGGTCTAGCCATATGATGGAATATTATTCAGCTGTTGAAAGGAATAAAGTACTGATACTTGCTACAATATGGATGAACCTCAAAACATTTTTCCAGGTGAAAGAAGTCAGGCACAAAAGACCTTCTATTGCTTAATTCCACTTATATTAATTTTTCAGAAGAGGTAAATTTATGGGGACAAAAAGTTCATCAGTAGTTGCCTAATGGGTAGGGGTGATGAAGTGGGAGGTGGTGAATGGCCACAAATGGGTGTGAGGTTTCTTTTGGGGTGATGGAAATATTCTAAAATTAGAGTGTGGTTACAACTGCACATTTCTGTAAATATACTATCATTAACTTGTACACTCATAATGGATGAATGACATGGTACCTAAATTAAATATTAATGAAGCTATTAAAAAGAATGATTGGTCTATTGCTCCAGCCTGTGGGGGTCAACCATTGAACCCCAAGCAGTGTGACCCTCACTCTCTTGTACACTACACGACACAGCCTTCCTCCATTATGGGGGTAATCCTAAACTTACAAGGTCACAGACCTGTTTCTAACGGGGCCCAAAAACCCAACTTGGAAAAGACCAGGAATGAGTAGCCCGCATCTTTGTTGCCATGGAGGCAGCACTCTCAACAGCTCTGCATGCAGTGTCAGCCACCAGTCGACCTGGGCTCAAGGAGGGGACCCCCCTCCCTGATATCAGCTCCAGCGTGATCAAGTCAGCGGTACGTCCAGGTTGTCTGCTAGAGTTGTATCACGGTTCCCCCTGCCTGGCCAGCCATTCATCCAGAACAAACTTTTCAGGACCAAGCAGCCAACTAATTAATTGTTGCATCAATAAGACTCAGGCTTGTCTGTCTCATGATGAATTACATTGTTAAAATAAACTTAACAGCTGCATCAGAGAAAGAAAACAAGGGAAATCAATAGAGGAGAGTTTCCTCAGCCCGAGTCAGCACTTCTCATGGACCAGAGGTTGGTGGTGAGACAAGTATTTGTCACAAAGAAGAGATGATGTTTATTGGTGGCAAGACCATTGCTAGTTCACATGCAGGATTTTAAAACAAGAAAAGTGGGATACTGGAGACCCGCAAGCTGTTTAGAATGTGGTTGGCATAAAGCCCAGATTCTTGTGCCAAGAGTCGGGGAGACCTTAGTTCAAATACTAGCTGCACCACTTTCTAGCCATGGATCTCTGCAAATCATCTAACATGGACCTCAGTTTCCCTTATGTGCAAAATGGGGATAATAATAGGACCAAATCTTAGTGTTGGTAGGAAGATTAAATTGACTACATGGGGTAACATTACAGTTCTTGCTAAGTGTGAGTGTGTGTGCGCCAAGTTGCTTCAGTCGTGGCCAGCTCTGTGTGACCCCATGGACTGTAGCCCGCCTGGCTCCTCTGTCCATGGGATTTCCCAAGCAAGAATACTGGAGTGGGTTGCCATTTCCTTCTCCAGGGTATCTTCCCCACCCAGGAGTCGAACCCAGGTCTCCTGTATTGCAGGCAGATTCTTTACCGTTGGAACCACCAGGGAAGCAAAAGAAACCTAATTACTTCCCAAAGGCTGCTCATCCAAATACCATCATTTTGGGGGTTAGAACATTAACGTATGAATGACGCAAGGGGGGCCAAAATGTTCAGCCCATAATGATCAGTATATAGAATAGATCTACCACGTGCCACAAATTCATACATGCTGACCCATCCCATCCTCTTCCTACCCCTAACCTTGACCACCACGCACCTCTTCTCTATCCCTGTAGCTCTGTCTTTTGAAGAATGTCATAGAAATAGAATCATATAGTATGTAACATTCTGAAACTGACCAGCTGCATGTAGTTCACTTCTTTTTATTGCTGAGTGGTATCTCAGTCAATCTTAAGGGTTTCCCTTGAGGCTCAGAAGGTAAAGAATCTGCCTGAAATGCAGGAGATCCAGGTTCAATCCCCAGGTTGGGAAGATCCCCTGGAGAAGGGAATGGCAGCCCACTGCAGTATTCTTGCCTGGAGAATCCCCATGGACAGAGGAGCCTGCAGGCTGTAGTCCGTGGGGTCGCAAAGAGTCTGACACGACTGATCGGCTAAGCACAGCCACAGCACAAAGGAAGTCAACCCTTAATACTCATTGGGAGGACTGATGCTGAAGCTGAAGCTCCAGTATTTTGGCTACCTGATGCGAAGAGCCAACTCACTGGAAAAGTTCCTGATGCTGGGAAAGATTGAGGGCAGAAGGAGAAGAGGACGTCAGAGGATGATGGCTAGATGGCATCACTGATGCAATGGACATGAACTTGGGCAAACTTCAGGAGATGGTGAGGGACAGGGAGGCCTGGCATGCTGCAGTCCATGGAGTTTCAAAGAGTTGGACATGAGTGGGAAACTAAACAACAACAGTATCTCAGTATGTGTGGACGTACCACCCAGTCTATCTATTCATTCATTGAATGACATTCGCGATGTTTAGGTTTTGGTCATTAGAAACAGATCTCCACCAAACATTCCCGTGCAGATTTTCGTGTGAACCTAAGTTTACATTTCTCTAGGATAGGTACTCAGGAGTGGAAACTGGGTCATACGTTAAGTATGCATTTAAGTTTATTAAGATCTACCACTCCGTTTGCCAAATAACATTTCCATTTGTACTAGCAAGTATGAGAGTTATTATCAGTGTGTCTGAATCTAGCATTTGATATTGGCAATATTATTGGCTTTGGCCATCAGAATAGGCATTTACTGGCATCTCATCATGGTTTTAAGTTGAATTTCCTTAATGGCTAATGGTGTTAAATACCTTTTCACAGGCTTATTTTTCTTCCATTATTCTCTTTAGTAAAGTATCCATTCAAGTCTTTTGCCCATTTTGTAACTGGACTGTTTCTTTTCTTTTTTTTTTTTTTTTTTAATTAGTTGGAGGCTAATTACTTCACAACATTTCAGTGGGTTTTGTCATACATTGATATGAATCAGCCATAGAGTTACACGTATTCCCCATCCCGATCCCCCCTCCCACCTCCCTCTCCACCCGATTCCTCTGGGTCTTCCCAGTGCACCAGGCCCGAGCACTTGTCTCATGCATCCCACCTGGGCTGGTGATCTGTTTCACCATAGCTAACACACATGCTGTTCTTTCAAAACATCCCACCCTCACCTTCTCCCACAGAGTTCAAAAGTCTGTTCTGTACTTCTGTGTCTCTTTTTCTGAACTGGGCTGTTTCTTTGGCATCTGAGTTTGAGTTTTTTATATATTCTGGATACAGATCCTTTGTTGATCACATGATGGGCAAACCTTCACCCTGTCTGTAAGTTTGTATTTTCCTTCTCTTCACAGCATCTTCACAGAACAAAGGTTCTGAATTTTGACAAGGTCCAATTTACCAGTTTGTCTTTCAAGGTGTGAACTTTTAGCATCATGTCTAATACCTCTTTGTCTAACCCCAGTTTATGAATATATTCCTCTATATTTTCCTCGAAAATTTTTGTAGTTTTGCACGTTACCTCTAGATCTATAGTTCACTTTAAGTTAATTTTTGTTTAAGGCGTGAGGTGCGGCTTGAGGATCCTTTTTCCTTCTTCTTGCATGTGCATATCCAGTTGTCCCAACACCATTTGTTGAAAGAATATCTTTTTCCATTGAGAGTCTTTTTCACCTTTCCAAAACTCACTGGACACCTTTATCGTGGTCTGTTTCTGAACCCTCTACAGTATTCTCTTCCATCGATCCAGGCGTGCCAATCCCACACTGTGCTGACTGCTGTCATTTCTTATAGTAAATCTCAAAACTGGGTGAAGTGATTCGTCTAATATTATTCTTTGTTTTCAAATTATTTTAGCTGTTCAAGATCTTTTGACTTTCTTTTTTTTTTTAATTTTTTTATTAGTTGGAGGCTAATTACTTCACAACATTTCAGTGGGTTTTGTCATACATTGATATGAATCAGCCATAGATTTACACTTATTCCACATAAATTTTAGATCTGGGTCAAGAGATATTGAGGCAGAGGTATTTTTGCTTTGTTACTATGGATTCAGTTATTTTTATACATCTATACCCACTCAGGTTATCTGTTTATCTTGGTGAGGTTGACAGCTTGTAGCTTTTAAGGAATTGGTTTGTTTCATCTAAGTGTTCAAATTTATGTGTGGAGAGTTTTTTGTAGGGTTCACATCTTAACCTTTTAAGAGCCGCAGGGTCTGTAGTGTTTGCCCCTCATTGCTGAAACTGGTAATTTGTGTCTTTTCACATTTTTTCCTTTTCCAATCTTGCTGGAGATTTTTTCAAATGCATTGATTTTTTTTTTTTTTTTCCAAAGAAACTAGCTTTTGGCTTCATTAATTTTCCTTACTCCTTTTCTGTTCTCAGGTCCATTGATTGCAGGTCTTCTCTTAATCATTTCCTCGTTGAAAGCAAACACAATAACACTGTGCTGTTTGCTTCAGGACAGTCTGCTCGTTATTTTCACATTTCTTAGAGAGGAGGCTCACACTGTTGATATAAGGCCTTTTTTTCTTCTTTTTTAAGATAAGCATTTAATGATATAAATTTCCCTATAAGCACTAGTGTATTTCCACCCCACCAATTGTTACATGCTGTATCTTATTTTCATTCCGTTTCAGATACTTTCTCCTTTTGCTTGAGATTTCCTCTGGACCTCTTTTAGAATCCCATTTTGGTTTATAAATTGTGCTTTTAAAACAATGGAAGTATATATCTACAAAACAGCAAGAGACTCACAGACTTAGAGAATGAACAAATGGTTGCTGGGGTGGGGGGGAAGATGGGGGAAGGGATAGTTAGAGGGTTTAGGGTGGGCAGGTACACACTGCTATATTTAAAACGTATAACCAACAAGGACCTACTGTACAGCGCATGGAACTCTGCTCAATATTATGCGGCAGCCTGGATGGGAGGGGAGTGTGGGGGAGAATGGATACATGTATATGTGTGGCTGAGTCCCTTTGCTGATCACTTGAAACTCACATTTTTAATCTGCTATACTCCAATATGGCTTCCCTGATAGCTCAGTTGGCAAAGAATCCACCTGCAATGCAGGAGACCCTAGTTCAATTCCTGGGTCAGGAAGGTCCACTGGAGAAGGGATAGGCTACCCATTCCAGTATTCTTGGGCTTCCCTTGTGGCTCAGCTGGTAAAGAATCTGCCTGCAATGTGGGAGACCTAGGTTTGAAACCTGGGTTGGGAAGATCCCCTGGAGAAGGGAAAGGCTACGCATTGCAGTATTTTGGCCTGGAGAATACCAGGGTCTATACAGTCCATGGGGTTGCAAAGAGATACTCCAATATGGGCTTCCCAGGTGATGTTGATGCTAAAGAATCTACTTGCCAATGTAGAAGACATAGGGAAGGTAAGAGATGCAGGTTCAGTCCCTGGAGAGGGAAGATCCCCTGGAGGAGGAAATGGTATCTCACTCTAGTATTCTTGCCTGGAGAATCCCACCAACAGAGGAGCCTGGTGGACTACAATCAGGGGGTCACAAAGAGTCAGACACAACTGAAGCACACATGCATTGGCTATATTCCCCATATTGTACAATATATCCTTGTAGCTTATTGTGTACATAATTGTGCTTCTTAATACTCTACCCCTAAATTGCCCCTCACTTCATTTCAGTTCAGTTGCTCAATTGTGTCTGACTCTGCAACCCCATGGACTGTAGCCTGCCAGGCCTCCCTGTTCATCACCAACTCCCAGAACTTGCTCAAACTCATGTCCACTGAGTCAGTGATGCCATCCAACCATCTCATCCTCTGTCATCCCTTTCTCCTCCCGCCTTCAATCTTTCCCAGCATCAGGGTCTTTTCCAATGATTCAGTTCATCACATCAGGTGGCCAAAGTACTGGAGTTTCAGCTTCAGCATCAGTCCTTCCAGCGGACACCCAGGACTGATCTCCTTTAGACTGGACTGGTTGGATCTCCTTGCAGTCCAAGGGACTCTCAAGAGTCTTCTCCAACACCACAGTTCAAAAGCATCAGCTCTTCAGTGCTCAGCTTTCTTTATAGTCCAACTCTCACATCCATACATGACTAATGTATGCAAATTGCCCCTCCCACTTTATAAACTGGGCTTCCCATCCCACTTCCAAGGAGCGGTGGCTGTGCGGGCGCAGGAGGGCCAAGAGGAGCTGCTCCACGTTCCAGGTCAGGAGGGGCGGCTGTGAGGAGATACCCCTCGTCCAAAGTAAGGAGCAGCAGCTGTGCTTGCTGGAGCAGCCGTGAAGAGATACCCCACGTCCAAGGTAAGAGAAACCCAAGTAAGACGGTAGGTATTGCAAGGGGGCATCAGAGGGCAGGCACACTGAAACCATAATCACAGAAAACTAGCCAATCTGATCACAGGACCACAGCCTTGTCTAACTCAATGAAACTAAGCCCATGCCGCGAGGGGCCACCCAAGACGGATGGGTCATGGTGGAGAGGTCTGACAGAATGTGGTCCACTGGAGAAGGGAATGGCAAGCCACTTCAATATTCTTGCCTTGAGAACCCCATGAACAGTATGAAAAGGCAAAATGATAGGATACTGAAAGAGGAACTCCCCAGGTTGGTAGGTGCCCAATATGCTACTGGAGATCAGTGGAGAAATAACTCCAGAAAGAATGAAGGGACTGAGCCAAAGCAAAAACAATACCCAGTTGTAGATGTGACTGGTGATAGAAGCAAGGTCCGATGCTGTAAAGAGCAATATTGCATAGGAACCTGGAATTATAGGTCCATGAATCAAGGCAAATTGGAAGTGGTCAAACAGGAGATGGCAAGAGTGAATGTCGACATTCTAGGAATCAGCGAACTAAAATGGACTGGAATGGGTGAATTTAACTC